>NC_134353.1:592894679-593239679 GCF_048569485.1 Anomaloglossus baeobatrachus | reverse complement strand
CAAGTCTGTGTGCGCATCTCCAGACCCCCCATCCTTCCACACACAAACACCGCTCCAGTGGACATGTCTCCACTTGGAGAGATCATGCTGCCAGTGACCTGGAAGAAGTGCCTGATTCAATTGGGATGCACAGACAGAGAGAGATCCAACCTACAGAGAACTCAGCAAAGAGGAGTGTAGAGCACAAGAAAGCTATTGTGCCAGGGGAGCGCCTCTTAAAACACTTACTAGCCACTCAGTACATGAACTTAAGGGACTATCCCCTCCAGGTGAGTGATTAGACACAACCTGCAGACCTCAAGTGCTACCATATACAGCATGCTTCCTTCTAATGGCCATACACTGCACAATTTTAGGGAAGATTTGGAGAAATAGTTACCACGTTGATCAAATATTGTACACTTTGTTCATCAAATTTATTGCTTTAATATATTGATCATCCAATACTAAATAGATATCTAGTGAAATATTTTCGTGAGCTATGATACACAATATAGAAATGTTGGCAATATCTGATCAATCAATTAATATACTAATGAACGATGAGTTTGTCGTAAATCTTATTGGAGGGCTGATCACATCTTCAGAAACCAATGCACTGTACGTGGGAAGTTGTAAGGTCTGTAGACATAGTAATGATCCAACTACACAAAGTCATTAGAAAAACGATTAGAGAACGATAATCGGAGGAAGAGTTGGCACCCTGTAAGTGCCCTTCAAATGCCCACTTACCTTGCATGGTGACAGGGCACCGACAAACAGTGGCGGGCAGACAACCATAAATGGAGTAAGAGTTAGCACCCCGTAAGTGCCCCCTTACCTTGCATGGTGACAGGCACTGACAATCAGTGACGGGCATAGAAACCTTAATGGAGTAAGAGTTGGCACCCCATAAGTGCCCCCTTACCTTGCATAGTGACAGGGCACTGACAATAAGTGACGGGCATAGAACCCTTAATGGAGTAAGAGTTGGCACCCCATAAGTGCCCCCTTACCTTGCATGGTGACAGGGCACTGACAATCAGTGACGGGCATAAAACACTTAATGGAGTAAGAGTTGGCACCCCATAAGTGCCCCCTTACCTTGCATGGTGACAGGCACTGACAATCAGTGACGGGCATAGAACCCTTAATGGAGTAAGAGTTGGCACCCCATAAGTGCCCCCTTACCTTGCATGGTGACAGGGCACTGACAATCAGTGACGGGCATAGAACCCTTAATGGAGTAAGAGTTGGCACCCCATAAGTGCCGCCTTACCTTGCATGGTGACAGGGCACTGACAATCAGTGACGGGCATAAAACACTTAATGGAGTAAGAGTTGGCACCCCATAAGTGCCCCCTTACCTTGCATGGTGACAGGGCACTGACAATCAGTGACGGGCATAAAACACTTAATGGAGTAAGAGTTGGCACCCCATAAGTGCCCCCTTACCTTGCATGGTGACAGGGCACTGACAATCAGTGACGGGCATAGAACCCTTAATGGAGTAAGAGTTGGCACCCCATAAGTGCCCCCTTACCTTGCATGGTGACAAGGCACTGACAATCAGTGACGGGCAGAGAACCCTTAATGGAGTTAGAGTTGGCACCCTGTAAGTGCCTTTCAAGTGCCCCCTTAGCTTGCATGGTGACACGGCACTGACAAACAGTGACAGGCATAGAACAATTAATAGAATAAGAGTTAGCACTCCATAAGTGCCCTCCAAGTGCTCGCTTAACTCACATGGTGACAGGGTACTGTCAAACAGTGGCAGGCAGAGAACCCTAAATGGAGTAAGAGTTGTAACACTTTAAGTGTCCTCCAAGTGCCCCCTTACCTTGCATGGTAACAGGGCACTGACAAACAGTGACGGGCTAAGACCCATGAATGTAGTAAGAGTTAGCACTCCGTAAGTGCCCTCCAAGTGCCCCCTTACCTTGCATGGTGACAGGGCACCAATAATCAGTGACAGGCATAAAAGCATTAATGGAATAAGAGTTAGCATCCCGTAGTGCCCTCCAAGTGCCCCCTTACCTTGCATGGTGACAGGGCACTGATAATCATTGACGGGCATAAAACCATTAATGGAATAAGAGTTAGCATCCCGTAAGTGCCCTCCAAGTGTCCCCTTACCTTGCATGGTGACAGGGCACTGATAATCATTGACGGGCATATAAGCATTAATTGAATAAGAGTTAGCATCCCGTAAGTGCCCTCCAAGTGCTCGCTTAACTCTCATGGTGACAGGATACTGTCAAACAGTGAAGGGCAGAGAGCCATAAATGGAGTAAGAGTTAGCACCCTGTAAGTGCCCTCCAAGTGCTCACTTAACTCACATGGTAAAAAGTCACCGAGAAATAGTGACAGGCAGAGAACCATAAATGCAGTACGAGTTAGCACCCCGCAAGTGCCCCCTTACCTCGCATGGTGGCAATGAGGCGACAGACTTCTCTCTCAGCGCAATCATGAATATCCCAGGCTGGAGAGTTAGCAGCCAAATCTCCCTGTAGAGACGGAGAGCAGCAGCCCTAGTGAGCCCAGCATCCCTTCCTCCGTCCGCAGCTCTGCACAGCTTTCTTCCCCTGGCTCTTCTGTGACACCGCTCCAGATTTCTTTCTGATCACTTGCACGGATGAGGAGGGGGGCTGGATTATGCAATGGGAAGCAAGTGCGCTGCCACACACAACAAGCTCACCAAAGCAGAGAATGGGGGCGCAGGGAAGAATGGGAGGCTGTGTGCAGGCAGAGCATGTGGCTTTTCACATGACATCGGAGTCTGGAACTGTAGGTGCAACAACCACTAAGAAAGTTGAAGGGACATGACCATAGCAGGCTCATAATGCAAATCCTGTTTGCTGTGGACCGGTGGTCCGCCCCTGTAAACAGGCTGGGGCCGCCCTCCCATCAGGCTGTGGAGTAGTGTCAGTGTATGCCTTCTCCTGACAGAGTGTGTTACCTCCACAGATACATGAATGCAGCTAGTTCATGTGGAAACATTCCAAACATCCTGTTGTCTGCCCATGGAACTCTCCACATAGCCCCCCTGACCCCTCACTGACAGCTCCTCTACGTCATAATACCCCAGTACTGCTATCACTGCAAACTGTATAGTCAGTGAACTCCAGCCAACACAATGACAGAAACATTCCTTACAAGATTTGCAGAATATTTCACAAAACGCATATTTTACGTGGTTTAGTCCTTTGTCGGGTCGTTTAAGTAGCACGTCACTGAACCTGAGCAGAAATTGCAAATCAAGTATACAGTAAATGAGTTTGAGAACAGCTGGTGGCATATCATTATTATTATTATTATTATTATAGCGCCATCAATTCCATGGCGCTTTACATGTGAAAGGGGTGTACAGAATAGGGACAAGTACAATAATCATAAACAATACAAGACACAGACAGGTACAGGAGGAGAGAGGTCTCTGCCCGCGAGGGCTCACAGTCTACGAAGGATGGGTGAGGATACAGTAGGTGAGGGTAGAGCTGATTGTGCGGCGCTGTATCAGACTAAGGCTGCTTTCACACCTCCGGTTTCTGCAATGCGACACACTCCGGCACTTTGCAGGAAAATCGCAACCGTTTTTTTTTGCTGCCGGTTGCGTTTTTTCTGCATAGACTTTAATTAGTGCCGCATTGTGCCGCAAAGCCTTGCGTTCCATCCGGTTTTTGCCGCATGCGGCAGATTTAGCCGATGCGGCGGCCGGATGGAACGTTGCCTGGCACGTTTTTTCGTGCGGCAAAAAAAAACCGCATCGCACCGCATTCGGCCGATGCGGCGCATTTTTAAATGCATGACTATGGCGGCCGGATGCGGCGCGATGCGGCAAAAACTGCATCCGGCCGCCGCATGCGGTTTGTGCCACTGCGCATGCTCAGTAGCATGCCGCAAGCGGCAAAAACCGGACGGGCCGCATGGGAAAAACTTATGCAAAGGATGCGGTGTTTTCACCGCATCCGTTGCATAGCTTGCACAGCCGGATTGAGCCGCAGAGCTCAAGCCGGATGTGTGAAAGCAGCCTAAGGGCGGCTTTGCACGTTGCGACATCGCAAGCCGATGCTGCGATGTCGCACGCGATAGTCCCCGCCCCCGTCACAGGTACGATATCGTGTGATAGCTGGCGTAGCGAAAATTATCGCTACGCCAGCTTCACATGCACTCACCTGCCCTGCGACTGTCGCTCTGGCCGGCGAACCGCCTCCTTCCTAAGGGGGCGGGTCGTGCGGCGTCATAGCGACGTCACACGGTAGGCGGCCAATAGCGGCGGAGGGGCGGAGATGAGCAGGATGTAAACATCCTGCCCACCTCCTTCCTTCCGCATATCCTACGGAAGCCGCGGTGACGGCGGTAGGAGATGTTCCTCGCTCCTGCGACTTCCCACACAGCGATGTGTGCTGCCGCAGGAGCGAGGAACAACATCGGACCGTCGCGTCAGCGAAATTATGGATTACGACAACGCTGCACCGGTGATACGATTACGATGATTTTGCGCTCGTTAATCGTATCATCTAGGCTTTACACACTACGATGTCGCATGCGATGCCGGATGTGCGTCACTTTCAATTTGACCCCACCGACATCGCACCTACGATGTCGTAGTGTGCAAAGCCCGCCTTAGGGTTACGGCAGATTGTAGGCTTGTCGGAAGAGGTGGGTCTTCAGGTTCCTTTTGAAGCTTGTCAAGGTAGGCGAGAGTCTGATGTGTTGAGGCAGAGCATTCCAGAGTATGGGGGAGGCACGGGAGAAATCTTGGATGCGAGGGTGGGAAGAGGAGATGAGAGGGGAGTAGAGAAGGAGATCTTGTGAGGATCGAAGGTTACGTGCAGGTAAGTACCGGGTGACTAGGTCACAGATGTAGGGAGGAGACAGGTTGTGGATGGCTTTGTATCATGCCCCCCAGGTATTATGCCCAAGGAACACATGCTACATGCTATAGGATACATCAGCTCATTTTTTAGAAACTCCTATAACAGTAGCTATTGATACAATGCTTCTTAAATAATGACTGCTGATGCACTTCCAGTATTGTAAAATGTCCGCAGGATATCCCACTGGCCCGAAAATGTGACACAATATCCTATGAAAAAAATATTCAGTAACAATGCACCCAATCATCTACACTATACACAGTGCCTGCCGTATCTTCAGCCACACGAGCCCAGTATTATCCACAGTATCCTCAGTGTCATCCCAGAGTCTTTCACTCTGTCTCCAAAGTCATCCATAATTCATCCAAAATAAGTCACAGTGCCAGTCATCCAAGCCCCTAATGTTATACACCCACACTGTCAACCATAGCACTGCAACATCATTCCTTGTATCAGTCACCGGGCTCCGTCACAATAGCATTGCCCACAATAACCTATGCCAGCCATACTGCTATCAATGACAACCATTGTACTCACAGTTTTAGCGTCAGTGCCAAGAAAAAAATCAGCCACTGCATTTTCAGTGCCCCACATGGCAATTGTAGTGCCCCTAGTGTTAGCCACAATGCTTCAATATTCAATTACAGTGTCTATAAGGTCAGTTTATTAATACAGTGGAACCTTGGTTTATGAGAACAATCCATTCTGGAAGTGTGCTTGTAAACCAAGTTACTTGTCTAGCAAAGCAAGATTTCCTGGTTCTTGTAGTTCACCAGTACAGGATGTGTATCGGGTAACCATCGCGACAGATGCCGGAGCTTTCGCTGCCAGAGCGCTGATGTCAAAGGCAGGATCCGCTTGCCTCTGATTGGCCAGCGTGCTGCCTTTGAGTAGCGGCTGAGAGCGGAAGTTCCTCAATCGTCGCAATGCTTACCTGATACACATCCTGTACCAGCGAACTACAAGAACCGGGAGGCCGGTGATGGAACGGAAGGTAAGGTGAGCATATGTGTGTGCGTGTGTGTTTGTGTGTGTGGGTGTGTGTTTGTGCGGACTGGAAAAGCAGGTTAGAGCGCGACGAGAGTACGTAACCGGAAGTGTGTGCGGTATTTGCTCGTACAGCAAAGCTTGCTCGTAAACTGAGTTACAAATTTACAGCAAACTTTGCTCGTATAGCAAAATACTCGCACACCAAGTTACTCGTAAACCTAGGTTCCACTGTATTATAGATGAGAAAATGGATTGGATAAAAATACAAATTGAATTTTATGAAATTTATTTGAACAATTTTTGATGCGTACAAATCGCTAAAATAATGCTCACCAGCATTTCACATATTGTGATTCAATTGTTTTTATTGATTTTGCAAGTTAAAATGGGGAGGCGTGAGTTGGAATAGCACGGGTTAACAGTAGGAAAAAAAAGGTCATGTTATATAGGGTTAACCGGGGGGGGGGTAACAAAGCAAATTTACATACAGAGATCAGGGTTCATAGTTCTTTTTTTTTACACTTGATTAACAGTTCTGACAATCTAGTAAGTTTTTTTTGCAGTTACAATACATACATTAAGTGAGTTTGGATATATAATGGCATAATGTAATCAACCACAAAGGCTCATATGTCCTAAGGAGAGATTACATGGGCTTCCCCATAAAGCCTTACAGCTATCACATCACATGGTATACTGCAACCAATAGAGTGGGACTCTCATAGACTGTATAAAACCTAAGGCAGGGAATGCAGCATCTATTTTTTAGGGTGATTTTATTGTACAACTGCAGCATTTACGAAGATGAGAGTGGCAGTCTATGAGTAAAACAAGCAATCATTGACAGGGGGAGGGAGATAGGAGATCTGCCAGCCGCAATGTCAGACACAGTGTGATTGATCAGGATATGGTGAAGCTGGAATCTGTCCTACAGCATTTTTATCACAGTTATACAATATTTTCTACATTCTAAATTCACTATACCTAAAGCGGCAGCAAAGCTGCACAATAATTAGAAAAGAAAAAATAATGAAATCTTTGTCGGTCAGAATATAGTGCTTGCTTGTCACAAGTGACTGCTTGTGACTGTTTTGCATTTCTTGTGCAATCCTTTTAGTGAAGTAAGGAATATTTTTTTTTAAACATAAAAGAAAATTACACAAAATTCCTACATTTAAGCCCTTCACAACCTACAACGTACCCCGTACATCATGGTTAGGAAGTGGTTCGTACGTGGTATGTCATGGCTTTCATACTCCACTGTGACTAAAACGACAGTGAAGGCATGAAAGTGCCTGCTGCTTCTGACAAGGGAGCACCAGGACTCGTCACTATGTTAGGGCTCGCTGCTACGATCGTATGATTGACTATTCAATTCTGTACAGACAATCATAGCGATTTCAATGTTTCAGGATGAAATTGCCTGAAACATTGAAGTCCAGCTACGATCATAGGTTGGAGCCTGGCAAAGGTGGCGTCACCACCTCCAGCACTGGTTGGTGTGATCATACCAAGAAGTACAATTGTATCAATCACTGAACAGAGACACAGTTTGATCTCCCAGTGATCGCTCTGCTGTGCCTCATTCTAACTTTGAGCAGAGCCGCCGTCAGGGCATTACAACCACATACCTCCCAACTTTTAAAGAAGGAAAAGAGGGACAAAGTTTGCCGCGGCAAATTTTTAGGCCACGCCCCCTAACCACACCCATTTCACAGTCACGCCCATATCCACTCCCCATCCACACCCATTCAGCACAAACACGCAGGCAGCCGGCGGGCCTCCAGCACGGACACGCAGGCAGCCGGCGGGCCTCCAGCACGGACACGCAGGCAGCCGGCGGGCCTCCAGCACGGACACGCAGGCAGCCGGCGGGCCTCCAGCACGGACACGCAGGCAGCCGGCGGGCCTCCAGCACGGACACGCAGGCAGCCGGCGGGCCTCCAGCACGGACACGCAGGCAGCCGGCGGGCCTCCAGCACGGACACGCAGGCAGCCGGCGGGCCTCCAGCACGGACACGCAGGCAGCCGGCGGGCCTCCAGCACGGACACGCAGGCAGCCACAGTGAGGCGGCCGGTCGCCTTCACAGACAGGCGGCCGGCCGCCTTCACAGACAGGCGGCGGGCCGCCCGCACAGAGAGGCGGCCAGCCGCCCGCAGAGAGAGGCGGCCGGCCGCCCGCAGAATGAGGCGGCGGGCCGCCCGCACAGACAGGCGGCGGGGGGCGCCCGCACAGACAGGCGGCAGGGGGGCGCCCGCACAGACAGGTGGCGGGCCGACCGCACAGACAGGCGGCCGGCCGACCGCACAGACAGGCTCCGGCCGGGGGTGAGGGGGGAGGGAGGGAAATCAGCGCTGGGGAGATTAGTTTACTGTACCAGCAGCAGCACAGGCAGCGCTCCTCTCTATGCCACGTCTACTAGGATGGTAGGAGGGAAAAGCAGGGAGGCGGAGAGAGAGTGGGTGGGCGGAGCCCGGGAGCCGGCCGTCCCGCCCGTGGCAACGGGACAAACAACGTAAAGCGTGAAAGTCCCGCTGTATCCGGGACGGTTGGGAGGTATGCAGCATGTTAGAATGTGTACATAAGATCCTGCTGGTGGTGGCCGCAGCTTATAGGCCCCAAATCTGGTGACAGGTTCCCTTTAAAGTGAACCTGTCAGGTGCAATCTGCACTCAGAGCCAGGAGCAGTTCTGGGTACATATTGCTAATCCCTGCCTAACCGTCCCTGTATACACTAGCATAGATAAAGAGATCAAGAACAAATATTTTTAAAGATCTTATATCTTATGCTAATGAGCGCGGGGACTAGTCACAAGGGCGTTACTTCACTTGGCTAGTCGGCTCGCATAGCATGTTAGCATGTTATTACGCCCCTGTGTGAGTACTAACACGCTATGTGAGCCGACTAGCCAAGTGAAGTAACGCCCTTGGGACTAGTCCCCGCGCTAATTAGCATAAGATATAAGCTCTTTAAAAATACTTTTTCTATAGATGCCTTTATCTATGCTAGTGTATACAGGGACAGTTAGGGAGGGATTAGCAATATACACCCAGAACTGCTCCTGGCTCTGAGTGCAGATTGCACCTGATAGGTTCCCTTTAAAGGGAAACTGTCACCAGAAATTTAGCAAAAAAAATAAAAGATTCCCCTCTGCAGCTCCTGGGCTGCATTCTGGAAAGGTTCCTGTTGTTATTGTGCCCACTTTGAGACTTAAAATAATACTTTATGAAGTCTTACCTTTTTGTATGCAAATCTGTTTTTATGGTCACGGGGGCGGGCTGCCTGGCGTCCGTTATTCCCCCTCCTGCCGTTGTACGCCGTCCCCCATTGCTCATTTCCATACATGAGGACGCCTTCCTCATGTAACTGTCCTCCTGAAGTTTTGTGCATGCCCAGTGCCACTCTCGCGGGAGTGAGCACTGTGCAAAGTGTGAACGCTTTTGAGGTGATTGCGCAGGCGCGAGATTATGGGCGGCGCTGTGATTGTCATCAGCAGCGTCATCCAAGTACCCGCCCATAATCTCGTGCCCGCGCTTCTCACTCTGCCTCCACCGTTATGCGCAAGCACTGGCCATATGAACCACGTTACCTATTACCATGGGCGCGAGATTATGGGCGGCGCTGTGATTGTCATCAGCAGCGTCATCCAAGTACCCGCCCATAATCTCGTGCCCGCGCTTCTCACTCTGCCTCCACCGTTATGCGCAAGCACTGGCCATATGAACCACGTTACCTATTACCATGGGCGCGAGATTATGGGCGGCGCTGTGATTGTCATCAGCAAAGTCATCCAAGTACCCGCCCATAATCTCGTGCAAGCGGTAATAGGTAACATGGTTCATATGGCCAGCACTTGCGCATAACGGTGGAGTCAGAGGGAAAAGTGCGGGCACGAGATTATGGGCGGGTACTTGGTTAACGCTGCTGATGACAATCACAGCGCCGCCCATAATCTCGTGCCTGCGCAATCACCTGAAAAAGCGTTCACATGCGCAAAACTTCGGGAGGACAGTTACATGAGGAAGGTGTCCTTGTGTATGTAAATGAGTAATGGGGGACTGCGTAAAGCGGCAGGAGGGGGAATAACGGACGCCAGACAGCCCGCCCCCGTGACCATAAAAACACATTTGCATACAAAAAGGTAAGACTTCATAAAGTATTTTTGTAGGTCTCAAAGGGGGCACAATAACAACAGGAACCTTTCCAGAATGCAGGCCAGGAGCTGCAGAGGGGAAGCTTTTACTTTTATTGTGAAATTTCTGCTGACAGGTTCCCTTTAACTGGTAGAGGAGCCAGGATAAAGCAGAGCTGAACCTGTTGGGAAGCTAGGACCCAGCAGCTCTGCTCCACAGGCAGGAGACCACTGATCGGTAAGCTAATAGAAGCCTGCAGATGCCACTCTGCATAGGTTATTGCCACTGCTATCTGCAGGAGAGAGAAGTGCTGATTGCACGGTCTCCTCAGCGTCCTGACTCCCCGTGTGTCTGCAGCAGTGAGAAGCCGCACACGGGGAATCAGAGAACAGCTGCAGAGAAACGCAGGCTCCGGGACTGGGGGGGTCGGCTCTGGTGCAGGGGGGGGGGGCTCTGCTGCAGGGGGGGGTCGCTCTGCTGCAGGGGGGTCGCTCTGCTGCAGGGGGTGATTCATACCTCAGCAGCAGTCACAGGAGTAGGTGCGCGCTCGGCTCTGTAATGAATAGTAGAAGGGAGAAACAGCGAGGCGGGGCTACAGTGGGTGGGTGGAGCCGGGATAAACAGCCTCACGGGCGGGACCCGGGATCAAAGGCTCAGAAGAGGGACTGTCCCGCTGTATCCGGGACGGTTGGGAGGTATGCAACCATGATTGGTGTATGGGGCCTGGAGAAGAGGAGGCCCAGCCAGGCCTGGGATAATTACTTAGCTTTATTAAGCCCCGGGCTGGCTGGGCGCTTCTCTTCACCGTGCCCCTGTCACAGCTGCAGTAAAGGGGTCCGGTAGTGTTGCTTCGGCTACTATACATGGCTAATTTGCATGTGAGGGGGAAGAGCATGCAAATTAGCCATGTGCTGGACTGGAGGAAAAGTCAGTGGAGCAGAGCAGGGGGCGCCGACCCCAGTCCCTGCCTTGCTTCACCTAGATGCGCGTCGGATAACGCATCCTGTGAGCAGGAGCACACAGGGGGGCCCAAATATGCTGATATGCTGGCAGTCTGGGCCCTTCCTCTTATATTCTTCTGCTCACTGGGTCCCAGAGGCAGAGGACCAAAGCCATATGTAGAGAAGGCAGGCGGGCGCAGCAGGCAGTAGGGCGCTGTCGAGCCGCCAGATGTGGGGGTCCGTGGTGTCTCCCCAACGCCTGTCTGGGATTCGGACGTTCCCTGAGCCACAGTCAAGTTGACTACAGCTCACAGAATCCTCAGCGCCGGCTCCCAAGAATCAGCTGTACTAGCGTCTATTATACGCCAGTACAAGCACTGACACAGCGACATCAGCACTGTGAGCCGGTCAGCTGATCACACTGCTGAAGTCACTCCTTGGTGCCGCAAAGGCGTGCACAGAGGTGGTGGAAAGTGCTCCAGTGGAGCAGAAGACACCAAAGATTGATTGAAATTAGGGCATGGGGAGAGAGTGTGTCTGTGGAGCAAACAGGGGCCATTTGAGTAGCCAGGATGGGAAGCAAGGGGCTGATAAGTGCACATACAGTATGGGGACCGAATGGAGGGGGTGTATGGGGAGCTATGGGTTAAATTTAAAGACACAGTATAGGGAGCATGAGGGCAGGATGGATGCGGATACAGTATGAAAAGTGAGGGGGGATGGGTGTGGACGTCAGTTAGGAACTGATGGGGATGGGTGCGGACATAGTATTGGAAGGAAGTGAGGGGGAATGGGTGTGGACATAGTATGGGAAGGAAGTGAGAGTGGGATGGTGCGGACACCATATGGGGAGTGAGGGGGATAGGTGTGGACATAGTATGGGAAAGAAGTGAGGGGGAATGGGTGCGGACACAGTATACAAAGTGAAGAGGGATGGGTGTCAACACAGTATGAAAAGTTAGAGGGGATGGGTGCGGACACAGAATGAAAAGTGAGGAGGGATGGGTGCCAACACTGTATGAAGAGTGAAGGGGGATGGGTGCAGGCACAGTATGAGGAGAGGGTGGATGAATGCAGACATATTATGGGAAGTGAGGGGTGGGTGTGGACATACTGAGGAATGAGGGGGGATGCTGCGGACACACTATGGGGAATGAGGGGGATGGGTGCAGACACACTGAGGAGTGAGGGGGATGGATGCAGACAAAGTATGAGGGGAGGGGGGGTATGGGTGCAGACAAATTGAGAAGTGAGAGGGATGGGTGAGGACAAAGTATGTGAAGTGGGGGGAATGGGTGCAGATAGTATGAGGAGTGGGGAATGAGTGCGGACACAGTATGAGAGGGGAATGGGTTTGGATGCAGTATGAGGAGTGAAGGATATGGGTGCAGACACAGTATATGGAATGAGGAGGGATGGGTGCGGACACAGTATGAGGAGTGGGGATGGGTGCGGACATAGTATATGAAGCAAGCAGGTGATGACTACGTAGGTCATTATGAGACCGAATGGGATGAGAAAAATGGCACATAATAAAGACTGGGAAGGGTGGGGGCAGAATGGATGCAGGCACGACTGGGTAGTGTGGGTGAGGGCAGTATGTAGAAAGGACTTCATTGGGGATAATGTGAGGCCACAGTCAGGAGAGTACAATATGGCGAGAAGGAGGGAGTGTGATGCGAGAGAACAGTATAAAGACTGGTCAGTATAGGGAGACAAAGTGTAGAGGACAGTGTGAAGAGAGGGCCCAGCATGGAAAGGAAAGGGCAGTGTAGAGGGCATTTACCATAAGAGGGACTGTGTGTGCATCATATTTTGTGCAGGGAACACAGAAGCAATTATTTATTCTGGAGCGCAGTGAGGGACAGATATTTTTATTCAGGCACATTATAATACTGAGAAGCTGAGAAGGAAGTCCGCAGAGACAAGCTGTGGCCATGAAAAGTCACCATGGTTTCTGGACAACATAAAGAAAAGAAAAAGAACGACTCTTCAGAGACTGTGGCGCCCCTGACCTGGTCAGGCGCCACTAAGTATTGCACCCACGCCTTGGTCAGTACAAACAGTTAATCCTGATGGCTGATTAGGGTGTGGACACACAGAAACTTAGTAACCAGGACACACACACAGCTTAGAGGGGACCCCTGGGCATACTCAGGAAGGGGGCATAGCCCTCACATCCCAGCTAGTGGTGGGTAGTGGGACTGGAAGCTAGAGTGTGCAGTGGCAGTCAGAGGAGTAGGAGTGGAGGAGTCGCGTCTGAGGTGTAGAGCAGAAGAGCAGGACACTGTCAGACCCTGCACCTGTAGCGGCTGCTGGCGGGGGAGAGAGGCTATCCAGTGGTGCTGCCTTAAAAAGCACCTAGTGAAGAGGTGGCTGAGTAAGGGGACTACCGGTAGACCAAACCCGCACGGGGAAACAGGTCCCTAGAGCAGGAACCCATTTACTTGGCCTGCTAGACCTGCTGGTGAGGGTGCTGGATGTACCTCATCGAACCTCACAGAGTCCGCAGCATCAACAGCAATAAGGGGGCCTATAAGGAGGATCGAGCCTGAAGCCATCTTATCCTTCCTTTGTCCAAGCTGTCAGCAAACGGGCCAGAAAGGGGAGATCGACAGTTGCGACTTCCATAGGTGATTTCTGCAGTACTACAAGTCAGGAGTCACCCCAAACAAGAAGGCCTAGGAAGGCGAGTCAGCAGTCACCCCTGGATCAGCCTGAAGGATACCTGGTTCCACCTGATTCATCATAGCATCGCCCGGGTTGTCTCACGTTACCATCAGAAAAGTGAGAAAAAACCCTGAAAGACATTGCTGCCTGTATGTGAGTTCTTCTGTGACCTGTGGTACTACACACTTACACTGAACCTCTGGGGCCAGCCTCACTCTCGGGAGGCCATAACATCAAACTGCATTTACCATCAGCCCCAGAAGCTCCCTAAACTGCAGTGGCGGTCACCCCTGACCGCAATTACCGAGAGTGGCGTCACAATTTCTATTGAAATTAACCTGACCTACCAGTGGCTAGAAGAGTTCCAGCACGTGAAGACCTTGGGGCATCCTGAAGGTGAGCGGGGCTTCACAAGACAACGTCATCTCTAAAAGGTACCTGAATATGAATGCTTATTAGGTGATATTGACTAATTCTCATCAGTACTGTGTCTCCTGTATGGTCTGATAATAGCTGATAGCTACAACTCCCAGTATCTTCTTACCATTGTTAAAGACAAACTGGAAGTACTAGGTTCATGCAATAAATATATATACAGGGCTGACCTGACCTTACAATTGATGAACCGTATGCCGATTCTAGTGATGTATTACTGTACTGATGAGGGTTTTGATGCTGTTTCTGTACTGATAGGGGTTATATGGGTGTATTTCTCTACTGCTGGTGGTTCTAATAATGAATTTCTGTACTGATGAACATTTTGATACTTGGTTTCTTTACCTATGGTGGTTCTAGTGATGTATTTCAGTACCGATGAGCATTTTGATGCTTTGTTTCTGTACCTATGGTGGTTCTGGTGATGTATTTCTGTACCTATGATGGTTCTGGTGATGTATTTCTGTACTGATGAGAGTTTTGAGGTTGTGTTTCTGTACTGATACTCTAGTAATGTATTTCTGAACCTCTGGTGGCTCTCGGTTGATATATTCCTGTCCTGTTATAAGTCCTGATCCTGTACAAATGTAACAGTTCAGAACTTGTAAGATTACATTGTACAGGGCTATGTTAATAAAGTATTGTGCCATCTGCCAGTTTAAGAGTTAATATGTTTTTTTCTAAAGTTTAGGAGCATTAAAGGGGCTATCCCAAGTTTGTGATGAGTCTGCAGTCACTCTGTGTCACTCTATGTGACTGCAGACTTCTGAGTTCTCACAGCGCGCACACATGCATGATGTCTGGATGCTCTGGTTACGGCGATGAGAGTGTGAGGTAACAAATCTACAAGTATGTTATTTACTGTACATACAGTACATGCAGTCATGTGCCGATTAGACATGTGTGGCCTAGATCAATGAAAATGATTCGAGTGAGTTCGAACACGACTAGTCAGAATGTGGCCAGAAGTATGCAAATCGCATACTTCTTCTAAGATGAACGGCCAATCTCACAATTGGCACTAGATAATCCTAAAAGTGTGCAGTGCAAACACTGTAAGAATTCAGAAGCATGCAGTCACCTAATGTCACCTAATGTGACTGCACATGTTCATCTAAAACCTGGACAAGCTATTTAATTATAAAATTAAGCCTTCTAGTCCAATCCTAACAGTGTGTAATATGCTCAGTGTCAGGATTCAGCTCTGCTTGCTGGTTCCTGCAGTCATCAAATGGCCACTCCACTCATACTTACGGTCATCTGACAATTAGCTTTTCTTCTTGACGCACTCTTTTTCACTGAACAGTGAGAGAATTAGGAAGAGCAGCTTGTCATCACATGATTCTTTGTATGAAAATTGCATATGAATTATTGGTCACAAGACAACTACTCAGACCACTTTGGGAAAGAGAGTGGAGTGCAGAAGTGGAGTTTTTCCAGAGTGACAGTGGGACTGTGGAAGGTTTGCGGGGTGGAGGCGGAGTTGAGCGGAGGCGGGGCTAGGGGGAGCCTCTAGGGGCCCCAAAAGTTTGCCAGTATGGGGCCCTGAAATTCCTGGTGGCAGCCCTGCTTTGAGACATCAGATGAGGGGTCATTGTGCTGTTCTGCTCCCAGATCTGCTGGGATTTGTGGTGCCACAGGCTATTTTAGGTTGTACCACCATTTCTTGTGCTGCTGCTAACTAAAGACTCGCGGAAAAGAAGATCTTTTCCAGACCTTTATTCTTAACCACTCCAATCTCTCTTTCTCCCCTCTCCCTAAACCCTTACCTATCCCCCGTTCTATTGCAGAATTTTTTTCTATTGCTGAATTTTTTTCTTTTGCACCACCTCCGTCCATGCATCCTGCAGCCGCCGAGCGCTGATCAGTAACGCACATCACTGATCGGCGCCCATGCTTGCTTATGGACAGGACTTTTTCTTTCCTGTCCAATATTTCCCCCCCTTTTGCACCACATCTTTCCATGCCTCCTGCAGCTTTTGAGCGCTGATTAGTGACGCACATCACTGTTCAGCACTATTCGATTGGGGTTTTTTTTATTATCAACTAGTGTAAAAAAGAAAAAAAGAAAAAAAGAGTCAAATACAAATTATTTAGATTAATTTATAGAACTAGATTAGGGACGGTAAAAATATTCTGTAGTAATTCTCCAGTACTTTTTACTGAATGTAGTCAGGATTAGTATTAGACAGTTGCGGGCAGTCAGTATTTTTTTTTATTACTGACGTCTGTTTAGTAATTGTAGTTTCAGATTTTGTAGTGGAAAAATCTTGTAGTACTTATACTACAGTTATTTCTAATGCATATAATTACGGTTAGCATAATTTAGTTGTGGTCGCTACGTAATTGTTTTTACTGTTGTCTGTTTAGTATGTTTGTTTTTTATTTTTCAAAATTTTTAAATTCTCCTTTTTATTTTTTTATCTTTTTACTTTCTAGATTTTTGTTTGCTATTCTTTTTTTCCTCTTCTTTTCTAATAAATAAAGAAAGTTCACACCAAACACTCACACCTAAATAAAAGTTGGTTATTTTACACACACACACACACACACACACACACACCAACACACATGTGCACACACACACACACACACACACACACCACATGTGAAAAATAAAATGTCCTGCTCGTCCCAAAGACTAACGTCTTAGTCGAGGAGGCGTATGACATCCTTGCCTCCGACATTGATCATGAGGGGGAGGATCCCACCTTCCTCTATTTTTCTTCCTCCTCTTCTATCTTCAGTGATATTGAACCCCTATACAGATGTTCTAGGACAGAAAATGAGCCATTGCCCACCATTAGTGACCCCCTATGGACCTAGCCTCTCAAGAATTATAAGCCTCTGATTCCTGATTTTGTGGCCAAATGAGAATGCAATTTGACTCTGCTGGACTCACAGAAATTCATGTTTTCAAAGTCTTTTTATCTGAAGATTTCGTAAATCTCATGGTGGCCAAGACCAAATTTATTTTCCCAAAAATTTTTGGACCAAAACCCAAATTCGTCAATTGCTAACAGGATCCCCATTGACGCAGTAGAAATTCTGAAGATTTCTGGCCTTGTTCTTTATATGGGAGAGTGAAGAAGCCAGAAATTTGGCAACATTGGAGTGTTGATATTTTATATAACACGCCAGTATTCCATATGGTTATGACCCATAAATGCTTTGAGGTTATCCACAAATTTTTACATTTCACTGATAATCCACAATGTCCTCACCAAGATGACCCCAGTTTTGACCGACTTCAAAATTCGGCTGGTCATTGATCACTTTAGCAACAAATTTGCTGAGGTGAATATTCCCTAAAGAGACATCTGTGTGGATGAACCCCTAATATGGTTCATAAGAGAGGCTTAAATTACGGCAATACCTGGCCAGTAAGAGGGTCAGGTACGGAGTTAAACTGTACAAGCAGTGCAAAAGTACCTAAGGGTACACCCACATATTTGGGGTTTAAGAAGGGAAAGACACTGGGATCTAATCCCCTGAATGGAAAAATGGTGTGGGATTTGGTGTACCTACTGCTGGATCAGGGTTATCACATGTAATAAGCAGAAACCTTTATACCAGCATCCCTCTGTTCAAGTTCCTCTCTGCCAGAGCTACCACAGCATGTGGTACTGTGTGCAAAAAACAGAGAGGACTCCCTAGGATGCTAAATAGGCATCTGCTCAGAGATTACAGAAGCACAGCCCTATGTAGCAACAACATGCAGGTGGTCATGTACAATGACAAGAGGGATGTCCTTCTCTTGACCACAATACATGGTGATAGCAGCACCCCCATTGCTATATGAGGTACCACTACACAGGCCCACAAACCAGACTGTATCCTGGGGTACAATAAGAACATGGGGGAGTTGATGTCTTTGATCCCCATGATTAAGCTATAGAGTTCCATGCGAAACAGTCGTCAGGGGTCTTCTCTTGGAATCCAGGTTTTTAGGTTTTTGCACCCAAATTTTAGGTTTTTGCACCCAGTTCAGTTCAGAGTAGAGCTGGGCTCAACTGCGGGTATGAGGGAGGTGCTTAAAGGGAAAATAGTTACAATAGTTAAATTAATCCCAAGCACACAATCAATTGCAACAGGGTAATGCAAAAAGTGATTTTTATTATAAGCAGAAAGAGAATGCCACTACCGAAAAAAGCAAAGACAGAGTCAAGCCAACGTTTCGGCCTTCACAAGGCCTTTATCAAGGACTTGCCTGTAAAGAAATAATAAAGATTATATACACACCAATGAGTGAACATAATGTACATATTTACATATTTACAAGGAGTATATATACAAACATACGTGTATCAAGAAGTGACGGGTATAGACGGATTAGACGTCAAATGGGTAAACCACAGGTAGGGCGTTGTGCTCTCAAAGCACAACTAGCTGGATGGAGAGAGGGATACAACAACAATAAGCACCATGAGAAGAATGGCAAGCAGAACGTACAGTAACGGCAAGTACGCGCTGGTACATAGCTCGATCAAATGGTGATGCCAGCAGGCAGTGAAATCATAAGATGAATACAATCCGTTCAGAACCATCGGAGATGGGTGACATAGTAGACAATGCAGGACATACTGTATTAGCAATACAGATATACGTATAGCACTTATTACTGGACGGGCAGAACCAGGAGGAGGCAGTGGATTAAACAGTACACTTGCTATGTTAGTGGTCAGGCGCCTAAGAGTAACGCTAAATGTAGCATGTATAAACAATGCTAGCCATTGTCTATAGATAAGCAGTATACAGTATAACAGCGCAGTAGACAGTATGAGGTTAAAAAACCTACCCAGAGTCAAGGAGGCATGAAAGGTGAGTGGGTGGATGGAGGAAGTGCCTATGGAAAGACAGGATACATTAGTATACATAGCCATACATGTGGAAACCAGGCAGGTAGAGGTGCGCATTATAGATAGTGTATTTACCTTACAGGGCACAAGGGCAGGGGGACAGGGTCCCAGGGGTGCAAGCAGCAGGCGTGTGGCAGTGGGGGTCTGTGCAACGGCAGCTATTTGTAGCCAGGGCATTACTTCCTGGTGTGAGTCATGGGGGCAGGAGCGCAGGTGCCCGTGACGTCAGTGATGACGTGGGCTTACTACTGCGCATGCGTCCGGCGTCAGTGGGGAGCAGGAGAGGTGCTGTTTGCAAGCACCTTAGTGCGCATGCGTGCAGGACGTCACGGAGGGGGCGGCAACCAGGGACAGGATCCCTGTCAGTGTGGGTCACTAGACTCGGCGCGCTTGTGTGCGTCGCGTCACAGGGGGGGGCGGGGTAAGGGGAGTAACAGGCTGTGAACGGGGGTATGGGTGTTTATGTTGTCACATAGGGGGCCGGATGTGATAGAGAGGTTAAAGTACCTGTATGTGGTTATTGTGCTGGTATGTACCGGCTCATAAGAATCATGGAACCAGGATATGTGTAGTGGGGAAGCACATTATGAATGACTGTGTATATAATGTATGTGTGGTCTATGGGTGTGGAGTCAGTATATAGGATGTAAAAGGGAAGGTTATATATGACTATAAAGGGGGACTGGAAACATAAATGGGACGAGTATACAGCTATATATTGCTAATATGAGGCTGTTAGTGTATAGCTGATATAGATTGGCGAATACCGCTGGTATATAGCTGGAATGGACAATAAGCTGGGATGTGGCTGATATGTGGTGCTGATATATGAATGGAATAGGCAAAAAGTACTGTGGTAGAAGTGTATATATGTGGGATAATACAGAGAGGGTTGAAAGGAATGTAATGGTTGACTTGGGTGTAAAGGAGAGAAGTAGTATATGTATGATAGTGTTGTGTGTTGGAGGGGAGGGGGAAGGGGGGGGGGGGAAGAAATTATTGGAAAGGGAGGGAATGGTGATAGGGTAAGGATGCTACCTGGTGAAGAGGAGGTGCCAGTTGTGGAGAGGGTGCATGGGTGGGATCCGATCGGTGGAGCAGGTGATCAGTATCTCTAAAAGAAAAAAGAGAAAGGTTAAGAAAACGGTTATGCGAGCATCAAATAAATACATAAAACATAATGCATGGCAATGGTCTACTCAGGTACACAGGCAGGGTTAATAATTCGTTTCATACTCTCTATTCATACCCCACGGCTCAAGGGTTTGTAAGGTATGTATCCAGTATGCCTCACGGTCCCGGAGAATTTGTACCCTATTGCCACCCCTTCTGGGTAGTGGGACATGTTCTAATATCTGAAACCTTAATTGGGAGACTGAGTGACCTCTGGCCGCAAAGTGAGCCGGAATGGGGAGTACAGTCAGGCCACACCTTATAGTCGATTTATGTTTACTAATGCGGTCTCGGATATGTTGGGTAGTTTCTCCAACATATCCGAGACCGCAGGGACATTTGATTAGGTAAACGACAAAATTCGTGTCACATGTATAGAAACCTCGGATGGGATATCGTTTACCGGTTCTGGGGTGTGTAACGAACTCCCCTCTGGTGACGTTAGAGCACTGTACACAATGGAGGCACGGGAATGTGCCCTTACGTGGCGTGGCCAAAAAGCTCTGTCTGTCCCGGTTTAGGGATGAACCTATGTCAGCCCGGACCAAAGTGTCTCTGATGTTGCGAGGACGTTTATGACAGATCAAAGGTGGAGATTGAAATTCCTCAATGTCCGGGTATGCGCTGCCGAGAATAGGCCAATGTTTTTTAATAACCTGGCTGAATGAAGGGGAGAAAGGGTGATACGTATTCACAAATGGTATGCGTTGTTTTTTGTTGGGTTCTGGGCTGTGTCTGGGGGAGGTATTGGATGCAATATGGTGTGGATAGTCCCTGGCTTGAAATTTACTGCTCATTTCTTGATGTCTAAGTGTGCGCGTTGTGGGATTGGAGACGATCCTTTCAACTCTACAATGTTGGGAGATGGGCAGAGAATTCTTGGTATGTTTCGGGTGACAACTACTGTAGAGAAGAAGACTGTTTTTATCTGTGGGTTTTGAGTATATGTCGGTGGCTAGTTTACTGTTGGGGTCCCGGATGACAAGGGTGTCAAGGAAGTTGATGGAATCGTGATCGTAGTGGAGGGTAAAAGAGATATTGGGAGAGATGGTATTGATGTCATTGAAGAAACTAGTGAGTGTTTCTTCACCACCGGTCCAGATGAAGAATATGTCATCTATATAGCGTTTCCAAATGGGGATGTTGATGGGAAAGGAGGGATGTGGATAAACAAAATCTTCCTCAAATTTAGCCATATATATGTTTGCATATGGAGGTGCTACGTTCGAACCCATTGCGGTCCCTTTCCGCTGCATGTAGAACGTATCTTCAAATAGGAAGAAGTTATTTTCCAAGACCACCCTGAGGGTGTCCAGGCAAAATCGCTTTTTCAGATGGTCGAAGTCGGTATGTGTATTGAGAAACCACTCAATCGCCAGGAGACCTCCTTGATGGTCGATGCTGGTGTACAAGCTGGTCACATCCATGGTGACCAGGAGATCGTTATTGGTGATTCGGTTGATACTGGATATGGTTTCCAGAAAGTGAGTGGTGTCCTTGAGGTAAGAGGGGATTTTCGGGATAAGCGGTGTGAGTATTTTTTCCAGGGTACGGGCAAGTGGAGACAAAATGGAATCAGTGGAGGCGACGATTGGACGGCCGGGGGGGGAGGTGATATTTTTATGTATTTTGGGGAGAGTGTAAAATACGGGTGTGATGGGATGGTTGTTGATGAGGAAACTGGAGAGTTTGCTATCAATCGTGGCGTTGCTGGTGTAGAGGTCGACCAAATTTTTGATGGTAGAGCGGATGGTTGCAGTGGGGTCCCGTGGAATAGGGGTATAGGTTGTGAGGTCACTGAGTTGGCTCTTAATTTCAGATACGTAATAAGATTTATCAAGGACCACGATGGCACCCCCTTTGTCGGCAGGTTTTATAACCAGCTGAGGATTGTTTTTAAGTGCGAGGAGGGCCTTAGATTCCTCATTTGTCATGTTATGACGGAGGTGTAGCTGTCCATGTCCTATGTTGGTTTTAATCTTATCAATGTCACGTGTGACTAGTGATATGTACGTCTCTACTGGATGGTAGCGCCTGGGTGGTTGAAAGGTGCTTGGATTGGAGAGGCCTAATTCACGTAATGACAGAGAGGTTGTCGGACAAGAGTCCGATATGGGAACTGCGGGGTTGGAGCCGGGAGCATCATGAGGGGTGGCAAAATGGGCCTTTAGCCGAAGATTCCTGAAGAATCTATTCAGTTCTTGCTCCAGGGTGAAGGTGTTGAGTGGGGGCGTGGGGCAAAAGCTGAGCCCCTTTTGTAGGACCCGGGTTTCTGTGGGTGTAAGGGAGAGCGAGGAGATATTATACACGATATTCTCCCTACCTGGGACCGTGTGTTGATCCTGTGCGGGGGAGCCCTGTTTCTTGCCCCTCCTGGTTTGCCTCTTGTCTGGGGACCGGTACCTAAAAAAGAAGAAGGGTTGGGACCGGAGAAACTCTGGTCGCTGTCCGAGCTGTACGTGCTTGCGTAATTCCCTCGATAGGAGGGCCTTCGTTCCGATGGAAATAAGGAGGTGCGCCATTTGTAAACTCGATTTCTCAAGTAGTCGTCTTGATCTCGAATAAATTTCGAACGTTTTCGGGTTTGTAGAGTCTGTTGGAACTCCGTGATGGACTCTTGGTTCTTAGTTTTCAGGGAGGAGAAGTCAGCAGCAGGGAGAGTCTGGGACAGCTGTTCCTCGATGGTCTTAATGCTAGCATCAACAGTGGCAATCTCTTTCTGCAGGTAATCAAGTGTCAATATGATAATATCGAGAGAACACTTATTGAGGATACCCTCGAATTGATCGCAGTATGCGGGATTATCAGCAAAGAGAGTTGGCCTTAGAGGGACTCTAAGTCCTCTGGGGATGCGTTGAGCCCGGTGATACTCCGCGAGGGTCACTGCGTGGAGTTCAAGCGACGTGTGTCGCTTCAACTCTTTGAGATAATAACTGGTGCGGAGCTCCTCCGTGGGTACAGTGAGAAAACGATTAGTTGCGGATATCCCAGCCAGGACAGTCGCCGCTTGATCGTTACTGTACGAAAGTGTTGGGAGAGACATTAAGGGTGCTGTGCAGGAGCACCAGCATAAAATAGTAGGCTGAGTTCAGAGTAGAGCTGGGCTCAACTGCGGGTATGAGGGAGGTGCTTAAAGGGAAAATAGTTACAATAGTTAAATTAATCCCAAGCACACAATCAATTGCAACAGGGTAATGCAAAAAGTGATTTTTATTATAAGCAGAAAGAGAATGCCACTACCGAAAAAAGCAAAGACAGAGTCAAGCCAACGTTTCGGCATTCACAAGGCCTTTATCAAGGACTTGCCTGTAAAGAAATAATAAAGATTATATACACACCAATGAGTGAACATAATGTACATATTTACATATTTACAAGGAGTATATATACAAACATACATTATGTTCACTCATTGGTGTGTATATAATCTTTATTATTTCTTTACAGGCAAGTCCTTGATAAAGGCCTTGTGAAGGCCGAAACGTTGGCTTGACTCTGTCTTTGCTTTTTTCGGTAGTGGCATTCTCTTTCTGCTTATAATAAAAATCACTTTTTGCATTACCCTGTTGCAATTGATTGTGTGCTTGGGATTAATTTAACTATTGTAACTATTTTCCCTTTAAGCACCTCCCTCATACCCGCAGTTGAGCCCAGCTCTACTCTGAACTCAGCCTACTATTTTATGCTGGTGCTCCTGCACAGCACCCTTAATGTCTCTCCCAACACTTTCGTACAGTAACGATCAAGCGGCGACTGTCCTGGCTGGGATATCCGCAACTAATCGTTTTCTCACTGTACCCACGGAGGAGCTCCGCACCAGTTATTATCTCAAAGAGTTGAAGCGACACACGTCGCTTGAACTCCACGCAGTGACCCTCGCGGAGTATCACCGGGCTCAACGCATCCCCAGAGGACTTAGAGTCCCTCTAAGGCCAACTCTCTTTGCTGATAATCCCGCATACTGCGATCAATTCGAGGGTATCCTCAATAAGTGTTCTCTCGATATTATCATATTGACACTTGATTACCTGCAGAAAGAGATTGCCACTGTTGATGCTAGCATTAAGACCATCGAGGAACAGCTGTCCCAGACTCTCCCTGCTGCTGACTTCTCCTCCCTGAAAACTAAGAACCAAGAGTCCATCACGGAGTTCCAACAGACTCTACAAACCCAAAAACGTTCGAAATTTATTCGAGATCAAGACGACTACTTGAGAAATCGAGTTTACAAATGGCGCACCTCCTTATTTCCATCGGAACGAAGGCCCTCCTATCGAGGGAATTACGCAAGCACGTACAGCTCGGACAGCGACCAGAGTTTCTCCGGTCCCAACCCTTCTTCTTTTTTAGGTACCGGTCCCCAGACAAGAGGCAAACCAGGAGGGGCAAGAAACAGGGCTCCCCCGCACAGGATCAACACACGGTCCCAGGTAGGGAGAATATCGTGTATAATATCTCCTCGCTCTCCCTTACACCCACAGAAACCCGGGTCCTACAAAAGGGGCTCAGCTTTTGCCCCACGCCCCCACTCAACACCTTCACCCTGGAGCAAGAACTGAATAGATTCTTCAGGAATCTTCGGCTAAAGGCCCATTTTGCCACCCCTCATGATGCTCCCGGCTCCAACCCCGCAGTTCCCATATCGGACTCTTGTCCGACAACCTCTCTGTCATTACGTGAATTAGGCCTCTCCAATCCAAGCACCTTTCAACCACCCAGGCGCTACCATCCAGTAGAGACGTACATATCACTAGTCACACGTGACATTGATAAGATTAAAACCAACATAGGACATGGACAGCTACACCTCCGTCATAACATGACAAATGAGGAATCTAAGGCCCTCCTCGCACTTAAAAACAATCCTCAGCTGGTTATAAAACCTGCCGACAAAGGGGGTGCCATCGTGGTCCTTGATAAATCTTATTACGTATCTGAAATTAAGAGCCAACTCAGTGACCTCACAACCTATACCCCTATTCCACGGGACCCCACTGCAACCATCCGCTCTACCATCAAAAATTTGGTCGACCTCTACACCAGCAACGCCACGATTGATAGCAAACTCTCCAGTTTCCTCATCAACAACCATCCCATCACACCCGTATTTTACACTCTCCCCAAAATACATAAAAATATCACCTCCCCCCCCGGCCGTCCAATCGTCGCCTCCACTGATTCCATTTTGTCTCCACTTGCCCGTACCCTGGAAAAAATACTCACACCGCTTATCCCGAAAATCCCCTCTTACCTCAAGGACACCACTCACTTTCTGGAAACCATATCCAGTATCAACCGAATCACCAATAACGATCTCCTGGTCACCATGGATGTGACCAGCTTGTACACCAGCATCGACCATCAAGGAGGTCTCCTGGCGATTGAGTGGTTTCTCAATACACATACCGACTTCGACCATCTGAAAAAGCGATTTTGCCTGGACACCCTCAGGGTGGTCTTGGAAAATAACTTCTTCCTATTTGAAGATACGTTCTACATGCAGCGGAAAGGGACCGCAATGGGTTCGAACGTAGCACCTCCATATGCAAACATATATATGGCTAAATTTGAGGAAGATTTTGTTTATCCACATCCCTCCTTTCCCATCAACATCCCCATTTGGAAACGCTATATAGATGACATATTCTTCATCTGGACCGGTGGTGAAGAAACACTCACTAGTTTCTTCAATGACATCAATACCATCTCTCCCAATATCTCTTTTACCCTCCACTACGATCACGATTCCATCAACTTCCTTGACACCCTTGTCATCCGGGACCCCAACAGTAAACTAGCCACCGACATATACTCAAAACCCACAGATAAAAACAGTCTTCTTCTCTACAGTAGTTGTCACCCGAAACATACCAAGAATTCTCTGCCCATCTCCCAACATTGTAGAGTTGAAAGGATCGTCTCCAATCCCACAACGCGCACACTTAGACATCAAGAAATGAGCAGTAAATTTCAAGCCAGGGACTATCCACACCATATTGCATCCAATACCTCCCCCAGACACAGCCCAGAACCCAACAAAAAACAACGCATACCATTTGTGAATACGTATCACCCTTTCTCCCCTTCATTCAGCCAGGTTATTAAAAAACATTGGCCTATTCTCGGCAGCGCATACCCGGACATTGAGGAATTTCAATCTCCACCTTTGATCTGTCATAAACGTCCTCGCAACATCAGAGACACTTTGGTCCGGGCTGACATAGGTTCATCCCTAAACCGGGACAGACAGAGCTTTTTGGCCACGCCACGTAAGGGCACATTCCCGTGCCTCCATTGTGTACAGTGCTCTAACGTCACCAGAGGGGAGTTCGTTACACACCCCAGAACCGGTAAACGATATCCCATCCGAGGTTTCTATACATGTGACACGAATTTTGTCGTTTACCTAATCAAATGTCCCTGCGGTCTCGGATATGTTGGAGAAGCTACCCAACATATCCGAGACCGCATTAGTAAACATAAATCGACTATAAGGTGTGGCCTGACTGTACTCCCCATTCCGGCTCACTTTGCGGCCAGAGGTCACTCAGTCTCCCAATTAAGGTTTCAGATATTAGAACATGTCCCACTACCCAGAAGGGGTGGCAATAGGGTACAAATTCTCCGGGACCGTGAGGCATACTGGATACATACCTTACAAACCCTTGAGCCGTGGGGTATGAATAGAGAGTATGAAACGAATTATTAACCCTGCCTGTGTACCTGAGTAGACCATTGCCATGCATTATGTTTTATGTATTTATTTGATGCTCGCATAACCGTTTTCTTAACCTTTCTCTTTTTTCTTTTAGAGATACTGATCACCTGCTCCACCGATCGGATCCCACCCATGCACCCTCTCCACAACTGGCACCTCCTCTTCACCAGGTAGCATCCTTACCCTATCACCATTCCCTCCCTTTCCAATAATTTCTTCCCCCCCCCCCCTTCCCCCTCCCCTCCAACACACAACACTATCATACATATACTACTTCTCTCCTTTACACCCAAGTCAACCATTACATTCCTTTCAACCCTCTCTGTATTATCCCACATATATACACTTCTACCACAGTACTTTTTGCCTATTCCATTCATATATCAGCACCACATATCAGCCACATCCCAGCTTATTGTCCATTCCAGCTATATACCAGCGGTATTCGCCAATCTATATCAGCTATACACTAACAGCCTCATATTAGCAATATATAGCTGTATACTCGTCCCATTTATGTTTCCAGTCCCCCTTTATAGTCATATATAACCTTCCCTTTTACATCCTATATACTGACTCCACACCCATAGACCACACATACATTATATACACAGTCATTCATAATGTGCTTCCCCACTACACATATCCTGGTTCCATGATTCTTATGAGCCGGTACATACCAGCACAATAACCACATACAGGTACTTTAACCTCTCTATCACATCCGGCCCCCTATGTGACAACATAAACACCCATACCCCCGTTCACAGCCTGTTACTCCCCTTACCCCGCCCCCCCTGTGACGCGACGCACACAAGCGCGCCGAGTCTAGTGACCCACACTGACAGGGATCCTGTCCCTGGTTGCCGCCCCCTCCGTGACGTCCTGCACGCATGCG
Source organism: Anomaloglossus baeobatrachus (assembly GCF_048569485.1). NCBI lineage: Eukaryota > Metazoa > Chordata > Amphibia > Anura > Aromobatidae > Anomaloglossus > Anomaloglossus baeobatrachus. Next base: position 593,212,001 of record NC_134353.1, on the reverse strand, counting down.
CACTAAGGTGCTTGCAAACAGCACCTCTCCTGCTCCCCACTGACGCCGGACGCATGCGCAGTAGTAAGCCCACGTCATCACTGACGTCACGGGCACCTGCGCTCCTGCCCCCATGACTCACACCAGGAAGTAATGCCCTGGCTACAAATAGCTGCCGTTGCACAGACCCCCACTGCCACACGCCTGCTGCTTGCACCCCTGGGACCCTGTCCCCCTGCCCTTGTGCCCTGTAAGGTAAATACACTATCTATAATGCGCACCTCTACCTGCCTGGTTTCCACATGTATGGCTATGTATACTAATGTATCCTGTCTTTCCATAGGCACTTCCTCCATCCACCCACTCACCTTTCATGCCTCCTTGACTCTGGGTAGGTTTTTTAACCTCATACTGTCTACTGCGCTGTTATACTGTATACTGCTTATCTATAGACAATGGCTAGCATTGTTTATACATGCTACATTTAGCGTTACTCTTAGGCGCCTGACCACTAACATAGCAAGTGTACTGTTTAATCCACTGCCTCCTCCTGGTTCTGCCCGTCCAGTAATAAGTGCTATACGTATATCTGTATTGCTAATACAGTATGTCCTGCATTGTCTACTATGTCACCCATCTCCGATGGTTCTGAACGGATTGTATTCATCTTATGATTTCACTGCCTGCTGGCATCACCATTTGATCGAGCTATGTACCAGCGCGTACTTGCCGTTACTGTACGTTCTGCTTGCCATTCTTCTCATGGTGCTTATTGTTGTTGTATCCCTCTCTCCATCCAGCTAGTTGTGCTTTGAGAGCACAACGCCCTACCTGTGGTTTACCCATTTGACGTCTAATCCGTCTATACCCGTCACTTCTTGATACACGTATGTTTGTATATATACTCCTTGTAAATATGTAAATATGTACATTATGTTCACTCATTGGTGTGTATATAATCTTTATTATTTCTTTACAGGCAAGTCCTTGATAAAGGCCTTGTGAAGGCCGAAACGTTGGCTTGACTCTGTCTTTGCTTTTTTCGGTAGTGGCATTCTCTTTCTGCTTATAATAAAAATCACTTTTTGCATTACCCTGTTGCAATTGATTGTGTGCTTGGGATTAATTTAACTTTTGCACCCAGTTCAGACTTAGAATGGTGTTCCAAACGTTATTCCTTATTCCTTATTTCTCTTGGAATCCCACCTTTGTGAAACTGCACACGGCACTTTAACAAATATGTATTAGCCTTTAGTTTTTTGTTTATTTTTTATTTGGAATCTCTGTACCAATTGGTCTTACTAATTCCCCAGTATTGCCTCACAGCACCTGGGAACAGGATTCCTTTGTCTATCATTATATTTTTTCTGTTATTTGTTTCTGATATTGTTTGGTGCGTACATACCTTTCTGCAGTTCCACTTCTTACCCTGCCACATCCTTGATCCATTGTTTATTTTTGTTTTGTATCTGTTTGTGATTTACAAAATGTATTATTAACTTCATTCAGATTATTTAACCAAAATTTTGATATTTTAAAGAAAGCACTCCCTTTTCTCTGTTGTTTCTTAGAAGCAATATGTTAGTCTGGGTTTTTCACTTGATTATAATAGTCCAGTATGTGTTACTGACAGATATATGTACTTGTTCTCACAAAGTACCTTATTCATAAAATGAAGGTATTTTTTATATGAACCAACATTCCTTCCTTTCCCTCAGGCCTGAAACACACTTCCGTTAAAAACACGCACGTGCCGCGAGACACGTATTTACCTTGCGTGTTGCGTGTGGTAAGTACATGTCTCGGGTATGTGCGGTCCACGTGTGTTCTACGTGTGCTATCCGTGATAGCACACGTAGAACCGGTAATTTTGCATACTCACGTGGTCCACGCTGCTGTCCATGGTGCTGATCTTCGGTCTCCAGCCCTACTGATTCCCCGCTGCTGCTGCTGCAGGCCGCAGTGAAGTGAATATTAAATGAGCATAATGAGCGGCGGTCGGCAGCAAGTGGCAGTAGTGGCAGAGACAGGAGGGCTGGAGAAGGTGAGTAAATGTTTTTTTTTCACTGACACGTGTGTTTTCTCCGGCGTGTGTCACACGGGACCGCATCCACACTACAACCATGTGGTACGGGCCCTGTGACACCCGTGCTACCGGAGATAACGTGGACATGTCAGCGTGTAGAAAAACGCACACACGTACAAACGCGCACGGACACACGTTCCATGCGGTTTTACATGTGTGTGCCTGCTACCATAGGGTAGCATTGGTGTACGTGTATCCGTGCCGCCGGTGCGTGTAACAAATGACAAACACGTACCGGCAGAACAGATGTGTGTCTGAATTGTAGTGAAATTGTATACTCCATTTTTTTTTGTTTTTTCCATAAATGAAGAAGTGATAGCTTTTTCATAGGCCATCCAAAAATGATCCCTTTAATTGGAGAATAAAAACAGGTGTATAAATATGATATCACATCCTTATTCTGTCTCCATCAAAAATAAATTCTGGGGGGCGTGTCCAGGATGCTGAGCTGAGTGGACGTGGGGAAGAGGAGCTCCTGTTGACCCTCAGCTAAATCAGCACTTATCATAAGCACAAACCTACTCACCGGCTCTCAGGATGGGACCACGGAGGATTAAACCATCGCAGCAGGCATCGGTGGCCCCCCCGCTGCACACCACGGCGCTGGATACTTTCTTGGGCCTGGAACAGGGTCCAGGGGAGGCCCGGACGCCATCTTTCCAGGAGCATGGAGGGGAAATGGAGGCACTGGCCCGGCCTGCTAAGCAGCAAGAGAAGGAGGAGTGGGTGAGCGGGGACACAGGGGAAAGTGGAGGAATCTCTGCAGCAGTTCCAACAGGGAATGCCTTGGCTCAGCAGCCCTGCACTGCATCGGATCCTCAGGCACAGCAGCAGCAGGCCCAGGAGCACATAGTGGCTGTGGGAGATAAGGTGGAGGTCGGGGGGCAGCCCTCCCCACTGCCGGGAGAAGGGACTGCAGCCACAGCTGGTAATATCAGGGAACAGAGCAGCCTGCTTCCCCCCTCTGGGCCTCGGTGTGGAGATCAACCTTCCCAGCTTCCCCAGCACCAGACTAAAACTCCAGTGTCTATTACTGCAGGTGCTCACCTTAAAGGGCCAGACACCTTCTATAAGGACATGCATGATTTCATAAGTAAACTTCCTTCTAAAGAGGACTTTCAATGCCTCATACGTGAGGTTAAAGCAACTTGCAGGTCAGAAATAGCTGAAGTGAGGAGAGATTTGCAGCAATTGTCTAGCAGAATTGAATCCCTGGAGGAAGAGCATGACATCACCAGATCCCATGTATCAGAATTACACAAACTGGCAACATCGCAACAAAAAATAATGGAGGATATGCAGTCTCACATAGAGGATCTCGACAACAGAGGACGCCGTTGCAATGTCCGTGTGAGGGGGGTCCCAGAGTCAGATGGGCCCGAGGACACAAACTCCATACTACAATCCATCTTTAATGAAGTGTTGGACGCTCCCCCTTCTAACATCATCAAGCTGGACAGGGCACACAGGGCTTTACAGCCGAAGAATTTATCCACCCAACCCCGGGACATCATTTGTTGCATTCACGACTTCTCCACCAAAGAACTGATCATGGCTAAGGCTAGAATGAGGCGCACGGCACCTGTGTTCAATGGCAAGGAAATCCAGCTTTTCCCGGATCTTTCTCGCATCACACTCCAGAAAAGGCGGCACCTCAAACCCCTCCTCACGAGCCTGAAGGAGCACCAGGTTCCATACCGCTGGGGTTACCCGTTTGCACTAACAGCGCGCAGAGGGGGTAAATCGGCGACCCTTCGCACTCCAGCAGATACCACTCTGTTCTGTGAAGCTCTGGACATTCCAGCGGTCTGTATCCCAGATTGGGACTTGCAAAGGTTGGAAGGGCCGCCCCCTCCCGTGTGGTCCAAGGTGAGGGGTGGAGGGCGTGGGGCTTTGGGGGGGAGAGGAGGTAGGGGCCGCGGGTCGCCCCCCTCCCCGGCTCACCGTTGAGGACACTTCTTAACCTGGTTGGTGCCTATTTCTTATACCCTCTGAGTTCCAGTGGCTGAGCATGCTTTGTGATACTGTGACTCTCTCTACAGCAAGCCTCTGACTGTCCATTGTGTCATCTGCGGACCTCTGGGTCTGTTGAGCTGCATAAGGGGGGGGGCTGTAGCCACAATGATGCCGTGGGTGGTAGGGGGGTTGGCGGGAGCCCGGTCCCCTTACTTGGAGTTAGTGGTTGAGGTTTTTTGTTTTGTTTTTTTTTCCCTTGTTTCCTTTTGGCACGGGCCCGTGCCCACTGGACTGACCCCCGTGGGAGGGCTACTGGGGAGTGAGGTGGGTGGCTCTCTTAGCTCAGACGGGTTGGGGAACCTCCCTCTAGGTCTCTCCCTTCCGGGTTGACCCCCCGGGAATCTATGCCTAAGGTTTATGCATTTTGGTTCATGTTCTTAATTCATGTTCATTTCTATGTTTGTCCTTGTCTTCCCCCCTCCCCGATGTTTTTTCCTTATGTGTCCTTTCAGGTACCACCCCTTCTAGAGTCCCTGGGAGCTGCGGCCCTTTGTCGTATGGACCATCTCCTCTGGCCGGCTTCACAGGGGAAGTCATGCCCCCGACGGTATAGGTGTGCCATTAGCTTTTTCTTACTTCTAAGTTTTAGATATGACCCGCATTATCTCTCTTAACGTAAAAGGTCTGAATTCACCCCGTAAGAGGAAATTGCTGCTACAGGAACTGAAAACATCAGGTGCAGACATAGCCTTTATCCAAGAAACACATTTTGTGGAATCAAACACTTTCAAATTTGCGTCCCACCGCTTTCCCATCCATTACTCGGCTTACTCGGGCTCCAAGAGGGGGGGAGTTGCTATTTTAATATCCTCCAGTTGTCCTCTACAAATTACGGGTTCTCACTGCGATCCAGAGGGTAGATATGTGATTCTGGAGGGCCAACTGGGGGGATCCCCGCACATAATGGCCAACATTTATGCACCTAATGAAGGGCAGATACGCTTTCTTAAGAAAATACTCGATCTGATAGGCGGACTGGCACCGGCCTCTACGGTGTTGGGGGGAGACTTTAACATCCCTTTTTCGGAGGTGGCCGACAGACTCTCTGTGGGTGGACACCCTCCATCGGGTGCTTTGAAAAATTTGTCCCGGGACTTTCGTAGGCTCATTAGATCAGGGGCTTTATACGACGCTTGGAGGGTGGACCACCCGGGAGAGAAGGCCTTTTCCTTCTACTCGCATCCGCATCAGACGCACACCAGAATAGACTATTTTTTCATTGACTCACAGCTGCTGGGGCGTCTTGAGAGGGTGGAAATGGGATCCATTACGTGGTCAGACCATTCCCCACTCATAATGGACTTCAAGAAAGATGGTCCTCGACCTAGGCCTCAGCATTGGCGCCTTAATGAATCTCTGATCAAAAATCCCGACACTAGGGCCTTTTTAAATAAGCAACTGGTCGAATTCTTTCAGTTGAACACGGGCACGGTCACGTCGCCGGCAACAATCTGGGAAGCTCACAAGGCAGTGATGAGGGGACTATGCATTAGAGAGGGCGCCAGGGCTAAAAAGAATGCCACAAGCCAGCGGGACTCTATAACGGCCCATCTTAAGCTACAGGAGGGGAGACTGGCGGCTGCCCCATCACTGACTATTCTTAGGAGAGTCATCAGCCTTAGGGAAAAGTTGAGAGACTTGGCAATTGGCAGAGCAGAAAAATTGCTAACCTTTTCCAAACAAAGATACTATGAAAGGAGTAATAAGGCTCATACCTTACTCGCCAGGCAGCTTAAGGAGCGCGCTACATCCTCATGCCCTCAGGCTCTGCGCGACGAAAAGGGCACTATCCACTATCACCCCGCTTCAATAGCTGACATTTTTTTCAATTACTACAACAAGCTTTATAACCTTCCGGTTCCCCCGGGCATGGCTTCGCGCGGGGCTGGGGCACTTGGGGACTATTTTTCGGCCCTTGAGCTCCCTTCACTGCCTTGCGGAGCAGCCGCGGCTTTGAATGAAGAGATTACTACAGAGGAACTGGAGCAAGTTCTGGAAGCCCTGCCTGGCGGGAAGTCACCGGGCCCGGACGGCTTTACTTATTTTTATTACAAGGTGTTTGCGGCGGAGCTCCTCCCACACATGGCCGCCTTGTTTAACTCTTTCCTTCAGGGTGACCCTATCCCTCCATCCATGCTACACTCCCATTTAATCCTCCTGCCCAAGCCACCCAGGGACCCATTGGACTGTGCTAATTATAGACCAATAGCCCTTTTGAACTCCGATTTGAAGATGTTCACCAAGCTCTTGGCGGCCAGGCTTAATCGATGGTTGCCCCAACTCGTGTATAAAGACCAGGTGGGTTTTGTCCCTTGCCGTCAGGGGGGGGACAACACCAGGAAGGTCATAGACCTGGTGGATGTGGCAAATCGGACGAAGCAACAGGCGTTGGTGTTGAGTCTAGATGCAGAGAAGGCTTTTGACCGCCTTGCGTGGCCGTTTCTCTTCAAGACAATGGAGGTCTTTGGGATCTCGGGTGGCTTTATGCGGGCCTTGAAGTCCCTGTATAGCGCTCCTACGGCCTCTATCAAACTCCCCCTCCACATCTCTAAGCCTTTTCTCATCTCCAATGGCACCAGGCAGGGGTGCCCCCTGTCCCCCCTCCTTTTTGCACTATGCATAGAGCCCCTCGCGGCCTCGGTCAGGAGCAACACAGACATCTCGGGGGTCCTGGTCAGGAATAAACCGTTTAAAATCTCACTTTTTGCCGACGATGTGCTCATTACACTTACTAACATCCATGTGTCCCTTCCAATTTTAATGTGCACCTTGGGTAGGTACGGGAGCCTTTCGGGGTATAAGATCAACTCTAGCAAAACGGAGGCAATGCCCTTGAATCTCGACCCGGTGGCCCTGGATTACCTGCGTTTGAATTTTAAGTTTCGTTGGAAGACAGATGCGGTCAAGTACCTGGGGGTTAACCTCACATCTACTTATGATTCCCTCTATAACCTTAACTTCCCCCCCCTTTTCCGAGAGCTGAGAACTCTTTTGAGCAAGTGGTTGCCCCTCCCTCTTTCGTGGATGGGGCGCATTGTGGCGGTTAAAATGAGCTTGCTCCCAAAATTATTATATTTCTTTGAAACCCTCCCAGTTAAGGTACCAATAAAGGAGCTGAAGTCCCTTCAGGCGGCTATCCTTAGATTTATTTGGTGTAACAAACGTCATAGGGTGGCCAGGGAGGTGTTGATAGCTCGGAGAAACAGGGGGGGGCTTTCTGTCCCGGACATCCTAAAATACTATTGGGCGGCCCATCTTAGGAGGATCCCCTGTTGGGTGTCCCTTTGGGCATACAACAGGTGGACTGAGATTGAAAAACTTTGGCTGGCGCCTATACATCCAAACGCGCTCCTGTGGCCCCCGGCCCAGTGTGATTCGCCCCCCCCTCTTCTTGGACCGATGCAGTTCACTAGGGACCTCTGGGCATTTTGCATTAGAAGATTTCCTTTGGCATCCCCCTGCTCCCCTCTGGTGTCCTTCATATACCAACCCTTGCTCCCAAGCAGTCTGGAGTCGGACATGGTGCACCCCTGGCTCAAGGCAGGTCTATTCAGATTTGCAGACATTATAGATGGAAGTACAATGCAGATCCATTCCTTTGAGCACCTTAGAGATAAATTCTCTCTCTCTAATCGAGAGTTTTTCCAATATCTGCAGATCAGAGACTTGGCTGGCTCCTTGTTTGGCAGGGCAGGGGCCTCGATTCCCACAGATTTTGAGAAAATTTGCAGAAGGGGCACTGATACTAAGGGGCTGATTTCGGAAATTTACATTTTGCTTTCTGATTCACGGGAGGGGCCCGAGGGGTCTTTTCCATACATGCGGAAATGGGAGTCTCTATTGGGAAGGCGGATACTTCCTCAGGAATGGGCAGCAATCTGGGGAAACGCCGCCAAGACGTCAATATGCACACTATATAAGGAAAATATCTATAAAATTTTGCTATTTTGGTACCACACTCCAGATTTCCTTCATGGCATAGACCCCTCCATACCGGCTTGTTGCTGGAGATGCGGGGGAGGCAGGGGCACCATTCTGCACATATTCTGGTCCTGTCCAGGGATAGTCCCCTTCTGGGAGCGGGTTAGAGGGTTGATCCATAAAGTACTATATATAGAGGTTGATCTTGATCCCCTGATCTATGTTCTGGGTCTTGGGAATGGGGGATTGGGAAAAACGGCCTTTAAGCTTTTGTCCCACATCCTTACGGCGGCCAGATGCTTAATTGCAAAGAATTGGAGGCAGCCAGGGACACCCTCACTCCAGAGCCTCAAGTATAGATTACTGGACGTTAGACGCATGGAACATCTCACGGCACTATTGCATGACACAGTTGACCGCTTCCAGGCCGTGTGGGCACCATGGGACTACTTTGCGGGACAGGAGGATCTGTGAGACTGAGGCCTATGGGTCCTATGGAAGGAGCATGGACTCTTGAAACCCTTTCCTCTTCCCTCCTATTTCTCCTCTCCCCTCCTAACCCTCCTCACCTGTCCTGTCATTGTTTGTCTAGGTTCGATAAGAATTGTGAATTTTATGTTTTATTTTATGTATGAAAAACGTAAATTGAAAATCTCAATAAAAATTCAAAGTTTAAAAAAAAAAAAACATTGGATTAAAACCCAGCCAATAGAGTAAACATACCCATAGAAAGTACAAAGCCGGCCTGATAGCAGCAGAGCGGACCCCCCAGTGAGAGCCCCAAGGTATACGTTTCACAATCTCTGTAATCGGATTATTTCATCAGGGGGAGGTTTCATCTGCCGGCTTGTCTGCTGCTAATCCTTCTTGTGCCAGTTACCCTTTATTAAACTTATTTGCACTGTAAAAAAAAAAAAAAAAAAATAAATTCTGTGTCCAATCAAAAAACAGGTGTACTATACTGTTTTGAATGTGAAGAAGTAATGGCCTCTCACACAGAAAAAAAATATCTCCTTTTTTGGGGGGTCCGCAACTGGTTTGCTATTCACAAATTGATTAGGCAATTACATAGACTTTTTATCAAGCCAGCCAAAAATGATCTCACTTTTTCTGGAGACAAAACAGTTGCTTTGTTTTGAATGTGAAGAATTTATGACTCGTTGTCACCTAGCCTTTTACACAATTATCCCTATGTTAATGTTACACTCCTGCCCCTGTTTTGGGTCCACTCAACGTCTGGTTTTGTAGGTAGCCCAGCATCCTTCAATTGATGAACTGCTTGGACATATTTAAGGGCTTGGAGGGATTACACCTGAGCCCTGGTTTTGATTGATGTAGACTGACCTGGTTTGTGGGACTGAGCTGGACATTGCTGCTCTGCATCATGGCTTCTGTTGTAATCCGGCATCCTGTCTGCAACCTGCCCCGGGTATTCTGCCTGACAGTTGTGAGGTACAGTATTTGTGAAGAGTCGAGGTTGTCTGACTTACTTTTCACTCCTGTGAGACTTCTGCCAGTTACCTATGAGCCAGTCCAGTTACCTATGAGCCAGTAGTCATCTGTCATCCTGTTTTTGGACTTTGTCTGTTAGTAAAGGCCCCATCACACACAGAGATAAATCTTTGGCAGATCTGTGGTTGCAGTGAAATCATGGACATACAGTCAGGGCCAGAAATATTTGGACAGTGACACAAGTTTTGTTATTTTAGCTGTTTACAAAAACATGTTCAGAAATACAATTATATATATATAATATGGGCTGAAAGTGCACACTCCCAGCTGCAATATGAGAGTTTTCACATCCAAATCAGAGAAAGGGTTTAGGAATCATAGCTCTGTAATGCATAGCCTCCTCTTTTTCAAGGGACCAAAAGTAATTGGACAAGGGACTCTAAGGGCTGCAATTAACTCTGAAGGCGTCTCCCTCGTTAACCTGTAATCAATGAAGTAGTTAAAAGGTCTGGGGTTGATTACAGGTGTGTGGTTTTGCATTTGGAAGCTGTTGCTGTGACCAGACAACATGCGGTCTAAGGAACTCTCAATTGAGGTGAAGCAGAACATCCTGAGGCTGAAAAAAAGAAAAAATCCATCAGAGAGATAGCAGACATGCTTGGAGTAGCAAAATCAACAGTCGGGTACATTCTGAGAAAAAAGGAATTGACTGGTGAGCTTGGGAACTCAAAAAGGCCTGGGCGTCCACGGATGACAACAGTGGTGGATGATCGCCGCATACTTTCTGTGGTGAAGAAGAACCCGTTCACAACATCAACTGAAGTCCAGAACACTCTCAGTGAAGTAGGTGTATCTGTCTCTAAGTCAACAGTAAAGAGAAGACTCCATGAAAGTAAACACAAAGGGTTCACATCTAGATGCAAACCATTCATAAATTCCAAAAATAGACAGGCCAGAGTTAAATTTGCTGAAAAACACCTCATGAAGCCAGCTCAGTTCTGGAAAAGTATTCTATGGACAGATGAGACAAAGATCAACCTGTACCAGAATGATGGGAAGAAAAAAGTTTGGAGAAGAAAGGGAACGGCACATGATCCAAGGCACACCACATCCTCTGTAAAACATGGTGGAGGCAACGTGATGGCATGGGCATGCATGGCTTTCAATGGCACTGGGTCACTTGTGTTTATTGATGACATAACAGCAGACAAGAGTAGCCGGATGAATTCTGAAGTGTACCGGGATATACTTTCAGCCCAGATTCAGCCAAATGCCGCAAAGTTGATCGGATGGCGCTTCATAGTACAGATGGACAATGACCCCAAGCATACAGCCAAAGCTACCCAGGAGTTCATGAGTGCAAAAAAGTGAAACATTCTGCAATGGCCAAGTCAATCACCAGATCTTAACCCAATTGAGCATGCATTTCACTTGCTCAAATCCAGACTTAAGACGGAAAGACCACAAACAAGCAAGACCTGAAGGCTGCGGCTGTAAAGGCCTGGCAAAGCATTAAGAAGGAGGAAACCCAGCGTTTGGTGATGTCCATGGGTTCCAGACTTAAGGCAGTGATTGCCTCCAAAGGATTCGCAACAAAATATTGAAAATAAAAATATTTTGTTTGGGTTTGGTTTATTTGTCCAATTACTTTTGACCTCCTAAAATGTGGAGTGTTTGTAAAGAAATGTGTACAATTCCTACAATTTCTATCAGATATTTTTGTTCAAACCTTCAAATTAAACGTTACAATCTGCACTTGAATTCTGTTGTAGAGGTTTCATTTCAAATCCAATGTGGTGGCATGCAGAGCCCAACTCGCGGAAATTGTGTCACTGTCCAAATATTTCTGGACCTAACTGTATTGTTCCATTTGTACACAGCCACAAACCTGGCACGGATTGTCCACAATTTCACTGCAACCACAGATCTGCCGTAGATTTATCTCTGTGTGTGACAGGGCCTTTACTCTTCTACTTGTCAGTCTGCTGTCAGCAGTCATCTTACCACCTGTCTGCCAGCGGTGATCTGTCATCCTGTTGCTGGACTCTGTTAGTAACTCTGTTGCCTGTCTGTCTGCGGTCACCAGTCATCTTGCCACCTCTCTGCCCATGGTCATCGGCATCCTGATACCTGACTCCGCCCACCAGCATCCCTGTTTCCTGTCTGCTACCCTGCTTCCAGCTACCCGGTTACAGTTGCCTGTATCCCTGCTGTTTTGTCTCAGGTTTCTGTCCATTTTGTTCTAACATTCTGTCCCTGTCCATTATCTGTGTATTATTTGCTGGACTCTATTAATTTACACCTGTGTTCCGTATGACCCTCATGATTGCTGTGCTGGCGCCCAAATGTCCACCCATACTTGTGGGCAGAGTGGATCCCCCGCCACCGTGTGGCCGACCCCACATAACAGTTAAGAACTGTTCTTGAGTGTCCAAATATATGACAGTACATTTCTCAACATCAGTAGTACTGTCCAGCACTAAAAAACACGGTAGGCAGCCAAGAGGTGTTTGGCTGGCATGGCTGCGGAAGGAACGGCATAGTAGAGAGTTAAGACGGGGCAGAAAAGGAGTTGCTTCACAGTTAGGCCCTGTGCGCACACTGTGCTTTTACCCGCTTTTTTTGCGTTTTTTCTGCAGAAATTTCTTGAGAAAATGGTTGTAACCTTTCTGCAGACATTCCCCAGCAAAACCTATAGAAGAAAAAATTAGTTGTGCGCACACTGCGTTTTTTCTCAAGAATATTCTTTCAGTGGATTTTCTTGAGAAAAAGAATGTGCATGTCACTTCTTTTCTGCAGCTAACTGCGTTATTCAATTCATTGACTGTAATGTAATCATGAAATAGCGCAGGGAATAACGCAGGTAGTAAATTATGTGCATTTCATTGCGTTTTCCTGCATTATTCCCGCGTTATTTTGCGTTTTTCGGGACATAATGTTCATCACTGCCCTGCGTTTTGCAAGGAAGTGATGTCATTATGACAGGGAGAGGAAGCGGAGCAGAGTAAACACACAGATCACAATCACACACAGACATATATAATACACATAGAAATCAAATCACCGCACACACCCCGGCACCTTCGTCCCCATCATCACCGCGCACACCGGCACTACCGCCCCTATCATCACCGCACACACCGGCACTACCGCCCCATCATCACCGCACACACCGGCACTACCACCCCCATCATCACCGCACACACTGCCACTACTGCTCCAATCATCACCACACATACGCAGGCACTACCGCCCCATCATCACTGCACACACCCCGGCACTACCACCCCCATCATCACCGCCCACACCGCCACTACCTGAGTGACATCCCCGCTCATAGCGTGATTCAGTTCAGTTGCTGCGTGGAGCTGACAGAGAGCAGTCATGGTCTGTGGCCGCTCCTGTCAGCTTCATTTAGCATAGCTGGATGCGTCGCGGGACCTCGTGTGGATTACGTCAGACCAGAAGGGGCATTTGGGGATTTTAATAAAGTGGTGATTTAATAAAGTGGTGAAAGAGGGTGTTTCTTTGTCTTTTATTCCAAATAAAGGATTTTTTTGGGTGTATGTGTTTATTTTCTTTAACTTACAGGTTAATTATGGAAGGTATCTTGGGGAAACGCCTGCCATAATTAACCTAGGACTTAGTGGCAGCTATGGGCTGCTATTAACTCCTTATTACCCCGATTGCCACCGCACCTGGGCAAATCGGGATGAGCTGGGTAGAGTGCCGGTACTGTCACATCTAATGGATGCGGCAATTCCGGGTGGCTGCTGGCTGATATTGTTAGGCTGGGGGGAACCCCATAACGTGGATCTCTCGATCCTGAGAATACCAACCTTCAGCCGTGTGGCTTTACCCTGGCTGGTATCAAAATTGGGGGGGACCGCACGTCATTTTTTTAAAATTATTTATTTATTGTACTGCATGATATAGACCCGCCCACCGGCGGCTGTGATTAGTTGCAGTGAGACAGCTGTCACTCAGCGTGGGGTGTGTCTGACTGCAACCAATCATAGGTGCCGGTGGGCAGGGAAAGCAGTGAATATGAGATGAAATAATGAGCGGCCGGCATTTTCAAAAGAGGAAATGTTGCCAGAGCAGTGTGTCAGCTGTGCAGCGCCACGCCGGTGATCGGTGAGTATGAGAGAGGGGGTGAGAGGGAGAGAGACAGAGAGAGAGAGAGAGACCGACCAACAGACCGATCAACAGAGAGAGAGAGAGGGAGACCAACAGACAGAGAGACCAACCGACAGAGAGAGAGACCAGGAGTGATTTTAAATGATTTGGAATGTTCTGCTGGACATGCTGAGCATGCTCAGTAGAACTTGACGGAATCCTGCACTGGAATCCGTCGCCAGCACCATAGACATTCATTAAATAAGACCGAAAAAAAAACGTGGGCTCCGCCGTATTTTTACCATCCAGCCAAGTAATAATCACACAGCGGAAGCCCGGTATTCTCAGGCTGGGGAGAGTGAGGGCCATGGTTAATGCCCCCCTAGCCAAGAATATCAGCCCGCCGCTGCCCCAAGAATGTCGCATCCATTATGTGACAGTCCCGGCGTTTATTACCGGCTCTTCCCGATTGCCATAATGCGATGGCAATCAGGGTAATAACGAGTTAGTGGCATCTATGCGCTGCTACTAAGTTCAAGCTTAATCATGGCAGTGTCTATGAGACAGCTTTCATGATTAACCTGTAAGTAAAGTGAATAAACACACACCGAAAAATCCTTTATTTTAAATAAAACACAACTTTATTAACCCCCCCAAACACACAGCTCCGACGTAATCCACACAGGTCCTACGATGCTTGCATCCAGCCGTGTCTGACACATACTCAATGCAGCCTCATTCAGTGAACGATGCCACAGGTGTAACTACAGGTCATTTCTTACAGTCGGTAATGTGAACACATTACCTCTCATAAGAACTGCAGTGTGTCCTCACAGGGACTCTATCGATTAACTTTCTATCTATCTATCTATTCATTATCTATCTATTTATCTATCTATTCATCCACCATCTTTCTATCTATCTATCCATCTATCTATCTATTCATCTATTCATCTATCTGTTATCTATCTATTCATCTATCCATCTTTCTATCTGTCTATATACCTATCCATTATCTATCTATCTATCCAGTATCTATTTATTTATCTATCTATCAGTCTATCCATCTATCCATTATCTCTCTATCTATCTATGTATCCCTCTATCTATCCATGTGTCAGTGTTCCGGAATTTTCAGTTTGCTTTTGAAGGATCTTGCCCTTTGTTAACATGGAGTTTTCTGTTCTGTTGCCCTACTTCCTGTTCATCTGTTTAAAAGCCCGCCCCTAAGCTTAGTCTAGTTGCTTGAGTATACTGCTTCCTGTCTACTCCTGCCCTGCTGCTCTTGGTTCCTGATTGTATTTGGATCCTGTTTAAAATACCCAACACTGGCTCTGGACTCCACCTGGTCTCATCAAGCTGTGCCCTCGCTGGTCCCGGACTCCATCTGCAGTCACTGGTCGGCGCTTCTGCCCGGTTGCTTCCGGTTCATATCCGCTCTAGGACTCACGTTCCACATCATGTATGGACATTTTTGGACTATAACCTGTTGCCCTTTCGTGTCCCGGCTGCTGCACATTTAGGCCTTCTGGGGTGATCGCCAGACAGCCCCTGTATAGGGGTTCGCTCCTGGTGGCCTCCCTGGGGGAGTCCGGTGCACGGTCCCGGGAGTTCCCCTTGCTCTGTACCTGGCAGGTATATACCGTGTTTATGTTCTTTTCTGTGTACATATTTATTGGTTGCATATTATAAAACGTGTTTGCACCAAGACCCTGTCTCTGGTTGTCATTGCCCTAACGCTATCGAAATCCTCAGTTCATACAATAGTATTACACCATGTATCTATCTATTTATCTGTCTATCCATCTATCATCTATCTTATTTATTGCTGTTAAAGCATTAAAACACGCAAGGCGTAACCTGCAAAAAACGCACCAAAAACACACCAAAAATGCACCAAAGAGCGATAAAAATGCATGCGTTTTTCATTGCGTTATTGGTGCATTTTTTAACGCAGGTGCGCTAATCCTTCACTCAACTAAATTTCTTAAGAAAAATACTTTTTTTAGTGCGCACATAGCCTTAGGCCAGCAACGATAGCAGCAGTATTCTTTAGAACTATGAAACACAGTGGGTGTGTGGCTGGCATAGCTGTGCAGTGACTCTGGCAGGAGCAGCACAATACAGCCTTATCGGGACAGGTAAGGAGATGCTTGGCACATTCAGGGCAGCAATGGCAGAAGCAGGACAATCTAGTATTATAAAACTCAGTGATTATCCAGGAGCGTAAAACTGTGTAGACAAGAAGATGCTTGGAAACTTAAGGACAACAACGGCAGCCTCAGCAGCAGTATTACAATATAGATGACATGATAGATAGGGAATTTATGTCCAGCAGAGTGTAGTACTGGCGGCAGAAGTCGAATGATGTAGATGACAGAAAGACAGGTACACATGATGGTACTCCTGTACCAAAAAGGGCAAGTTAGAAACCAAATGGTGATCTGTAAGCCTGTTTTTTTTTGTCTTTTTTTCCAAAACTAAAAGAATGTGCTTTGACACACAAGACCTATTGAAAATGTCTGACACTTTTCTGGCCATATCCTTCACCTTTCTCAAGGGTTTATATTTACAAAAGACATCTTGCACTATTAAATTTAAGACATGGGCCACCCATGTAGTGTGAGGTATTTTGCTTGACCTGCCAGTTCTAAGGTACAGTGTTTATAGGCAGTCATTCAGCCGGCAAGTTGATGTACAGGTGCAACTTTTCTTCTGTGTGGCTTTTCTCCCCCAGACTTTCAAGCTGTAAACAGCTTGGTAGTGATTTGCCTTCTTTAATTGAAATTAATGAGAATAACAGTCGTCACACAGATATCTACATATGAATGATCTCAAGGTGAGCACCACTTGGAACTATATCAAAGTCAACATGATGCCGTCATGACACTAATACAATTGAATCCTGTGGTTGGATCCTATCTAAATCACTCTACTTTACGCAGCATGCTACATAGGCCTACAACCTACAAGACATTGCGTCCCAGCACAGGTGGTGCAATGATGTTGCTTGTGCCGGACTGACGGTCAGCTCTTTTTCCAGGAGAGAAGAGTACTCGGTCGCCCTGATCAGGTGGGTGTAAATTAAGTATTTTTTGTGGGGTGGCACAAAGGTGACATTGCTACATTTGGAGGAGGGTATTAAAGCCTTCTGAAGGGGACACTATTTATTTTAAAAGGCCACTTAAGTTTCATTATTACTAAGTTATGTGGTGCTATACTTTCCTTTCCACAGGCACTAGGAACCCTTGCTAAGCTAATACTGTTTTTAATATATGTTGCCCTTAGAGAGTGAAGCATATCAAATCTGAGAAGATCCCTTTCAAAATAAAACTACAAAATGTTAATTATTAGTGAAGCAGAGCTAATAATGTCATGTAACATATCCAGTCTGTTTCCAAGGTGCTCTGTACCAATAGCTGCAGAGCACTAAATGTTGTCATTTTCACAATATCTTCTATATATCAGCC
This sequence comes from Anomaloglossus baeobatrachus, assembly GCF_048569485.1. Taxonomy (NCBI): domain Eukaryota; kingdom Metazoa; phylum Chordata; class Amphibia; order Anura; family Aromobatidae; genus Anomaloglossus; species Anomaloglossus baeobatrachus. The sequence continues at coordinate 593,194,958 of NC_134353.1, read as the reverse complement.
ATGTTATCATAGCATCATAGAATGGCAGAGTTGGAAGGGACCTCTAGGGTCATTGTGTCCAACCCGCTGCTCAAAGCAGGATTCATTTAATTGTCCCACACAGATGTCTGTCCAGCCTCTTTTTGAAGACTTCCATTGAAGGGCAATTCACTACATCCTGTGGCAGCCTGTCACACTCTTTGATCACCCTAAAGGCCCCGTCACACACAGAGATAAATCTTTGGCAGATCTGTGGTTGCAGTGAAATCATGGACATATTGTTCCATTTGTACACAGCCACAAACCTCGCACTGATTTCAACAATTTCACTGCAACCACAGATCTGCCGCAGATTTATCTCTGTGTGTGACAGGGCCTTTACTGTCAAAAAAGTTTTTTCTATGTCTAATCTGTGTCTATTCCCATTCAGTTTCATTCCATTGCTTCTAGTCGTTCTTTGTTCAAATGAAAATCAAAAAGGTCCGTAGAGCCTGTGTTAGGGGTCTCGACACAGTAAATAGCCAGATATCCCTCTGGTAAGGACCTAGCCAAGGAGTGGCTCTTTTGAGGAAACCACCATAACCACAATATTAAGTGGCCCTTTTAGTCAATATCCAGCTCTTTTGTGAGCAAGGATGGTTGACCTTAGGGAGATCAACATCCACCACTGCGGAGACACCATCACGTGTTTCTCAACGCAGTGATTCTAGAGCAATGCACCCTGGGAAATATTCAAAGCAAGAAGGCCTGCGGAGACACCATCACATGTTTCTCAACACTGGCAGGAAACTAGCCAGGTCTTTCACCGGGAAGGAACAACCACGGGAAGGGAAGTCTCTAGTCAAGGAGACCACCTATGCCAAACATGGTATCCATCCACAGACAGCTGTTTCGGGGTATTTGCCCCTCATCAGTGTGGAGTAGGAATTTGGCTAGTGGGAGCATTGCTTAGTAAAAGACTATGTGAGCAAGGATGGTTGACCTTAGGGCAGGGGTGGGGAACCTTTTTTCTGCCGGGGGCCATTTGGAAATTTTTACCAACCTTCGGGGGCCGCACAAAATTATCAACTTGAAAATTACCCTAATATATTTGGTCAAACAATTAACTCACTGTGGCGGCTGGAGCTTCTACTCTTTGGTGCAGCTGTAATATTAGGCGATATTGATCTTTTTGCTTTTCACAACTGCTTTTCCAGGTTTGAGTTGGCTGGGACTGCTGTATATACATCACAGGGGAGGGTTGGGAGGAATATAGATCACTGGGGAGGCTGGGGGCATAGACATCATTGGGGGGTACATACATCACTGGGGGATACATACATCATTGATGGGGAGCACAAACATAGCTGGGGGGGCATAAACATTGCTGGGGAGGGCTGGGAGGAATATACATCACTAAGGAAGCAGCAGGGCATAGACGTCACTGGGGGTACATACATCACTGGGCGGCACAGACTTCACTGGGGGTATATACACATCACTGGATTACACAGACATAGCTGGGGGGAACAAACATTGCTGGGGTTATATAAATAGCCGGGGGCAAACAGCCCTGGGGGATGCCGGAGGGACACAAGAGAGCCCTGGGGGAACAGAGAATGATGGGAGAGGCTGGAGGCACAGACAAATCAGGGGGACGCTGGGGACACAGATGGCACAGAGAAGAATGGGAGAGGCTTAAGGCACATACAGAACTAGGAGAGGCTCGGGGCACAGAGATCACTGGGGAGACTGGGGGGGCACAGAAAACTGGGGGGGGGCACAGAGATCACTGGGGGGACTGGGGGGCACAGATCACTGGGGAGACTGGAGGGAGGCGCAGAACACTGGGGGGGCACAGATCACTAGGGAGACTGGGGGGGCACAGAACACTGGGGAGAAAGAGGGGCACAGAGCACTGGAGGTACAGAGCGCTGGGGGCACAGGCAAACCCGGATGAACTTGGAGGTAGTTAGAGAACTGGGGGAGGCTGGGATCACAGAGCGCTGGAGGTGGTTGCGGGCACGGAGGGCTCTGGCGCCGGGCACAGAGAGGAGCAGCCGCCTTCGCCGCTGGGCACAGGGAGCCGCCGGGCACAGAGAGGAGCAGCCGCCACCAGGCACAGGGAGCCGCCGGGCACAGGAAGCTGCCGGACACAGAGAGCCGCCGGGCACAGAGAGGAGCAGCCACCGCCGGGCACAGGTAGCCGCCGGGCACAGGGAGCCGCCGGGCACAGAGAGGAGCAGCCGCCACCGGGCACAGGGAGCCGCCGGGCACAGGAAGCTGCCGGACACAGAGAGCCGCCGGGCACAGAGAGGAGCAGCCACCGCCGGGCACAGGTAGCCGCCGGGCACAGGGAGCCACCGGGCACAGAGAGGAGCAGCCGCCGCCGGGCATAGGTAGCCGCCGGGCACAGGGAGCCGCCGCCGCAACCGCCAGGAACAGGGAGCCACCGGGCACAGAGAGGAGCAGCCGCCGGGCACAGGTAGCCGCCGGGCATGGAGCCGCCGGGCACAGGGAGCCACCACCGGTCACAGGGAGACGCCGCCGCCGGGCACAGGGAGCCGCCGCCGCAACCTCCGGGCACAGGGAGCCGCCGCCGCTGGGCACAGGGAGCCACCGCCGCTGGGCACAGAGCGCTGCCGGCACAGTAAGACCTGGGGGATGATTGGCAGTCAATCCTCTCCTTTTGATTTTAGCACCCCTCACGCCGACCCCACCTACAAAGTACGTCCATACGTAGGTGTCGCGGGCGGAGGAGGGGACGCCGCGCTCTCCCACTGCTCGGGTCCAGCTGCCGCGGCTGCTGCGGCCTGCTGCTGCTCGGTGGCTCGAGCGATGGGCCGGATCCCGGGGACTCGAGCGGCGCTCCTCGCCCGTGAGTGAAAGGGGATTGGGATTTGGGATAGTTTATTGTCCGTGACGCCACCCACGGTTGTGGTGATTAAGTGGACACCACCGCTGCTCTGTCTGGGGAGCCCGGGAGTGATGGTACGGAGCAGCCAGTTGTTGATTTGCGCCTCCGTGGGTAGGGGTTTTGGTGCTCCCGGGGCCCAATGATGGGTTTGGTATGGTGGACAGGCGGGTATGGGGCCTGTGGAGGTGCAGGGGCGCAGGGGCAGCGCTGTGCCGCACGGCACGGAGGTACTCACTCAGCCAGTAAACACGACACAGTTCTCGGTAAACAAACGGCTGGTTGGATGGGTCCCTCGAACGGCTTACGGTGCTGCGGTTCCCTGCAGTTAGCGGTGACGGTCTCTTCCCTGCACCTATGTAAAGTCTTTTGGTAGCGATGGGTTCCCACCGGTTACCCACTCCTCGGCTTCAAGCTGGGCCGAAGGAGCTCTACTCTTGCCCGCAGGCGCTGGCCCTGGGAAACTGGTGCCCTGGCGGTGGCGGTGTCTCCCCTTCACGGTTGGGCTGTTGCCTTCAATCGGGACTTGGTTGTTAGGAGACAGACGTCCCCTTCACTGACGGATTTGGCAAATTATGGCGACTCCTAGCCTTGCCGGGATCCGAAAGGCCCCTGCTCTGGTGCTGACTGTTCTTCGTATACTGCTCCGGTACCGCCGGGTCACCACCCGTCCGCGGTCCTTCCAGCAACCTCCAAACAGTCTCCCTGCAGACTATCACCGCCGTCTGCTGACCTTGCTGTCTCAGTCCGGGGCACACACCCGGACCAACTTCAGGCTTTACTACTGTCACTTTTTACTCTTTCTCTCCAGCTCCTCTACCACTTCACTTCCTTCTACTTTTACTTCCCTAGCTGGACTCTGTTCTGCCTGGTTCTCCCGCCTCCAGGGCTGTGTACTCCTCAGTGGGCGGAGCCAACCGCCTGGCCCACCCCCTGGTGTGGACATCAGCCCCTGGAGGAAGGCAACAAGGATTTTAGATTAGCTTAGATGTACCAGCAGGGAATGTGGGGTGCGTGTCATGTTGTGACCTGTGACCCCTGGCTTGCCCAGGGCGTCACATTCCCCCTTAGCAAAACGCAGACCGTCCTCGGGCTGCCCGTCCAACACCGGTTTTATTTTCCTTTTTGTTTTCTGTGAAAATAGAAAAACGGTAACATATTTACAGTTTATGGCATCATCCCACATCGGGAGGTTCAGTTCTTTAACGTTGCAAACGGTAACATTAAACGGTTGCGGCTGCCGCTCTCTCCCACCCAAGTAACCTGGCCCTGATGCTGCCCCTAAAATCCAGGCAGCACCCCTTGACCCCAGTCCAGCACAAGTTACCCGAGCGGGATCTGTCCTTCCCCTCCAGAGGGTAGCCACCGGTTCCTGTGGTGGCTGGGCCCCAGCCTGCTCTGCTGTGGGCCCTCCCTCCAACCTGCCTCTCCGGAGGCGGTTACGGTAGCTGCGCAACATATTTTATATTTACAAGCCACTTAACGTTTGTGATTGCCCTGCAAGTTCACGGGCTTGTCCATGAGCAGTTCCTCATGCAAACTTTTCAAACGGTCCCCACGGGGACAACGGTGCCGCCAACGGCCGGTTTCCAAATCACATGTGAATCAGGTAAACTTCGGTAATCAATTTCTCATTTTTCAAACTTTTAAACGAACACACTGGTGGTCCCAACAGGGACTACTGCAACGGCATCCCGCTGCCACTCTTTCTCACATACAGTTAGGTCCAGAAATATTTGGACAGTGACACAAGTTTTGTTATTTTAGCTGTTTACAAAAACATGTTCAGAAATACAATTATATATATAATATGGGCTGAAAGTGCACACTCCCAGCTGCAATATGAGAGTTTTCACATCCAAATCGGAGAAAGGGTTTAGGAATCATAGCTCTGTAATGCATAGCCTCCTCTTTTTCAAGGGACCAAAAGTAATTGGACAAGGGACTCTAAGGGCTGCAATTAACTCTGAAGGCGTCTCCCTCGTTAACCTGTAATCAATGAAGTAGTTAAAAGGTCTGGGGTTGATTACAGGTGTGTGGTTTTGCATTTGGAAGCTGTTGCTGTGACCAGACAACATGCGGTCTAAGGAACTCTCAATTGAGGTGAAGCAGAACATCCTGAGGCTGAAAAAAAAGAAAAAATCCATCAGAGAGATAGCAGACATGCTTGGAGTATCAAAATCAACAGTCGGGTACATTCTGAGAAAAAAGGAATTGACTGGTGAGCTTGGGAACTCAAAAAGGCCTGGGCGTCCACGGATGACAACAGTGGTGGATGATCGCCGCATACTTTCTTTGGTGAAGAAGAACCCGTTCACAACATCAACTGAAGTCCAGAACACTCTCAGTGAAGTAGGTGTATCTGTCTCTAAGTCAACAGTAAAGAGAAGACTCCATGAAAGTAAATACAAAGGGTTCACATCTAGATGCAAACCATTCATCAATTCCAAAAATAGACAGGCCAGAGTTAAATTTGCTGAAAAACACCTCATGAAGCCAGCTCAGTTCTGGAAAAGTATTCTATGGACAGATGAGACCAAGATCAACCTGTACCAGAATGATGGGAAGAAAAAAGTTTGGAGAAGAAAGGGAACGGCACATGATCCAAGGCACACCACATCCTCTGTAAAACATGGTGGAGGCAACGTGATGGCATGGGCATGCATGGCTTTCAATGGCACTGGGTAACTTGTGTTTATTGATGACATAACAGCAGACAAGAGTAGCCGGATGAATTCTGAAGTGTACCGGGATATACTTTCAGCTCAGATTTAGCCAAATGCCGCAAAGTTGATCGGACGGCGCTTCATAGTACAGATGGACAATTACCCCAAGCATACAGCCAAAGCTACCCAGGAGTTCATGAGTGCAAAAAAGTCGAACATTCTGCAATGGCCAAGTCAATCACCAGATCTTAACCCAATTGAGCATGCATTTCACTTGCTCAAATCCAGACTTAAGACGGAAAGACCCACAAACAAGCAAGACCTGAAGGCTGCGGCTGTAAAGGCCTGGCAAAGCATTAAGAAGGAGGAAACCCAGCATTTGGTGATGTCCATGGGTTCCAGACTTAAGGCAGTGATTACCTCCAAAGGATTCGCAACAAAATATTGAAAATAAAAATTTTTTTTTGGGTTTGGTTTATTTGTCCAATTACTTTTGACCTCCTAAAATGTGGAGTGTTTGTAAAGAAATGTGTACAATTCCTACAATTTGTATCAGATACTTTTGTTCAAACCTTCAAATTAAATGTTACAATCTGCACTTGAATTCTGTTGTAGAGGTTTCATTTCAAATGCAATGTGGTGGCATGCAGAGCCCAACTCGCGAAAATTGTGTCACTGTCCAAATATTTCTGGACCTAACTGTAAATGCGGGCATGCACATCCGCAACTCCCGCTCAGGAGCCAGGCCCACCTGGGTGCCCTCGGCGCCGGCTACGACCGGCCTCTCATACTGCTGTGGGCCCCACCAATCAGTGGCCTGCTCTGGGTCAGCCTGTGTGGGGGACGGGCCTAGCTGGAGTCCCTCCGTGTCGGCTAGAACCGGCACCTTCAGCAATGAGGGACCCCGCTGTGACATGGCCTGCTCTGCCTCCTGGCAGCTACACCCCCGCCGTGCCTCAGCCGAGGCCCGGTGCCTGGGAGCGGTCAACGTGACTTGCGGTGTTGGCGTTTGATCGAGGATTGCCTCCACTGCGGCCGGGCGGACTGCCGGGGCCGTCATCATCTCCGTCGCGGCTGGGATGGAAGCCGGGACGGGTGCCAGGGTGGTGGTAAAGGTAAGGCCCGGGGGCCGCAGGTCTGGGCCCTCTCCCACAGATGCTGCGGGCTCTGCTACCGGTGGCAGGGGTAACGGGTCGGTCGGGGCGTTGGCTGCAGGCATGGGCAGTGAGGGAGGTAGCGTGGTGGACGGCAGCAGGCCGGGCCACTCAGCCGTATCGACCGATCCCTTGGGGACATAGGGGCGTGGGTCGCTTACCCGCTCCTCTGAGACCACCTCCACTTCGGATGCCCAAACGGTTGCGGCCAGGCCCTTCATCTCCGACGTCCACTTCGCCAGCATGAAGTGGACTTGGGCCTGGAGCTTCTGGCACACCTTGCTTCTGGATCCAGGAATGTGTTTCAGCAGAGTCCTGGCGTCCCTGCACGCTACAGCGCTAGTTACATGCGGCTGCGACCACCGCTCCTCCAGCGGCTCCGTCGGGCGCAGACATCTTGTTTCCGTCCCCCTTAGCCTCTTTCCGGCCCCTCCTCTATCGGGGCGGGGTTTTGGCCTTCGCGCCTCTACTACTCGAGAAGACGCTCGAGCGGGAACTTTTCGCGCCAAAGATGGCGGCTTCTGAAATTTTTCGGCCGGATACCTCCGGCGGTCACAAGGCGCACCTCTACCCAACGGCAGAGCGGTAAGATCCTGTTCGTGACGCCAAGTTGTCACGGGCGGAGGAGGGGACGCCGCGCTCTCCCACTGCTCGGGTCCGGCTGCCGCGGCTGCTGCGGCCTGCTGCTGCTCGGTGGCTCGAGCGATGGGCCGGATCCCGGGGACTCGAGCGGCGCTCCTCGCCCGTGAGTGAAAGGGGATTGGGACTTGGGATAGTTTATTGTCCGTGACGCCACCCACGGTTGTGATGATTAAGTGGACACCACCGCTGCTCTGTCTGGGGAGCCCGGGAGTGATGGTACGGAGCAGCCAGTTGTTGATTTTCCCCTCCGTGGGTAGGGGTTTTGGTGCTCCCGGGGCCCAATGATGGGTTTGGTATGGTGGACAGGCGGGTATGGGGCCTGTAGAGGTGCAGGGGCGCAGGGGCAGCGCTGTGCCGCACGGCACGGAGGTACTCACTCAGCCAGTAAACACGACACAGTTCTCGGTAAACAAACGGCTGGTTGGACGGGTCACTCGGACGGCTTATGGTGCTGCGGTTCCCTGCAGTTAGCGGTGACGGTCTCTTTCCTGCACCTATGTAAAGTCCTTTTGGTAGCGATGGGTTCCCACCGGTTACCCACTCCTCGGCTTCAAGCTGGGCCGAAGGAGCTCTACTCTTGCCCGCAGGCGCTGGCCCTGGGAAACTGGTGCCCTGGCGGTGGCGGTGTCTCCCCTTCATGGTCAGGCTGTTGCCTTCAATCGGGACTTGGTTGTTAGGAGACAGACGTCCCCTTCACTGACGGATTTGGCAAATTATGGCGACTCCTAGCCTTGCCGGGATCCGAAAGGCCCCTGCCCTGGTGCTGTCTGTTCTTCGTATACTGCTCCGGTACCGCCGGGTCACCACCCGTCCGCGGTCCTTCCAGCAACCTCCAAACAGTCTCCCTGCAGACTATCACCGCCGTCTGCTGACCTTGCTGTCTCAGTCCGGGGCATACACCCGGACCAACTTCAGGCTTTACTACTGTCACTTTTTACTCTTTCTCTCCAGCTCCTCTACCACTTCACTTCCTTCTACTTTTACTTCCCTAGCTGGACTCTGTTCTGCCTTGTTCTCCTGCCTCCAGGGCTGTGTACTCCTCGGTGGGCGGAGCCAACCACCTGGCCCACCCCCTGGTGTGGACATCAGCCCCTGGAGGAAGGCAACAAGGATTTTAGATTAGCTTAGATGTACCTGCAGGGAATGTGGGGTGCGTGTGATGTTGTGACCTGTGACCCCTGGCTTGCCCAGGGCGTCACATAGGCAGTGCCAGCGTGGGGACGTAGTCTTTCAGGTATGGGAAATGCAGCGTTCAGCATTGAACGCGCTGTGTGGGGTTTTAAAGGGCTAGCAGCCAGTAAGATGCGGCTGCCGCTCCAGCACTGCAGTCCCCGGGAATCAGCCCGGGGGCCGCAGAAAAAGTCGTCGCGGGCCGCATACAGCCCGCGGGCCGGAGGTTTCCCACCCCTGCCTTAGGGAGATCAGCATCCACCACTGCGGAGACACCATCACGTGTTTCTCAACGTAGCGATTCTAGAACAATGCACCCTGGGAAATAGTCAAAGCAAGAAGGCCTGCGGAGACACCATCACATGTTTTCCCTTCCAACGCTGGAAGGAAACTAGCCAGGTCTTTCACCGGGAAGGAACAACCACGGGAAGGGCAGTCTCCAGTCAAGGAGACCACCTATGCCAAACATGGTATCCATCCACAGACAGCCGTTTCGGGGTATTTGCCCCTCATCAGTGTGGAGTAGGAATCTGGCTAGTGGGAGCATTGCCTAGTAAAAGACTATGTGAGCAAGGATGGTTGACCTTAGGGAGATCAACATCCACCACTGCGTAGACACCATCACGTGTTTCTCAACGCAGTGATTCTAGAGCAATGCACCCTGGGAAATATTCAAAGCAAGAAGGCCTGCGGAGACACTATCACATGTTTCTCAACGCTGGCAGGAAACTAGCCAGGTCTTTCACCGGGAAGGAACAACCACGGTAAGGGCAGTCTCCAGTCAGTGGTTGACCATCCTTGCTCACATAGTCTTTTACTAGGCAATGCTCCCACTAGCCAGATTCCTACTCCACACTGATGAGGGGCAAATACCCCGAAACGGCTGTCTGTGGATGGATACCATGTTTGGCATAGGTGGTCTCCTTGACTGGAGACTGCCCTTACCGTGGTTGTTCCTTCCCGGTGAAAGACCTGGCTAGTTTTCTGCCAGCGTTGAGAAACATGTGATGGTGTCTCCGCAGGCCTTCTTGCTTTGAATATTTCCCAGGGTGCATTGCTCTAGAATCACTGCGTTGAGAAACACGTGATGGTGTCTCTGCAGTGGTGGATGTTGATCTCCCTAAGGTCAACCATCCTTGCTCACATAGTCTTTTACTATGCAATGCTCCCACTAGCCAGATTCCTACTCCACACTGATGAGGGGCAAATACCCCGAAACGGCTGTCTGTGGATGGATACCATGTTTGGCATAGATGGTCTCCTTGACTGGAGACTGCCCTTCCCGTGGTTGTTCTTTCCCGGTGAAAGACCTGGCTAGTTTCCTGCCAGCATTGAGAAACATGTGATGGTGTCTCCGCAGTCCTTCTTGCTTTGAATATCCAGCTCTTGACGAGTGTAAAGATATGACAAGGGAAATACCAAGGCCAGGTATCCATCCACAGACAGCTGTTTCGGGGTATTGCCCCTCATTAGTGTGGAGTAGGATTCTGGCTAAGTGGGAGCAATGCTTTTGAGATATCTGTAGACAGATATTTAGGCTATGTTCACATGTGGCATCTTGTCATCTATGTCAGTGCATCTTGAGTGCATCTTAAAATGCACCAAAAACGCAATGCGTTTTTACCGCGTATTGCCCAATGTCTTTTTTTAAGTCAAATCTATTGACTGGAAGGGTTAGAAAACACGGTAAAAACACAAAAAGAATTGACATGCTGCATCTTGAAAAACACAGCCAGATGCAGCCAACAAAAGATGCACAGTGTGGACAGCAAAATCGAAATCTCATAGACTTTGCTGGGGGAAGGAAATGCATGCATGTTGGTGCATCTTTGTGACCTCAAAAACGCACCAAAAACGCAGCAAAAGATGCCCTGTGTGATCTTAGCCTTAGTCTTCTCTCAGTCTTCTTTTTTTGCAAGCTAAACATTCCCAAATTCCGTAACCGTTCCTCATAGGACACGGTTTGTAGGCTGGTCACCATCCTGGTAGCTCTTCTCTAAATTTGCTACAGTTTGTTAAAAAAAACATTCCTTAAATGGTACAGTAAAGATCAGTTGATGTTATATTTACTTTCTGAGAAAAAACAGATGCAGAACATTAATTTAAACTCAGTGGTTAGCACAGCAGTCTTGCAGCGCTGGGGTCCTGGGTTCAAATCCCACCAAGGACACCATCTGCAAGGAGTTTGTATGTTCTCCCTGTGTTTGTGTGGGTTTCCTCCGGGTACTCCGGTTTCCTCCCACACTCCAAAAACATACTCACAGGGAACCTAGATTGTGAGCCCCAATGTGGACAGTGTTGCCATTGTATGTAAAGCGCTGTGTAAATGAATATATATTATTATTATTAAAAGTTTGGTCTTCTCTACCTCATTTTTTTTACCACTTCACCATTTTCATCCTGTAAAAATCCTATAGCATCTTTGCCTTTACTTTGGACATACCCCCAAAAGCTTTTTTTGACCTCTCTTGCAAGCCTTTATTCATTATCAGCATTAGCTAATCTGATGTGTGCGCTGCAGTTTTTGCAGATTGCATTATATTCTTTTGATATGTCTTCCTATTTTTATTTTATAACCATTCCTTTTTTAGCAAGTGTCTAAGTTCTGTTTTCATCCATCCTGGTCTCCTTAATGCTTCATATTCTTCCCTCTTTAAGGGATTGTTAACAATTGAGCTTTAAAAATCTCATTTTTCAAAATTTCTTATCCTTCCTGGACATTTCTTTCCTTAAGGACATCCAGCCATGGAATCTTTCCTATCCTCTTTCTAAAGCCTGCTTTACACGTTGCAATTAGTTGTACAATCGCATTTGCGATGTGACACGCCCAGGTTGCATACGGGATCTTAAGAGATTGCACGTAGGTCGTTCATTTGCTGTCACACGAGCGTTAGTAGTCTATGTTAAATTGATCAATTTTATGTGCGATCCTTTAGATCATGTGTTCTGTGACGTATGCATTGGGCACCTTTTTTTTTTTTATTATTGACTTGCCAAGCATGTGTAATGTGTAGAGATGCGTTTTTACTATGTCATCAGCCATTCAGCTCTGCTACATGGCCGCTGACAGTAGACACAGACAGCCATGTAGCAGAGCTGAATGGCAGATGACAGCAGACAGAGCCGCACTGTCATAATGAACTCGGGTGAACTTCCCCCGACTTCATTGTCATGCTGCGGCTCTGTCTGTGCCGCGTCCTGATTAGCGGTCACCTGTGAAGGATTCACCGGTGACCGCTAAACTCCTGAGTAACTGAATTGAGCAGCCCTCTCTCATATACTCACCGATACCCGATCCCCGGCGCTGCACTGCATTCACACTGCTTCGGCAGCTTTTACTATTTTGAAAAAGCCGGCCGCCCATTAAACAATCTCGTATTCCTTGCTTTCCCCGCCCACCGGCACCTATGATTGGTTACAGTGAGACACGCCCCACGCTGAGTGACAGGTGTTACACTGCACCCAATCACAGCAGCCGGTGGGCGTGTCTATACTGTGTAGTGAAATAAATAATTAAATAATTAAAAAAAAACGGCGTGCGGTCCCCCCCAATTTTAAAACCAGCCAGATAAAGCCATACGGCTGAAGGCTGGTATTCTCAGGATGGGGAGCTCCACGTTATGGGGAGCCTCCCACCCTAACAATATCAGCCAACAGCCGCCCAGAATTGCCGCATACATTAGATGCGACAGTTCTGGGACTGTACCCGGCTCTTCCCGATTTGCCCTGGTGCGTTGGCAAATCGGAGTAATAAGGAGTTATTGGCAGCCCATAGCTGCCACTAAATCCTAGATTAATCATGTCAGGCGTCTATGAGACACCTTCCATGATTAATCTGTAAATTACAGTAAATAAAAACACACAGCTGAAAAAATCATTTATTAGAAATAAAAAACACAAACATATACCCTGGTTCACCAATTTAATCAGCCCCAAAAAGCCCTCCATGTCCGGCGGAATCCAGGATGGTCCAGAGTCGCTTCCAGCTCTGCTGCATGGAGGTGACCGGAGCTGCAGAAGACACCGCCGCTCCTGTCACCTCCACACAGCAACTGAAGAGAGCCGCGCGATAAGCTGAGCTGTCACTGAGGTTACCCGCTGTCACTGGATCCAGCGGTGGCCGCGGGTAACCTCAGTGACAGCTCACCTGATCGCGCTACTCACCGCCGCTCCTCTCACCTCCACGCAGCAACTGAGGTGAGTAGCGTGATCAGCTGAGCTGTCACTGAGGTTACCCGCGGCCACCGCTGGATCCAGTGACAGCGGGTAACCTCAGTGACAGCTCAGCTTATCGCGCGGCTGTCTTCAGTTGCTGTGTGAAGCTGACCGGAGCGGCTGTGTATTCTGCAGCTCCTGTCACCTCCATGCAGCAGCGCTGGAAGCGACGCTGGAGCATCCTGGATTCCGCCGGACATGGAGGGCTTTTTGGGGCTGATTAAATTGGTGAACCAGGGTATATGTTTGTGTTTTTTATTTCTAATAAATGATTTTTTCAGCTGTGTGTTTTTATTTACTGTAATTTACAGATTAATCATGGAAGGTGTCTCATAGACACCTGACATGATTAATCTAGGATTTAGTGGCAGCTATGGGCTGCCAATAACTCCTTATTACCCGGATTTGCCAACGCACCAGGGCAAATCGGGAAGAGCCGGGTACAGTCCCAGAACTGTCGCATCTAATGTATGCGGCAATTCTGGGCGGCTGTTGGCTGATATTGTTAGGCTGGGGGGCTCCCCATAACGTGGAGCTCCCCATCCTGAGAATACCAGCCTTCAGCCGTATGGCTTTATCTGGCTGGTTTTAAAATTGGGGGGGACCGCACGCCGTTTTTTTAAATTATTTAATTATTAATTTCACTACACAGTATAGACACGCCCACCGGCTGCTGTGATTGGGTGCAGTGAGACACCTGTCACTCAGCGCGGGGGCGTGTCTCACTGTAACCAATCATAGGTGCCGGTGGGCGGGGATAGCAGGGAATACGAGATTGTTTAATGGGCGGCCGGCTTTTTCAAAACAGTAAAAGCCGCCGGAGCAGTGTGAATGCCGTGCAGCGCCGGAGATCGGGGATCGGTGAGTATATGAGAGAGGGGGATAGACTGACATGGACAGAGAGTGAGGGACAGAGATAATGACCGACTGACAGAGATTAGTGAATGACAGACATTGTGAGGCGCTTCAGAACGCAGCTTTTCAGCTGCACTCTGAAGCGGACCTTTTTTAAGCTGCGGTGCAGAGCGCACACCTGCGCACATAGCATCAGACACCAAAATCGTATGAGGGATGTCACACGTTACAATTGACTAGGTTCGTGCAACAAAACGCTCAATTCTAGACAAAGATACGATGTGTTTGCGATCAACGGTTTTGCGTTCAATCCTGATCGCACGTAGATGTCACACGCAGATACCTCACAAACGATGCCGGATGTGCGTCACTTACAACTTGACCCCAACGACGGATTGTGAGATATATTGAAGCGTGTGTAGCGGGCTTAAGTCCTTTAAAATTTGCCCTCCTGAAATCCAACCTTAAAGTCTTGAGTCCTCACAGATCTTCCTCCTCTAGTTGTCCAAAATTCTCTGATAGAATGATTGATGCATCCTACGGTCCCAGCTACCCTTAGCACCTCAACCTTTTCCTCCTTGTTTATAAGGATTATATCCAAGGTAGCAGATCCCCTTGTTTTCTCCTCTGCCTTATGGAAGATACTGTTGGCGGCAAGAGAGGATAAGAATTTACTTGACCTGTTACTTTTGCCTATGAGAGATTCACAACAAATGTCTGGATAGGTGACATCTCCCATCATCACTACATCATATTTTTTGAGAATTTAGCCATCTCATGCATGAAGAGTTCATCCATTTCTTAAGCTTGCCTAGGCTGCTTGTAGTACAGTGGAACCTCGCTTAACGAGTAACCCAGTTAGTGACTATTTCGCTTAACGAGCAAAGCTTGCTGTAAATTTGTAACTCAGTTTACGAGCAAGCTTTGCTGAACGAGCAAAATACTCACAGCACACACTTCCAGTTCCGTACATCCACCGCGCTCTAACCCACTCTTGCAGTCCACACAAACACACACAAACACACACAAACAAACATGCACGCGCACACACACACACATATTATGCTTACCTTAACTTCCGTTCCATCGCCGGCCTCATGGTTCTTGTAGTTCACCGATACAGGATGTGTATCGGATAAGCATCGCGACGAGGGAGGAACTTGCTCTGGCAGCGGAAGTTCCTCCCTCGTCGCGATGGTTACCCGATTCACATCCTGTACCGGTGAACTGCAAGAACCAGGAGGCCAGCGAGGGAACGGAAGGTAAGGTGAGCATAATATGTGTGTGTGCGTGAGTGTTTGTGCTTGTTTGTGCGTGTTTGTATGTGTGTGGAATGACACAATAGGGGACCAGGATGGGACGTCTAACAAGTTGTGGAACAAATTGTCTGCATTGCAATGATTTCCTATGGGAAATCTTGCTTTGCTGAACGAGTAACTTGGTTAACAAACACACTCCCAGAACGGATTGTTCTCGTTAACCAAAGTCCCACTGTAAATGCCTATAATAGTGTCCTTTCCATTGTTCTCTACTGGTATTCTTACCCAAACACTTTCCATAGAACTCCCAGTCTCTGAAGGTTCAATCTCTGTGGAGATATATGTTTTCCTAACATACAAAGCGACACCTCCTTCCCGTTTATTAAGTCCGTTTCATGCAGATAAGTTATAACTTTCTAACCTTGCATTCCAATCATATGTATCGTCCCATCAAGTTTCAGTCATAACATATTTCTTTTCCTATGTTAGTAACTCCAATTCTCTTTGTTGCCCGTGCTGTATGCATTTGTATAGAAGCATTTTAGTTTGTGATCGGTTACTCTTTATCCAATATTTTTATTATTCAGCTTTTTTTGTCTTTGTTCTTCCTTTCCACTTCTAATAGCAAAGTTCTCAATAGTATTTGCCAGCTGAATAGCCTTCACTGGCCTTTTACTTCCCTTCCCACATTGTTCTACTGAATGCAGTTCTGTATACCTTCTAAAGAAGTGAGTGGAGTGTGCCACACCAACTCTTCATTTAGTCTCTGTTTCTACAGTATATTACAGTTACAAGCTGCACTACTATACAGGACTCTAGTCAGGGACCCCGATATTTCAGATAGGTGGAGGGCCTGTGAATATGCCATAAATGTACTGTATCAAATGAAATAAAACCTTTTAACTCTGTCTAAAGGGAAAAGTCTAAAAAATGGCAGTGGGCTGCTTGTCACTGAATCTTACATGTGACCGACAATGACTTCTTGGTTCCCTTATAAAGACAATGTAAATTTAATTCCAACTGCAAACATTATTGTTTAACTACACCCTAAGCCAGGGGTGGGGAACCTTTTTTCTGCCATTTGGAAACTTCTACCAACAATTATCAGCTTGAAAATTACCGTAATATATTTGGTCTAACAATTAATAAACTCACCCCTACTGTGGTGGCTGGAGTTGCTTCTCTTTGGAGCGGCTGTGATGTTCGGTGATATTGATCATGTTGCTTCGCACAACTGCTTTTCCAGGTATGTCTCGGTCTGGAGCGCAGTCAACAGATTGGTAAATCATATAGGAGATGCTGGTGGCAACTACATCACAGGAGGGGCTGGGGGCATAATTACATCACAGGAGGGGCTGAGGGCATATATACACATCACAAGAGTGGCTGGGGGCATAGACATGACTGGAGAGGCTGGGGTCATAGACATAACAGGAGACAATGGGGCACAGAAATTACAGGAGATGCTGGGAGCATATATACACCACAGGAGGGGCTGGGGATATACATACATCACAGGAAGCGCTGGGAACATACATACATTACAGGAGGGGATGGGGACATATATACACATCACATGAGGGGCTGGGGACATATATACATCACAGGAGGGGTGGGCGGCATATATACATCCCAGGAGATGCTGGGGGCATATATACATCACAGGAGGGGCTGGGGACATATATACATCATGGGAGGGGCTGGGGACATACATACATCATGGGAGGGGCTGGGGTATCTATACATCACTTGAGAAGCATGGGTGCAAATACATCACTTGAGAAGCTTGGATGCATATACTTCACTTGAGAAGCGTGGGTGCATGTACATCACTTGAAAAGCTTGGGTGCATATATATCACAGGAGAAGCTGGGTCACATAAATTACAGCAGAAGCTGAAGGCATATATATCACAGGAGGGGCTGGGGCTCGGACCTCATTGAGGTGACATGGACAGTACTGTGAGGCACGGACAGCACTAGAGGGGCATGAACAGGACTGGGGGACATGGACAGGAATGAGGTAGAACAGAAATCACCAAGTGGGCATGGACAGCATGTGGCAGTGGCACGAACAGCACTAGAGGGGCACAATAAGGACTGGAGTATATGGACAGGACTGAAAGAGCACAGACATCACCAAGGGGGCACAGAGAGCACTGGAGGGTGGCACACAGCATTAGGGGGGGTGGCACATAGCACTAGGGGAGTGGCACACAGCACTAGGGGGTGGCACACAGCACTGGGTTGGTGGAACACAGCATTGGGGAGACAGGTGTCACACAGCACTCGGAAGGCAGAAGTCACACAGCACCATGAGGCAGAAGTCATACTGAACCATGAGGCAGGAGTCACACAGCACTGTGGAAGCAGGAGTCACACAACACAGGGGAGGCAGGAGACACACTGCACCACGAGGCAGGAATCACACTGCACTGCGAGGCAGGACTCACACAGCACCGAGAGGCAGGCGTCTCATTGCATCGGTAGGCAGCAGTCTCACCGCACCACAACGCAGGTCTCACACTGCACCATGAGGCAGGTCTCACACAGCACCGGGAGGCAAGACTCACAGAGCACCGCGAGGCAGAAGTCACACAGCACCACAAGGCATGTACAGCAGGGAGGCCGGTAAACCTGTTACTCCTCTTCTGTGGAACGGGAGCACAGCACATCTTGCGCTTAACCCACCCACAAAGTACATTCTCAGCATGCTAGCACTGGCCAGTGTGCTGAGGATCTATTGGTATGCGCACCACACATTGTGATTTAAAGGGCCAACGGCCCACAAGACCGCAGCTGCCACCAGAGTACTGCGCTGCCCAGGAATGTACCCAGGGTCCGCATAAAAAGTCATCATGGTCCGCATGTGGCTCAAGGGAAGGAGATTCCCCACCCCTGCCCTAAGTGTAGAGCGTTGCCTCACCCCAGGCCCTTGGGATACTCGGTTCCGGGTGGAGGATAATGGGGATCACCGTCACAGGTGGCCGTGCCCGGTTCCGTTACCTGGGGGGGGTGCTCGGTAACAGGGTTATTTTGTATGTCACTTGTGATGCCACTGGCAGGTTGCGGTAATAAGATGTCCCGCCGCTGCTGTGGTTTTAGGGACAGACGGTATAGCAGCAAGTGTGTTCGCACCCTCCGCCAGTAGGGGCTTAAGTCCCATGTAGGTGTCCTGCACCTTTTGGTGCGCCAGTAATAGACACAACACAGTTCTTGCAGATTACCAGGTAATTTACTCACTGGATGTTGCAAGTGTAGTTTCGTACGGCTGGTCAACCGACTTTCCTTTGTCCCGGTGCTGACGTGAGTCCCAGTTGAGCCCTCCGTGCACATGCAGAGCTGATGGTCCCCTTGCCTGAAGCTGTTGGTGACCTGCGCCACTCAGCTCCTTTGTCTTTCCGGGCCCAGTATGACAGACCTCGCGGTCCCTTGTGGGGTAAGCTACTTCTCTGTGCCCTCTCCCGGGTCCTATATATGAGGCTGTGTCCCTAAGCCTATGGGTGGTGTGGTACCCTGGAATTCACCACACACGGCTGGATCAGCAGACCACCTGCAGCTGTTGTCTACTCTGGGGTCCAGTACCCCCTCGTGCATAGTGCCTGGGATCTGTATACCCTCAGGCTACTACCTCCTAGTCGCCTTTTGGGGGTCTCCTCACAATCCTCACACCCCTCTCACTCACTGGCTCCTTTCAACTGTCACTCCTTCAACTGTCGTTTTTCCTCTCTGCCAACTCTGCCTAGCAACACCTGTTGCTTCCCACAAGCCACACCCCTTTCCCAGGCTAACAGCTAAGGGATTGGTTCTCACATCTGAGTACTGTTAACCCTCTACATGCTGCGCCCAGGTCTCAGGGAATGTGCCCCTACCTGTGTGGGAGGTGTGGGTTGTCAGCATAGGGTGTTCCAGAAAGCCTTAGAATCCTGCAGATCTCTGGGGTAGCATATCCCAGGGTGCTGCATTAGCAAATACCTAGATTTTCAGAAACCTCAGATCAGACTTGTTTCTAGCTGTAAGACAACTGCATTTAGTGGAAGATCCTCCCCACTGCTGACACCTAGCCTTAATGGGAGCCTGACAGATGAAATACTGTAAATCAAGTGAAATAAGTATTGCACATGTCACCAATTTTCTAAGTAAATTTAGTTCTAAAGGTGCTATTGACATGAAATTCTCACCAGATATAGGTAAACAGTAGTGATGAACGAACCCATGGATGTTCTAGTTCGACAAAGCAGCATGGATGGATAAAAAAAATCGGATTCGGCAGTCAAACTTGACCAAGAACTTGACCCTGAACAACGAACCCCATACGAGTCAATAGGGAGCTGAAGTTCGGTGCTGTGAAATGGTAGTAATAAGGGCTGGGGGCTGAAAAAGGAACCTAAATGGGGGTAAGAGCATACCAATTGCCCTGCAAACAAATGTGGATAGGTAAATTACTTACAGGGCTTCTGTCACCATAGCAATTATGGTTACATAGGAAGTAAATAAAGAACCTAAAATTTTTAACAGGGACCCCACAGAAACAGATTTCAGGGATTCTCCACAAATTAGCATTTTTAAAAAAGTCCCATACAGAGCCTGCATTCCAAGTTCACCCATTCAGTCAAGATTACCAGACTCCCCCCACAGAGCAACACGTTTAACACATTTCCCCTATACAGCCTGTATTCACAGATCACCCACACAGTCAAGATTGCTAGTTTAACCAGAGTGTAAGTTTAAAATCTAAGCCTCAACAGAGCCTCTTTAAACAGTAGTCGCACACAGCCAAGCTTTGCCAAAGTTTAACCACAGAGCATAAGTTTAAAACGTTGCCCTCAAAAGAGCCTCTTTAAACAATTGCCCACACAACCAAAACTACCAGACGTCCTCCATAGAGCAAGATGTTTAACAAATTTGCCCTATGTAGTCTGTATTCCTAGTTAACCCACACAGTTAAGATTGCCAGTGTAATCAAACAGTGTACATTTCAAATCGAGGCCACCACAGAGCCTCTTTAAACAATTACCCTACACGCCCAAGTTTGTAAAAGTTTAACCACAGAGCGCAAGTTTAAAATGTAGGCCTCAACAGAGCCTCCTTAAAGGGAACCTGACACCAGTTTTTCGGCGTATAAGCGGCGGCCACCACCAGTGAGCTCTGATATACAGCATTCTAACATGCTGTATATAAGAGCCCAGGCCGCTGTGTAAAACATAACAAAACACTTTAGAATACTCACCTAACAGTCACACTGCGGTGGATTCTAGTCAGATGGGTGTCTCCGTTGTCCGGTGCCGGTGCCGCCTCTTTTGGCCATCT
The DNA here is from genome assembly GCF_048569485.1 of Anomaloglossus baeobatrachus. Taxonomy (NCBI): domain Eukaryota; kingdom Metazoa; phylum Chordata; class Amphibia; order Anura; family Aromobatidae; genus Anomaloglossus; species Anomaloglossus baeobatrachus. The sequence continues at coordinate 593,174,816 of NC_134353.1, read as the reverse complement.
TTGTCATCCTTCTTCTGTAGCATGACGCATCTACAGTTAGGTCCAGAAGTATTTGGACAGTGACACAATTTTCGCGAGTTGGGCTCTGCATGCCACCACATTGGAATTGAAATGAAACCTCTACAACAGAATTCAAGTGCAGATTGTAACGTTTAATTTGAAGGTTTGAACAAAAATATCTGATAGAAATTGTAGGAATTGTACACATTTCTTTACAAACACTCCACATTTTAGGAGGTCAAAAGTAATTGGACAAATAAACCAAACCCAAACAAAATATTTTTATTTTCAATATTTTGTTGCGAATCCTTTGGAGGCAATCACTGCCTTAAGTCTGGAACCCATGGATATCACCAAACGCTGGGTTTCCTCCTTCTCAATGCTTTGCCAGGCCTTTACAGCCGCAGCCTTCAGGTCTTGCTTGTTTGTGGGTCTTTCCGTCTTAAGTCTGGATTTGAGCAAGTGAAATGCATGCTCAATTGGGTTAAGATCTGGTGATTGACTTGGCCATTGCAGAAGGTTCCACTTTTTTGCACTCATGAACTCCTGGGTAGCTTTGGCTGTATGCTTGGGGTCATTGTCCATCTGTACTATGAAGCGCCGTCCGATCAACTTTGCGGCATTTGGCTGAATCTGGGCTGAAAGTATATCCCGGTACACTTCAGAATTCATCCGGCTACTCTTGTCTGCTGTTATGTCATCAATAAACACAAGTGACACAGTGCCATTGAAAGCCATGCATGCCCATGCCATCACGTTGCCTCCACCATGTTTTATAGAGGATGTGGTGTGCCTTGGATTATGTGCCGTTCCCTTTCTTGTCCAAACTTTTTTCTTCCCATCATTCTGGTACAGGTTGATCTTTGTCTCATCTGTCCATAGAATACTTTTCCAGAACTGAGCTGGCTTCATGAGGTGTTTTTCAGCAAATTTAACTCTGGCCTGTCTATTTTTGGAATTGATGAATGGTTTGCATCTAGATGTGAACCCTTTGTATTTACTTTCATGGAGTCTTCTCTTTACTGTTGACTTAGAGACAGATACACCTACTTCACTGAGAGTGTTCTGGACTTCAGTTGATGTTGTGAACGGGTTCTTCTTCACCAAAGAAAGTATGCGGCGATCATCCACCACTGTTGTCATCCGTGGACGCCCAGGCCTTTTTGAGTTCCCAAGCTCACCAGTCAATTCCTTTTTTCTCAGAATGTATCCGACTGTTGATTTTGCTACTCCAAGTATGTCTGCTATCTCTCTGATGGATTTTTTCTTTTTTTCAGCCTCAGGATGTTCTGCTTCACCTCAATTGAGAGTTCCTTAGACCGCATGTTGTCTGGTCACAGCAACAGCTTCCAAATGCAAAACCACACACCTGTAATCAACCCCAGACCTTTTAACTACTTCATTGATTACAGGTTAACGAGGGAGACGCCTTCAGAGTTAATTGCAGCCCTTAGAGTCCCTTGTCCAATTACTTTTGGTCCTTAAAAAGAGGAGGCTATGCATTACAGAGCTATGATTCCTAAACCCTTTCTCCGATTTGGATGTGAAAACTCTCATATTGCAGCTGGGAGTGTGCACTTTCAGCCCATATTATATATATAATTGTATTTCTGAACATGTTTTTGTAAACAGCTAAAATAACAAAACTTGTGTCACTGTCCAAATATTTCTGGACCTAACTTTACATCATCCACACTCACCGGCATTGAGGTCCTACGCAGGTGCACTTTGATCTGCCCTGAGCTGGGCAGATCAAAGCATTGTAGTGTGCCTGCGCGGGACCGGCGAGTGTGTATGACTTGGACGCGTCATGCACACAGGCTTCAGAAGGAGGACGAAGGTGGCCGAAAGAGGAGGCGCCGGCACTGGAGAACAGAGACACTCATCTGACTAGAATCCACCGCAGCGTGACCGTTAGGAGAGTATTATAAAGTGTTTTTTATGTTTTACACAGCGGCCTGGGCTCTTATATACAGCATGTTAGAATGCTGTATATAAGAGCCCACTGGTGGTGGCCACTGCTTATATGCCGAAAAAATAGTGACAGGTTCCCTTTAAACAGTTGACCCACACAGCCAAGAATGCCAGACTTCCCCCACAAAGCAAGAGGTTTAACAAATCTGCCCTAAGTAGCCTGTACTCCCAGTTGCCCTCATAGTCAAGATTGACAGTTCTACCACTGACCAACAAATTGTAAAAAAAGCCCATAAACATCCTTTTTACTAGGTTGATCCTCACAGCCAAGATTGCCCAAGATCCAGGACAGTGCATCCAATGTTTTAAAAGGCCCCTAAACAGCCTGATTACCCAGTTGACTCTCACAGCTATCATTGCCTGAGATTCCCATTGCTTTGCTCGTTTTTAAGGTGGTGACGTTGATGAAAGATGCCCATGCTCCTCAGGTGCCAACACTATGCTTTCAGCAGGGCACCGATTCTATAACTGCCTGTCTTAACAGTTTCCACACAGGAGCCGATTTTATGCTTCAGTGGTGAAAAGTCTAGTTGCTGCATTTAAAAAGGTCATGGTTGGATTAGGAATCAAGCCGTAGAGACGCCAGTTGGACTTCTTGCTGCCAGTCCCAGCCATTTAAACTTGAAGTGGCTCACCCATACTCATCAGTGCCTATCTCGGGAATGCAAAGCATTTATTTTGAAAGGAATTATTGGTCAAAGCAGGCACCTATGTCTGAATACAACATCTTTGATTAATGGAATAAGACTGTTTCTATTTTTGGGTTTGGTGGTAATGTGGCCGAGATGAAGAGGGGACTAGGCCACGCTTCAGTGATGGAGATAACAATGACACCTTGACATAGTAAAGGGCATCCAGCAGTATGGTCACCTAGTAATCAGCACTGGTAACAGTCAGGGGAATTTGGTGGTTACAGTAGCAAGGATTTGCTCATGTTAGCCACGCTGCCCAGAGGCAACAACAAGCTGTCATCAGTTGGAGGTGTATTGCAGTTTAAAATTTACAAACTCCCCAACTCCCTCCAGAAAAACTATTTTAAAAAGATCCCTAAACAGCCTCTTTACATGGTTGACCTTCACAGCCATGATTGCCTGAGTTCCAACACTCTTGCACAGTGCTGTAATACAGATGGTTTTCAGAGCTCTGCAACACTATGTCTACATTTATCTGACAGATTAAGAAAGCAATACCTGGTGTACAGTGACTCATTTTTTTTTTTTTTAACTGAACCCACATACCCAGCTGCACACTGGCAACAAGTAGAATTTTGTTAAAAATTAAGGCTACTGACCCTGGTGAGAAGTGGTGACAGCTATTTTTCTCCAAAAAATTAAGGTCAAAGACCCTAGTAAGAAGTGGCGAGAGATAGGTTTTTTTTTAAACAAAATTAAGGCCGAAGACACGGCTGCACACTAGCGACAGGTAGAATTTTGTGGTAAAATTTATTGGACAGATCCTGGTGCACATTGCCTCTAACTTCAATTAAAAAAAAATATATACATAGACCCAGATAGACAAGAGGAATTTTTTTTTTTTTAATAACTCTCATTTTTTTCAGTTTTACTTTTGTTTTAAACATTACTTAAGTTAAGCTCTAATCCAACAAAAGCAGGAAAAAGGATCCTGGAGGAGCAGTAGGAGGGCAGAGTAGAGTACGTTTACGTGGACTTGGTGGTGTCGGTCAAAGAGGCGTTACCCCCCCCCCCTTTTTTTTAATAATTTTTATAATTCTTTTTTTGGGGGAGGTGGAGAGGGGATTCAGTTTTGTGGGGATTTGGTATTTGTTTTAAATTTATTTTTTTGGTGTCTTTTTTGGGAGGGGGATTTTTTACAAAAATTCTGATTACTTTTTGTTATTTAATTTTTTTGTATTTATTTACAAAAAGTATATATTTTTATTTGGGCAAGTTTCCCTTTTTTTATGAACGTAACCTACATAATTTTCATGAAACTGTAACTCTGACAAAACAAAAAAAAAAAGGAACCGGAAATGGACGGAGGAGGAGGAAGTCAAAGTGGAGTAGGTTCAAGTGGACATGGCGGTATCGGTGCAAGAGGTGGTGGAGGATAAGGAGGAAGAGACAGCAAAACATTTATTCATTGGGTTTTCAATGTTATAGTATTTCTAGGGGCTCTTACATTTTTGGAGTCTCCAAAACACTGGGTATGGCAAAAAGAGAATACCATTGTCTGTTTACGGGTGGTCTAATTGTCTACTCAGCAAAAAGGTCTAGATAAATTTGGTGGAATCCATGACATTCATTTTAATGAAAGTCAGCTTGTCTACGTTAGCTGAGGACAGGCGGATGTGCCTGTCTGTGATGATCCCCCTGTTGTGCTGAACACACGTTCAAATAGTATACTTTCGACAGGGGAAACTGTTACGGGGGGCTGTCTGATAAGAACCTAAAGGAGTATCAGACAGTCAGGGTCCACTGTGCAAAGACTCTGCTGCAGACTATGGCAGAGTGCAATACCTCTGTTAACTCACAGAAGGATATAATAAGTAAATAAAGCAATTCCTCCCTTACTTGGAGGGTGTGTTGAATGATCTCTGTTAATAATCACAGAGACAAAGGCAATGTGTGCGAAATGGCACCTACCTAGGTCCGCTCTTCTAGTGGTGCAAAAGAGACGAACAGCAGCGTAAGCCGCACAAAGCTCCTACCTGCGTTCGCTCCACTAGTGTGCGAGGACACGAACCACTAGATATGGCACCTGCCTAGGTCCGCTCTTCTAGTGGTGCAAAAGAGACGAACAGCAGCGTAAGCCGCACAAAGCTCCTACCTCTGTTGGCTGCCCTAGTGTGCGAGGATACGAACAACTGCCAGACGCAGTATAAGGAACGTTACCCTAGCGGCAACGTCCACCTACGAGTCGAACCACAAGGCCCAGCCAGACCATGTGCCTCAGGCACCTGCCTATGTCCGCTCCCCTAAGAGGTAAGGATACGGACAGCAGCCGAAGCTGTAAGGTATAAGAACGCTACCCTGCCGGTAGCGTTCACCTAGCATAGACAGAGGAATGCCTAGAGGAACGCGCACAGAGCGTCTACTCTTATGCATGAACCAAGAGGACTGAGCGCCATGCGGCATGTGTCAGGGTCTTATATAGACTCTGTGCCTCATCCAAGATGGAGGACACCAGAGCCAATCCGCTGCCAGAACGACAGGAGTGACGACATGCTGGCCTATCACTGAGCAAGGCATCACAAGCACATGACCAGCGACCAATCGGCATAGAAGGTGTCAGAGACATGTGACCTCGTGTCAGCGATGATGTCACCCGCACATGTGCAATGGCTCCAAGATAGGACTTAGTCTCCAGCGCTCGCACATGTGCAGTAGGAAGAAATCTGGACATAGTCTCCAGTGCTCGCAGCAACCGTAACAGAAACCAGCACCTTAAATGCATATTGTGCAAGCTCAGGCTGTGTATTCAATTTTGCCACCCAAAAATTAAATGGTGCAGAATCATCAGCAAGCACTGTTATTCTCTTCCACCACCTTTGCTAAGAACTGACTTCTGGAAATACACACCATAGCAGATGGTGTTGCTGGATGGTGTGGAGGGCCGCACATAAATTGTTGACACATCGTGGCCATGATGACCCACCCTCCCGTGGTGTGGCCATTGCAACCATTGTGTTTTTCACTTCCTCCTCCTCTTATGCTGCCTTTTGTTCCATCAAGCCCTTGATGTCTGGGGGGAATGCCATAAGTACAGAATTACACAGTTTAGCCTTATATGCATGCATTTTGTGATCCCACTCCAGTGGCAAAACTAGCGATGCTGCATTGTCTTTGTAGCATGGGTACAGTAGGGTCGCTATCCCGTAATCACCACTGGTAAGAATCATTGCATCTCGAGGCAAGGAATGTGTGTCAAGCCGTGCAGGCACAGAGCTGCGATGAGATTTTGGCCGTTATCGCACACTACCAGTACGGGCTGAGGGGTCACCTTCGCCAGCCACTCATCTGGTTTTTCTTGTATGCCAGTCCACAGCTCCTGCACAGTGTGAAGTTTGTCCCCCAGGCAGATTAGTTTAAGAACGGCCTGTTATCGTTTACTCCTGGCTGTGCAGAAGCGATAGCACCCGCCCCCGTTGTTCGTGCGACATTTGGTGATCGCAGCCGTAGCGGACATTATCGCTACGGCAGCGTCACACGCACATACCTTTTCAGCGACATCGCTGTGACCGCCGAACAATCCTTCCTTCAAGGGGGAGGTGCGTTCGGCATCATAGCAAAGTCACTGTGGTGTCACTAAGCGGCCGCCCAATAGTAGAGATGAGCCACCCCCTAGAGTTTGGTTCGATTCATCAAACGGAGCCGGTGAATTGCAGCACCGGGAATCATGTGATCGGAGCACCGTTACTATAGTAACTGCATGTCAGATTACTTTAGCAATGGTGGCAGCGGCACTCTCACTGAGTGATTAGACTGCACGGGGAGTAGCAGCGTCTTCCTCCCATGCAGTGCTGCTGATGTAGCAGAGCTGCACGGGTTGAAGGAGAAAGAAGACAGAAGACTAGGATTGTGGAGGGATGAGACGGAGTAATAAACATGGAGTCTCTAAGTGTGTCTGTGTATTTATTTCTATTAAAGTATTTTTTCTCTGTGTGGTGTCTTTTTTTTAACCCTTTATTGGAAATTCTTAATGGCTGGGTCAAACTTGCCTGACATTAAGAATCTCTGGCTTAATACTAGCTAGTAAAACAAAGCTAGTATTTGCCCATTATTACCCAAGCCACCCGGCTTCAGGGCTGCTGGAAGAGTTGGATACAGCTCCAGATGATGGCGCTTCCATGAAAGCACCATTTTCTGGGGCGGCTGCAGACTGCAGTTCGCAGCAGAGGGGCCCAGAAAGCTCGGGCCAACCTGTGCTGCGTATTCCAATCCCCAGCTGCCTAGTTGTACCTGGCTGCACACAAAAAGGGGGTGATGCCCATGTCGATTTTTTTTTTAATTATTTCATGAAATTCATGAAATAATTAAAAAAAGGCTTCCTTATTTTTTAGTTCCCAGACGGGTACAAATAGGCAGCTGGGGGTTGGGGGCAGCCGTACCTGCCTGCTGTACCTGGCTAGCATACAAAAATATGGTGAAGCCCACGTCATTTTTTGGGGGAGCAAAAAACTCCTGCATACAGTCCTGGATGGAGTATGCTGCGCCTTGTAGTTCTGCAGCTGCTGTCTGCTCTCCTCCATACAGACAGCAGCTGCAGAACTACAAGGCTCAGCATACTCCATCCAGGACTGTATGCAGGAGTTTTTTGCCCCCCCCCAAAAAATTACGTGCGCTTCGCCATGTATTTGTATGCTAGCTAGGTACAGCAGGCAGCTACGGACTGCCCCCAACCCCCAGCTGCCTATTTGTACCCGGCTGGGAACCAAAAATATAGGGAAGCCCTTTTTTTTAATTATTTCATGAATTTCATGAAATAATTAAAAAAAAAAATGACGTGAGCTTAGCTCAATTTTTTTGTCCAGCCAGGTACAACTAGGCAGCTGGGGATGGGAATCCGCAATGCAGGGTGCCCAAGCTTTCTGGGCACCCCTGCTGCGAATTACAGTAGCAGCCGCCCCAGAAAATGGTGCTTTCATAGAAGCGCTATCTTCCGGCGCTGTATCCAACTCTTCAGCTGCCCTTGTGACGGGTAGCTCGCTGGGTAATAATGGCGTTAGGGCTAGCTGTATATTATCAACTGGCCCTAAACCCGAAATTCATGAATTTCTAGTACGGATAAAAAAAAAAACACAAGACACAATTAGTGACTCCATCTTTAGTGAATAAAGAACCCACCTCCGCAGTAATCCTGGGTCAAGGGTCCTGCGTCGTACAATCCGGATCCAATATCATCTGATAGGTTTGCTGGAAGGCAAAGCAATCAGATGATGTGTCAGGTTCAAGGGCCTGAATCACATGACACAGCAGCTGATTGTATAAACGGCTTTTATACAATCAGCTGATGCATCAGTGCAAAAAAACCCCCAAAACTACACATTTCTGTGCAGACTCCTGTCCGACAGCAGCAGCTGATAGTTTAGCCAGCCAGGCGGTAAAAAAACGGCCTCACCGCTCGACTTTTAGTGTCAGCTGATTTCGTCAGGTGACCGCATCAGTTGATCATCGCCAGGTCTGAGAGAGAGAAAAGAGAGAGAAAAGAGAAGAGAGAGGAGAGAAAAAAGAGAGAGAAAAGAGAAGAGAGAGGGAGACAGGAGAGAGAGAGAGAAGACAGGAGAGAGAGAGAGAGAGAAAAGACAGGAGAGAGAGAAGAGGAGAGAAGAGAGAGGAGAGGAGAGAGAAAAGAGAGAATAGAGAGAAAGAAGAGAGAGAGAAGAGGAGAGAAGAGGAGAGAAAGAAGAGAGAAAGAAGAGGAGAGAAGAGAGAGGAGAGAGAAGAGAGAGAAGAGGAGAGAAGAGAGAGAAGAGGAGAGAAGAGAGAGAAGAGGAGAGAAGAGAGAGAAGAGAGAGAAGAGAGAGAAGAGAGAGAGAGAAGAGGAGAGAAGAGAGAGAAGAGAGAGAAGAGAAGAGGAGAGAAGAGAGAGAAGAGAGAGGAGAGAGAGAGAAGAGAGAGGAGAGAGAGAGAGGAGAGAGAGAGGAGAGAGAGGAGAGAGAAGAGAGAGAGAGAAGAGAGAGAGAGAAGAGAGAGAGAAGAGAGAGAAGAGAGAGGAGAGAGGGAGAAGTGAGAGAGAAGATTAGAGAAGAGGAGAGAAGAGAGAGAGAATAGGAGAGAAGAGAGAGAGAGAAGAGGAGAGAAGAGAGAGGAGAGAAGAGAGAGGGAGAGAGGAGAGAGAGGAGAGGAGAGAAGAGAGAGAGAAGAGAGAGAAGAGAGATGCCCAATATGTCACCACATGTCATAAGCTGAGGGGAACATAAGGCCCCTAAATGGACTTTCAGAGCCCAAATTGTACCCCCAAACCCCCATAACCCTGATCCCCTCCCACCACACTTACAGTATTTCTCTTGCTTTGGCAACACTAATTGTATTTTGTTCCTGCCAATAAAGCATATTTGAATTGAATTTGAGAGGCGAGAGAGAGAAGAGAGAGGAGAGAGAGAGAGAAGAGAGAGAGAAGAGAGAGAGAGAAGAGAGAGAGAAGAGAGAGAGAAGAGAGAGAGAAGAGAGAGAGAAGAGGAGAGAAGAGGAGAGAAGAGGAGAGAAGAGGAGAGAAGAGGAGAGAAGAGGAGAGAAGAGAGAGAAGAGAGGGAAAAAGAGAGAAAGAGAGAAAAAGAGAGAAAGAGAGAGAGAAAGAGAACAAGAGAGAGAGAACAAGAGAGAGAGAACAAGAGAGAAAGAGAGAAGAGAGAGAAGAGAGAGAGGAGAGAGCAATGCAGCCTCATTCCGTGAACTGCTCCGATTTTAGAGGTGTGGCCCGCGGCTCACAGCTGATGTCTGGCTCCTCCCCTCAGTGCATAATTAAATTAAATTATAATTATAAATAAATAATAATCATAATTTAAAATTAAAAATAAATTAAATTCTTTACCGGGGCAGCTGGGACTTGAACTCGTGAACTAATGCTTCTTAGGCAGTAGCTCTAAGCATTGAGCAACTGCCTCTAATGAGAAACATAGGAAGATTTGGTTATCTTGACTTCTGCATTGCAGAGTGAAGTCTCCGCTGACAGCGCGGCTCACTTCAGGTGCTGCGTGGAGAGGACACAGAGAGCTTGTGTTCTATGGTGCTCCCTGCAATTTCATGTAGCAGAGCTGACAGTGTCGTGTGGATTACTTCGGACCTGGATTGTTGTTTGGGGATTAATAAAGAGGTAAATGAGGTTTTTTTTGTCTTTTATTCCAAATAAAGGATTTTTCGTTGTGTGTGTTTATTTGCTTTCACTTACAGGTTAATCATGGAAGGTGTCTCGAGGAGACGCCTGTCATGATTAACCCCGTTATTACCCCGATTGCCACCGCACCAGGGCAATTCGGGATGAGCTGGGTAGAGTCCTGGGACTGCCGCATCTAATGGATGCGGCAATTCCGGGCGGCTGCTGGGTGATATTGTTAGGGTGGTGGGCTCCCCATAACGTGGCGCTCTCCATCCTGACAATACCAGCCTCCAGCCGTGTGGCTTTATCCTGGCTGGTATCAAAACTGGGGGAACCGCATTTTATTTATTTTTTTTAATTATTTATTTATTTTTTTTATTGCACAATATAGACCCGCCCGCCGGCGGCTGTGATTGGTTGCAGTGAGATAGCTGTCACTCATTGTGGGGGCGTGTCTGACTGCAACTAATCATGGGCGCTGGTGGGCGGGAAAGGCACGGAATATCTGATTGAATAATGAAGCGGCAGCCATTTTCAAAAGAGGAAAAGCCGCCGAAGCTTTGTGACAGCCGTACAGCGTCGCGCCCGTGATCGGTGAGTAGGAAAGAGAGAGGGATTGTACTGGGGACGCAGGACGCATACAGATACGCAGCATGCGCACATACTTACTGTGAAAAGCCACGCTTTTGGTGATCGAACCGTTCTCGAACGTAACTCAAACTGCCGAACTTTAAGCAAATCGTTTGAGTTCGTCGAACGACTCGAACACCCCCCAAAATCACTCAAACTTGAAATTGGCGAACCGTTTGACTCGAACATCGCTCAACTCTACCCAATAGCAGAGGAGGGGAGGAGATGAGCTGCCGGAACATGCCACCCACCTCCTTCCTTCCTCATTGCCGGTGGACGGCAGGTAAGGAAATGTCTGTCGTTCCTGCAGTGAAACACGTAGCGATGTGTGGTGCCGCAGGGACGACGAACAACTTCGCTACTGACCAGACAACGATTTTTGGTAAATAAACGACGTGTTACAGACCAACAATTTTTAACTCTTTTGCGATCGTTTAAGGTCGCACCTATGTGTCACACTCTGTGATGTCGCTAATGATGCCGAATGTGCGTCACAAACACCGTGACCCCAACGATATATCATTAGCGATGTTGCAGCGTGTAAATCGCCCTTTACTCTAACCAGATGAGAATGTCATGGATGTGTCTGGACCTTCAGGTGCTGATACTGGGACCACATGCAGAAGGGCCCGGCGATTGTCCAGACGTTAATGGACACTGTCCCTTGTAGCGGGGTGGGGGTCCCCCAGGACCACAAAGACGCCGTGACTCAAATAGTCCGATCCAAACAGCTTTATTGTCCTTGCTGTACATGTAAATTCATCCGGAACACAGCCGGGTTATGCACCGACCATACGGGTCCCCGTCACACAGGCACCCCTTGCCGTAGGAGACGGTCTAACGATGCCCCGTTCGGCTGTTCCAGGAGGATCCACAGACTTATAATCGCTCCACGCAGGCCTGGAGCTTTTCCAGGCTTCCTGCTCTGCAGCTTACAGAGCAGACTCTAATACAAGTTCATAGTGGACGTTTAACCACTTTCCTCACTCTTAGGCACCTGGTAGCAGACACCTCTTAGCTGAGGTTCCTTCTCAGCCCCAGGGCTCTCTGCAGACCACGGGTCTGTGTCTCCTCCAGGAGAGGTTCGGCCCTACAGCCCTGGTCTGGCTGCACTCACCTCAGTCTCGGCTCAGACTTAATATCGGAGCCCTGTGCTCAGCCGCCACACAAGTTGCTCCATGCAGAGCTCTCGGCTCTGCTCTGCTCTCACTCTCTCCCAGCACACACCCTGGAAGTCTAGAGCTAGTCTCTATCTAGACTGCCCTAGACACACTCCACCCAGGTTCTGAGACTGGATTGCTTTAACCCCTCGAGCCACACCCACAGGTGGGGGTCTGTGAATCTCAGCCCTGCAGAGCACCTTGGGATTATTAAAGGGAACCTGACCCTTATGTGTAGCAAGAAGCCTTTGTGGACTACAAGTCCCATAGCAACCTTTTTCGTCTAGATATCGCAGATACCTTCTCCACTGTGACATATAGCGACCATTTACCACATTGGTGGTCGCTACGTCACATATCCCCCCCCTCTGTTCAAACTTGTAGGGTTGGACACTCGATACCCTACAGGGGCCCCGAGACAGGGCATCAGGGCCACTGTGCGCTAACAGGCAAGAGGGCCCTTCAGGACACCCTTGAGCTTCCGGTTTCGCCAGACCGTCCGTCACCAAAGCTGGCACAGGAAACCCACTTCTCAGACACGGTCCCCGACCAGACCCATCCCTCCAAGGCTCTCGTCCAAGGTCTGTGCAAAAGGGAGATTCTCCCCAAGTCGGCACCATCGTCCTGTCAGTCCCTGAGCTAACCTGACCACTAGGGGCTTCACTATCGAGGAGCCTCCGCAATGAGATGATAGACGAGACGCCATAACTAGGTCGTCCGCCTGAGCCGTTCACCAATCTCTCACGGGCTCTTCTACCCGGGCATCTTCGTCTGGGTCTCGGATAGCGTACTTTCTCGTCAGCGTCTTTGGCTAACGCTGCAGCCCTCCTTTCATTCAGTCCGTCAGATTGTGTCTCGCAGGACGGAGACCCTTCAGAGTCCGTACTATAGCCTGATAAATATCCGGGTCCTCTGTGACCCCGGCTCATTTTATCAACAGACTTTCTTTTGCCCTCTGAGGCAACCTGTTCATCGAGCGGGCTACCTTCCTCTTCGGGGCCATAGCCCCTATATGGTCGCCATCCCACACCAACTTGGCGGAGTTGGTTCGCAGTTCTCTGTCTTTCTAAATTCAACTGTTTTAAGTCATCCAAGTATCCCAGGCGGTATTCTAGGAGGACTCGCATATCTGCAACACACTCTGTCGTTCCCGCAATGGCACCGGGAACCATGCCGACTTCACAGGGTATCCTGGCTTTATTATGAATATCAATTCTTCCTCTCGTCACGCCGGTCTTATCAACCATCTCCTGCATGGCTCTTCCATGTTGTCCAATAAGCCTCATAACCATCTCTTTGGGCACTTGAATGCTCTCTTCAACAAACTCCAATAACCGTCGAGCTGTCTTCACCGCTTCTGCAGTTTTTCCATAGATATGGAAGGTTCCGCTGTCTTTTTCGAAGTGTACAGCTGTAACCCCTGGAACCTCCCTCGCTTGCTTAATGTTATTTCTTAGCGCTCTCAATGCCAGCCTGATCAATGTTGTCTTCACCACCACCACTTCGTGAAACCCGGTGGTCAGCTGCGCCAAGCGTCTGGCGTCTGCATCCTTCCTGGCAGTGATGAGCCACTTCGTACGAAGACACCGGAGGTGCATGTCACTTAGGATGGCCACTCGCTTCTTTGTGACGTCACTAAAAGAGCACACCACCAACTGATTAGACTCTGCGGCAAAGTATGCTTTACAGGCCCCTACTGCCTTCTGGAATCTCTCATGCACCCTCTCACTGGCACAGGCTTCTCTTAAGTCTTCCGGCACGTCTATCCAACACTTGAAGACTGGTTTGCTTCCTTCACTGTTAAGGACACTAGACTGGTCCTGAGGTCTCCTGTCTTCCTCCATGTTCTTGGTCTTACCCACTGAGTCAGTCAGGTTCTCAGCTCCTGATGAGAGCTTATGTCCGATTTTCACCTCTTCCTCAGAGGCCCTTTCCATTTTTACAGCACCAGCCGTGTCTTGGGATTTCACTGCATTCACTCCAACTTCCTCTTGGATCTCTGCAGGGACACCCTCTGCCTTCTCTTCGGCACTTACAGCATCACCTTCTACCAGGGTGTCACTCCCTTCAGCACGGTACTCTGTTCTTCTTAGAACCTTGGCACCATTTTCAACATTCAGCACCTCAACACTGGGTAGCTTACCGGTCCGCTCACCAGGACCTTTGTGGATTTGTACTCCACCAATACTGTCTAGGTTTACTTCTCCTATATTACTCTGTAGTATGTCATCTCCTACAGCGCTTTCATCGGACAGACCACCAGCTTCATGCTTGGAGATTATAGAAGACACCGCCATTACTTCTTTGGTCGGTTCTTTCCCTGCAATTCTGTTGTTACAATGTGTCAGTTCCAGCACAGACACATCCTCCTTTTGCATGTTTTTGCTGTCCGACTCCACATTAGCGGTTGCTATTGGCAACGTGCCTTTCTCAACCTTCTCTGCACACTCAGATTCTGGAAGGGAATCCGCACTGTGGGCAGAAATACAGGACCCTGTCTCTACCTGGTCCGTATTTTCGTAGATTGTAGCTAGCTCCGCCCCTCTGCGCCTGTAGCGCCTTCGGCGACTGGAGGAGGATTTCCCCTCTTTGCTCATCAGTCTGTCACTGTACTCATTTGTCACTTTAGTAACGTCAGTGTCTATTCTGGAGTCAACGTCACTCCCCCTGGTGTTCTGGACTACCACCCCCCCATTTAACCAGGTGTCGGACCCCTTGTCTAGAGCTCTCCCGTTTTCAACGGTCACACTACCATTGGTTACTTTAACGGTCATGTCGCCAAGTTGGGCTTGTCCCCCATTATCTTTGGTCACCCCCAACTTAGGACTGTCCTTACGTGGAGGTACCTCCTCCTCAGTGTACCTCAACGTCCCACCGCGAACCTGTATAAGCTCTTGCGGAAAAGAGGCTTCCGTAGACAGGAGCCGCCTTATTCCTGTGCAATCTGTCCCGGCCTCTGTCTTCCATAAGTCCCGAAAGAACTCAAAGTCCTGTCCTATGACAACCGGATATAGCAGATCCGGAGCTACACCCACATCAGGGCGCCCCATACGTTTGGCCGTCTGAATCATCACCCTGGCCAGAGGATATTCCTTAGTGGTCCCATGCACACAACGTCCTTCTATTGTCCTACCCACCATAAAATGGAGATCGGACATGGATCTCACTAAGGTCAACTGGCTACCCGGGTCTAACAGACCAGACACACTTAGCCCATTCAAGTCCACGGAGCACTTCTGTGGCCTCACATCGGATGGATATCCTATACCGCAGGTAGGACATAGGTACAGCGAATCCCATTGCCCCTTGCTATAGTCCCTCTGTTCGGATTTTGAATGCTCCACCCCCTTGTGGATCACCACCGCTTTCTGGGGTCCCGCCCCCTGTTGGGTAACTACCCCGTTCCGGGCCTCCGCCCCCTTTTGGGCAACCACCCCTTTTTGGGACTCCGCCCCTTTTGGGCAACCACCCCTTTTTGGGACTCCACCCCCTTTTGGGCAACCACCCCTTTTTGGGACTCCGCCCCCTTTTGGGGTTTCAATGCAATGTCCTTAGCCCCCAGTTCACACTGTTCGCCCTTATCTCCCTGGGCACCCAGTGTCCATACTGGCCCCCGAAGGGAACGCTCAAACTGGTTCATGGCTGCGACATCGCTACACTCTGACAGCTCCTGCTGTTCCACAATGTCCGCAGGGACCATTCCCTCTTTTTGGCTTTCAGCCCCCACTGCTGTCGCTGGACCTCCTGGCCCATGCTGTTGGTGCTGCTGACTCTGTAGCAACTGGTTCAGGAGCTCCTCCATGCTGCAACGAGAAGAGGAACAGGAGGGGCGCTCCAATGGGTAATACCCGGTGGTCAAAGACAGGAGGGGGGTTAGAGAACCACTAACCTTTCCGGGTTGTACCGCCCGTACAACCAGGGTCTCCAGCCTGTGGTGTATCACTGCTCACCAAGCAGGGCCTCGCAATTCTGGCTGGCCTGGAACCTCCAGTCACTGGTCACACGCCACTGCAGACCCACTAATTCACCGACAGCAGCTGGAGCACGCTGTCCCTGTTCGTGGACCCGCCGATCCACCGCCAGCTGCTTGAGTGCACAGACAATTTTCGTGGACCCGCCGATCCACCGCAAACCGCTTGAAAAAATGTTCGTGGACCCGCCGATCCACAGCAAGCAGTCCGTATCCACAGGAATATGTCTTATGCCGTTGCCCCTAGCAACCAGGCTGCATGCCCGCATTCTCCACCATAATGTAGCGGGGTGGGGGTCACCCAGGACTACAAAGACGCCGTGACTCAAATAGTCCGATCCAAACAGCTTTATTGTTCTTGCTGTACATGTAAATTAATCCGGAACACAGCCGGGTTATGCACCGACCATACGGGTCCCCGTCACACAGGCACCCCTTGCCGTAGGAGACGGTCTAACGATGCCCCGTTCGGCTGTTCCAGGAGGATCCACAGACTTATAATCGCTCCACGCAGGCCTGGAGCTTTTCCAGGCTTCCTGCTCTGCAGCTTACAGAGCAGACTCTAATACAAGTTCATAGTGGACGTTTAACCACTTTCCTCACTCTCAGGCACCTGGTAGCAGACACCTCTTAGCTGAGGTTCCTTCTCAGCCCCAGGGCCCTCTGCAGACCACGGGTCTGTGTCTCCTCCAGGAGAGGTTCGGCCCTACAGCCCTGGTCTGGCTGCACTCACCTCCGTCTCGGCTCAGACTTAATATCGGAGCCCTGTGCTCAGCCGCCACACAAGTTGCTCCATGCAGAGCTCTCGGCTCTGCTCTGCTCTCACTCTCTCCCAGCACACACCCTGGAAGTCTAGAGCTAGTCTCTATCTAGACTGCCCTAGACACACTCCACCCAGGTTCTGAGACTGGATTGCTTTAACCCCTCGAACCACACCCACAGGTGGAGGTCTGTGAATCTCAGCCCTGCAGAGCACCTTGGGATTATTAAAGGGAACCTGACCCTTATGTGTAGCAAGAAGCCTTTGTGGACTACAAGTCCCATAGCAACCTTTTTCATCTAGATATCGCAGATACCTTCTCCACTGTGACATATAGCGACCATTTACCACATTGGTGGTCGCTACGTCACACCCTTTAAGGGCTTGAATTAGGTTTTTTTCTGTTTCCTTGCCAGGTTGGAGGAGCCTTTCCTCCAGCTGGTAATTAAGGGCCTTTATAACGTGGGGCCTCTCACTCCTCCAGTGTGTGTTATACTCTTCATTTGGAGAAGTTGCTTGCTCAGGTGTGCATGTTGCTTCAGACTACTGTTGCTGTATATTCTGAAGATTCCTTCTCAAGATAAGTTATTGTTTTTCCTTTTTCACCTTTTTGCTGTTTATTTTTGTGTTTGTTTTTCCTTCTGTGGATTAGTGGGTGGTGGGATTTAGTCGTAGGGTCTGGCTAGGAGATAGGGGCACGTTGGCGGACCACACCTCCTAACCCTTAAAGGTACCTGTGGTTTGAGGGCAAGTGCAGGGCCCGCCAGTGTCAGGGTCAGCGCAGGAGTCCCTGGTTACCCCCCCCCTCTTTGTGTTTAAGCCTCCCTTATTCCAAGGACTCCACTAGCTGGGTGTCTCTCCCCACACCCAGTGTGACAGAGAAGCAGGTGGAGGATGTGGAGGAAATGGAGTAAGAGGGGTAAGCAACACTGACTGACAAATGTCTAGCGATCCGAGGTGGTAGTAGGACATGCCTCATGCCCAGCCGCCACTACATATACCCAGTGTGTAGGTAGAGAGAGATATACTGTCCCTTCCCATGTTTACTGGTTCAAGTATCTATAGTTACATGGACCTTTACAGTTTTTGTGTTGCGGAATGAACAATGAATTTGTTGCACCACATGTGTGTGCAGGGCAGAGTTGGCACACCTGGAAAAAGAGTGGTGGCTAGGAATTGTAAACTACAGTACAGGCACAGACATAATTTGTTGGAAACGGTCCATCTCTACTAGTCTGAAAGGCAGCATTTCAAAGGCAATCATTTTAGAACTGCTGTAATTCTGGGCCAGGGCTCATGGGTGGCTGGGGAGTGTGGTTCTATCGAGGGTTTGGGGGATGGAAAACTGCAGACTTCCATGAGATGGTGTGAATATAGTAAATGATAGTGGTGGTGGTTGTTCTGTTGCTGCCACATGATGTGCTTGTGGGAAGGAGGGTGGTCTTGGTGATCGTAAGCAGATGCAAGATGCAGACATTGCAGCTTAAAAGGCCAACACCGCAGCAGAAGAGAGCAGGAGGAGGTGGCATTCTTTCCTGATTTCTCAGAAAACTAATACACCGCACCTCATGCTTGGAAGTCAGATGATGCATCATGCAGGTGGTGCTAAAGTTGAGAAGATTTTTCCCTCCTTTTAGGCTCTGATGGCACATCTTGCAAACCACCACTCTTATCATCAGCATATTCTCAGAAGAAATGCCATGCCAGGGAGATCTTTTGAGCTGACTTTGTTGGGAGGTTTTCACTGGCGCGACGGGTGGTAGTAGCCAAATTACTAGTTATGAGCCATCCACAGGGCTTTTGCCCCATGCTCATGTGGCGCCCCTGAAGCGTCAGGTGCCACAGGGTATTGCACCCGGTAACAGGAGCGGTGCTAACTCCGGGTGGGTTCCTGGAAGACCAGTGCTGGTAAACACTATTCAAACACACATATCCATGTCCTTTTTCCCAGACTGGGTAACAGACTAGAGACGGATCTGATGGATGGCCACCTATTGGTCGGGACATATCCAATCCGCTAGTCAGAAACCTGGGAGGAGGAGGAGCTAGTGAGTGCAGTTGATGGGAGACAGACATCTTGACATGGAGTCAGTCAGACAGTCAATCAGAAGTTGACGTTCAGACAGAAAGTGTAAAGTGGCTTGCTGGGCTGGGGTGCGTCAGCCACTCTTTTGCTGTGCTGCTATGTCATCTGCTTGAATACCTCCTTTTCATTGGAACTGCGCACAACACTAACATGGCCTTCTCTCCAGGTGGGGTAAAGCAACTCATCATCCCTCACATCGTCTTCCACCCACTCCTCAGCCCTGCCCTCCTTCCCAGTCTGCACACTGACAAAACCTGCAGCACTTAGCACCAGTGTTTCATTATCCTTTGAGCTGTGGTGCAATAATCCACAGACCGTGTGCACCAGCTCTCCCACAGACTTATCCTCCAACACAGCAAGTGGTTGGATGTCAGTGCAGTTGGTTTCTTCCATCTCTGGGTTAGGGCCAGGATGATTGGCCATGGGACCCATGGCGGCTGGGTCATTAAAAAAAGTGACTGCTGCATGATTGTGGCTTAGGCATTGTTCATACACTTCGGTTTTACCCGCGTTCTTTTTGCGGTTTTGCTGCAGAAATTTCTGCACAAAATGGTTGTGACCTTTCTGCAGACATTCCCCAGCAAAATATATGGAAAAAAAAATTAGCTGTGTGCACACTGCGGAATTTTCTCAAGAACATTCTTTCTGCAGCATTTCTTGAGAAAAAGAATGTTCATGTCACTTCTGCGGTATTTCACTCCATTGACTGTAATGTAATCATGAAATACCGCAGGGAATAACACAGGTAGCAAATTATGTGCTTTTCATTGCGTTTTCCTGTGTTATTCCAGCGGTATTTCGCATTTTTAGGGATATAATGTTCATCACTACCCTGCGTTTTGCATGGAAGGAATGTCATTATGACAGAAAGAAGAAATTGAATAGAGAGTAAACACACACATATCACACTCATACACAGACAATACATATAGAATACACATAGAAATCAAATGTACATATTAAAAATAAAAAGCGAAAAAAAAAAACTTGGGCGCCGCCATATTTTTACCGTCTAGCCAGGGTAAGCACACAGCGGCGGCCTGCTACTCTCAGGCTGTGGAGGGCGAGGGCCATTGTTATTGCCCCCTACCCCCGCAGCTAAGAATATCAACCCGCAGTTGCCCCGAGAATGTCGGATCCAGTATGCGACAGTCCCTATGTGTTAACGGCTCTACCCATTGCCGTGATGCGGTGGCAATCGGGGTAATAAGGTGTTAATGGCAGCCCATAGCTGCCACTAAGTCCTAGGTTAATCATGGCAGCCATCTATGAGACACCCCCCATGATTAACCTGTAAGTAAAGTAAATAAACACACACACCGAAAAATCCTTTATTTGAAATAAAACACACTCTTTCACCACTTCATTAACCACCCAAACACCCAACACACATCTCTGGCGTAATCCACAGAGGTCCCACGACGCTTGCATAGTGATCCAGCCACATCTGACATATAGTACTCAATGCAGCCTCATTCAGCGAGCGATGCTGTAGGGGTAACTCCAGGACATTTCTCTTGGTGGGTGATGTCAACACATTACCGCTCGTGAGAACTTCAGGACCTCACCAGCGGTAATAGAGTGACGTCACTGACCGGCAGTGCCCCTGTGAGAACTCAGATACAAGGTCCCGCAGGGTCACTGTGTATGAGAAATACTGTTGGGGGGGAAACACAAATATCATAAATAAAGCTGTAATGTCTATCTATCCCTCTATTATCTATCTATCTAGCTATCTAGCTATCTATTTATCTATCTATTTATCTATCTATCTATCAGAAGGAAATGACAACACATTTTTTTTTTCAATGTGCTTTATTGCATTGAATGCAAAAAAACACATGTACGAACTCACAGAAACTGTGGCACTATCGTGGCAAAACTGCAGCAAACCGTGGTAAAACCGCATGCGGTTTTCAGGTGCGGTTTGCTGCGTTTTTTTTTTCCGCAGGTGCAGTAATCTTTCAGAGGGTGCGAAATTTTCTTAAGAAAATTCAATTTTCTAGTGCGCACGGGGCCTTACACTACTTAGCCGATTTTGAAAGAGTTGAGGTGGAAGGAAGATGACCATGGAACTTATGAGACAACTGTGAGCTTTCAGGTGTGGACAGAGTGGAAGACAATGCAATGGAACTGGAGACACTGGTAGTCATATACCGTAATCTAAAACCGCCTCAACACGTTCTGGCCTCACCATTCATGCAGCAGTTCTCTTGCCTAAAAAATGATGCAGCTTGCAGCCTTCGTGCAGCAGAAGAAGGTGTTATAGTTTGGAACCTAGGAGGCACAGATGTACCACATCCTCGCCCTGAAGCAGCTACACCACTAGCAGCACCACCATGTCCATGTCCCCTACTAGATGTTCTCCTCATTCTTTGGCACACAAACAAGTTCAGATAATTAGATGGAGTGTATTCAAAGAAAGATTATAACAAAATCTGTATGCAGCTGTTTTGAAGTGCTACTCAAAGTTGATGCATGATGCAATGCAGTATGATGTTTTAGAGATATTCACACAACAAGGCATGCTGTACAAACTCTGGTTTTTGATAGATTAAGTGAATAGATTACACCACCTGTATGCTGCTGTTTTTGACCGCTAAGCAAAGCAGCATGATGCAGCGCTGTATTTGATTTTGAATTAAATGCGCCTATCACTATCCCGCACTCCTATAGCATCCTATCCCTGCAATGTATTTGTGTTTTAGGAACTGCACCTATCACTGTCACTCACTCCAACAACGTTCTCTCTTTATTCTAATCAATGCAAAATGGCGGTGAGGCCAGTGATTCGGCCTTTATACAGGCCGAGTCAAGGGGTGCTCCAGACAATCACAGTCATGTCATTGGTATGGCTGTGATAGCTCCACAAGTGCCTACAGCCTAAAAGCTTTCTAATTGGCTGCTCTGCAACCTTATAACAAGCATAATTTGTTTGACAAACTCGAAAAGGAACCGATGTACAGTAAAATGTCTGCGTTTGGGGTTCAGCACCAGACACAAGGTGTCTGGTACGGACCCTGAACTTTTCAGTTTGGGTTCACTCACCACTAGTAACAAGCCATCCAACACACACAGACAAAAAAAATCTAACAATAGATTGTCCATAACTTTAGTTACATAATGAGAAAAAGCATTGAACATAAGTAGAAAGAGAGGTGAAATAAAACATGGAAAGTCACAACACCAACTAAAAACTATCAGCAATTAGAAAGTAATCCTGCCTCTTACTGCAAAATAATATCAACTGGTTCAACTGATGGCTTACAAAAAAAAGGTGTCTCATTACTAAAGTACCACACAAGAAACCTCTTATGATGGGTAAAACCAGTGTGCTGTCTTTAGGCCTTCGCAATTGTGAGACTCTGACAAAATCAGGTTGCCCTTGGCCTTCCAACACAACCACACACAGGTACAAACACCAGCCACAAAATCCTAGTCACCCCCCCAGGACAATAGGGACACACCAGTGGGCGGTGCCTTGCTGATGGCGACGCCCACCTAGGGGTCCTGAGGTGTTAAGGGGAGGGAACAAGTCAGTTAAGTGAGACAGTGGAAGTGAGACGAGTGAAGTGGTAGTCGGGGATTGTAGCTCCTGGACTACTGGACTACCTGAGCTGACTAGGTGGCAGACGGCAGAGCAGGGCCACAGGCGAGGGAGATCTGATCGCAGGAGACCTTAAGTGGACTGGGTCAGGGTTGTAGCCCGCCGGTGCCGACAGTGGGAATCCGGTCTGGAGGCCATGCACAGTCGGGGTACCTGGACCCTAGGGCGAGGACAGCTGCAAGCACCTTTCCAATTAACCAGCAGGGGACAAGATTCCAAGTCCTGTCCCACTAGCAGTCCAGATAGAGCGAGACGGAAGCCCAACACGGGGGATAGGGCGTCTGCAAGTGCCTGTTAAAATCTCAAGGGTCAGCTCTCGCAGGCCACAGCTCCCACAGAAAAGTCACCGGGAGTGGACTTTCCCCGTTTTATGCGGACTAGTCAACACACAAGACAACAGCACAGAAGTGCAGGAGGAAGGGCCCCAGTCCTGTCTATCGGTGTGCGGGACCCGAGCACACCCCTCCAGAGGCTATCGATTTCCGGCACTTGGTTTACTATCTGGACTCTGTGTGACTTTATTCAAAATAGTGAGTACACCGGTATCATCTGGTCCAGCCCTGCAGACTGCGTCCCAGCACTCTCACCTACACCTGGGCCCCGGGACAACACCTCCCCTACCCGTGGAGGGGATACCATCCTGATGCCCCACTCCATCAGCCCCAGGCACCCCATAACAAGGCAGTGGTGGTGTCACCAACAATCACCGCAACCCACGGGTGGCATCACTGACAAACTCTCCCTTGTAAATAACCCCTTTTTTCACTTGTGGGCGACGGACGGCTACACAAGCCTGGGTACGACTGCCACTCGAGCCACAGCAACCGCCCGGATCCGAGCGTCTCGAGTAGCCCCTGCCATGGTCTGTCCCCTACCCGCAACACAATCTTATTGTTGCAAAACATACTGATGGCATTGGTTACAGAATTGCTATATTACTGAAAGTTCCAGTGACTACTGTTGGTGCTATAATGGAAAAGAGGAAAGAATATAATTTCACCATAAATCATCCATGAGCAGGTGCTCCCTTCAAGAGGGGTGAAAATAATTATCAGAGGAGTTGTCTAAGAGCCAAGGACCACCAATGGAGAGCTACAGAAAGATCTGTAATCAGCAGTTGTTTCAAAGTAAGCAATAAAGTAATGCACTCAACCTCCATGGCCATGGCCTATATGCACCTTCACTATGCAGGACTCCTTTGTTGAACAAAAATCATGTTCAAGCGCCTTTATAATTTGCTTAACAACATTCAGACAGGACTGTGAATTACTGGGAGTAGATATTCTGTTCCGTTGAGACCATGCAACTCCTTGGTACTTTATTACACATCATGTTTGGAGACCTTCAACACCATACCAACATTTAAGCTTTGGAGGTGGGAAAATTATGAATAATTCTCTGCTGGGCAAGATGAGGGCTTGGTGTGCGAGCTCGCATCAGAGTCAGAAACTTGATATACGACATAACTGTATGTCATCTGTCATGAAGGGGTTAAGCAGCATATACCCTTCCCTTTCTTAATCTGTCATCTAATAAAAAGGAAGGACTAAAGGCTGCTTTACACGCAACAACATCACTAACGAGATGTCAATGGGGTCACGGAATTCGTGACGCACATCCGGCCTCGTTAGCAACGTCATTGCGTGTGAAACGCACGAACAACCGTTAACGATCAAAATTACTTACCTTATCGTTGATCGTTGACGCATCATTCTAATACCAATTATCGTTGCTGTTGCAGGATGCAGGTTGTTCGTCATTCCTGCGGCAGCACACATCGCTATGTGTGACACCACAGGAACAAGGAACAACACCTTACCTGCGGCCGCCGGCAATGAGGAAGAAAGGAGGTGGGCGGGATGTTCCGCCCGCTCATCTCCGTCCCTCCGCTTCTATAGGGCGGCCGCTTAGTGACGTTGCTGTGGCGCCGCACAAACCGCCCTCTTAGAAAGGAGGCGGTTCGCCGGCCACAGCGACATCGCTAGGCAGGTAAGTACGTGTGACCGTTCCTAGCAATGTTGTGCTCCACGGGCAGCGATTTGCCCGTGACACACAACCGACGGGGCCGGGTGATTTCACCAGCGACATCGCTGGTGTCACTGTGTGTCGCTAGCGATGTCGCTGTGTGTAAAGTGCCTTTAAGAGGATAATTAATGAAAAGATTTTCTACAAAATTTCTAAAAAGATATACACATACATTATATATATATATGTATATATATATATATATATATATATATATATATATACACACACACGTCATCTTTTAACCCCCTAGGCTGTTTTCACCTTCCTGCCCAGGGCACATTTTACAATTCTGACCAGTCTCACTTTATGCGGTTATAACTCTGGAATGTTTCAACATATCCCAGTGCTCTTGAGATTATTTTTTTGTGACATATTGTACTTCATGATAGTGGTACATTTTGGTTGATATGATTTGCGGTTATGAAAATATTAAACATTTGACAAAAAACTTTTAATTTTCATGCCCTTAAACAAGATAGCTAAATCACACAAAATCATTATTAAATAGCATTTGCCTCTTGTCTACTTTACATCAGCATTATTTTTGAAGCATAATTTTTCTTTATTAGGAAGTTAGAAGGATTAAAATTTTATCAGCAATTTTTCATATATCCAACAAAATTTACAAAATCAATTCTACATCACATTTGAAGTGACTTATGTGACTGCAAATACCTAAGGTGACACCATGTTAAAAACTGCACCCCTCAAAATGTTCAAAAAAACATTCAAGAAGTTTATTAACCCTTAACGAGCTTCACAGGAATTCCAGCAATGTGGAAGGAAACAATGGCAATTTTAGTTTTACCAAGAAAAATACTGCTTTAGCACCCTATTCTGCATTTTCCCAAGAGTAACAGGAGAAAATGGACCATACAATTTGATGTGCAATTTCCCCTGAGCAGGCCGATACCCCATATGGGGTGGAAACTTACTGTTTGGCTGGGATAGGTATTGAACACCATGCCGCATTTGCAGAGCCTTTGATGTGGCAAAACCGGGGAAACCCGCACAATCGACCCCATTTTAAAAATTACACTCTTCAAGGAATTTATCTAAATGTGTGTTGAGCACCTTGAAATCACCGGTGCATCATAGAATTTTATAATGTTGCTTCATGGAAATGAGAAAAGACATTTTTCCCACAAACATATTGCTTGAGCCCCAAATTTTTAATTTTCAGTAAGGTTACAGGAGAAAATAGATCATTCAATTTGTTGTACAAATTATCATGAGTACACTGATAAACTTTATGTGGTGGAAAATGACCTAATAAGCTCATGGCGGGGCTCAGAAAAGAAGGGGTGCCATTTCACTTTGGAGCAAAAATTTGGAATTGATATGGGATTCCATTTTGTGTTTCCAGAGCCCCTGATGTGCCTCAACAGTGGAACACCCCACAAGTGACCCCATTTTGGAAACTACTCCCGTCAAGGAATTTATTTTGAAGTGTAGTGAGCATTTTGAACCCACAAGCAATTCCCAGTTGTATAACATTGGGCTAAGTAAATGAAAAATTTCCCTTTTTTTCCAATAAATGTTTGTTTGGACCCAAGTTTTCAATTTTCAAAAGGGATAATAGGAGAAAACGAATGGTATTATTTCAATTTGGTGTGCACTTTCTTTTTGAGTATGTGCAAATGTCAAAAGGGGAGGATCGCCATATTGGACTGCAGATTTTGCTAAAATGGTTTCAGCATCCCATGTCACAAAGGAGGGCCCCTGAGGTGCCAGAAAACTAGACCCCCATAAAAAAAAACAAAAATAAACAAAAAATGTACACATATTTGGTATTGCTGCGTCTGGAACAACCCGATATAAAAAGAGACGTTGGCACACCGGCAGTCTGACTGCAGCCAATCACAGATGACAGCAGAGAGTCTGGCCGGGAAAGCAGTGCATACATATGAGCTCTAATGAGCGGACCTGGAAGCAGTGTGAAAGCCGCAGGAAATCTCGGTAAGTCATTTTTTTTGTCACTGTGCCTCCCAATCACAGTAAGCCAGTAGCAAAGATGGCTATGGCATTACTGTGATTGGCAAGCAATCTCAGGATGTTTAGTGGCTGAAAATTAGGCACCAATCATGCTGGGAGGGGTATTGAATCTCACAAAGTAAATACAAAAATACTTGACGAGTAATGGATATTGCGAATACTTTAATATTCATGCGAGTAACGAACAGTGACAAGTGCATTCGCTCATCACTAGAAGTCACTAATTGGGCAGTTCGGCTGTTCGCCCATATGTAGCCAGCCATAAACACATCACTTCTGGGGGAGGGTAAGCAGAGTTTTTCCATTTTTTTTTGTTAGGTGCACACTGCATCCGATCATACTGTTCTTACCCCCAGTGCGCATCAGCCAAACACTGCAAGCGGCTTGTACTGGGCTGAGTACTGAGTGTACCCGAGCACAGTAATGCTCTCATGAGTGGTGTTTATATACAAAGCACCCAAACTCCGAACTCAAAATCTATTTTTTTGTAAAATCTGTGTTTGGTATGAACACCAAAAACTGAACCTCGGGTTCGCTTATCTCTATAGTTAACCCTTTCAGTGATCACAGTAAAAAAAAAAATTAATAAAAGACATGACAAAAAACAATCAGCGGGGCTATCACATGGACTACAAAAGATAAGGGTTGGCCAAGCAGCACTATTTTAAGCTTTTACATTGTAGCAATAGACGGCAGAGTGCACAGCTCATTTTAGATTGGGATTGAAAAAGCTTAATCTGATAGTGGTGTATTACTGCAGTGCTGAAACATACATTGAAAATGAGAGTGGTAGTCTGAGTCTCTAAATAATAATCCTAAAATACAAGTAATATATAGGGAAGTATTATTGTTATGTAGTCAATCAGTGTGACTGTGAATTGATTAATCTGGGATATACAACTACAGCAAAAGCACATTAATAGCAACATTTTATTAAATCTTCCCTAACCAAGGATTCAGATTAATACCCCTCTGTCTTTGTCTGTACTAAACCAAAATTTTAAACCAAGACTTATGTGTCACAGAAAGTGTGCTACATGCATTGTGAGGTCAAGCCATAATTGTTTTTTTTAATCTCTATATGAGTTTTGAAATATACTGTATGTACGTCAAAAGTTGTGTCTCTGCCTTTGATGCAGACAAGCGTGCTGATCCTGCATAATTCCCTGCTCATGATGGCTAATTTAATTAGCCATCATGTGCCTCTAACAACTGTGGGTAGCTCGGAGATCTGCCTGCTGCTATTAACCAGTTAAATCCCGCTGTCATTCTCTGACAGCAGGATTTAACATGTGCCAACAGGGGTGCACGTCATTCTCTGCTCCCTTTGGTGCACCTGTGATGTGATCACAGGGCGCCGATGGGTTGTCATGACCTCCAGGAGTCAGCTGATGACTTCTGTGTCTGCCATTACAACCCTCCTATGAACATATGAGCTTTGAATTCTGCTGATGCACTGCTTTGTACGGCTTCAAGTTCCCTAAGAATACTTGTAAATACAGTGAAAGTTAAAAAAAAGTTTTAAAAATATGAAAAAATCCTGACTCAAATCACCCCTTTTTGCTCCATTAAAAATAAAACAATTAAAAAAAAAATATATGCATATTTGATATCGCTGAGTTCAGAAATTCACAATTTTTCAAAACATAAAAAAAATTAATCCAATCAGTAAACGGCAAATAAGAAAAATAAATCAAAACACCAAAATTATTTTTTGGGGGGGTCACTGCAGCATTGCAACAAAGTGCAATATGGGGTGATCAAAACATCGGATCTTCTCCAGAAATGTGTCATTTAAAATATCAGCTCAGGACACAAAAAATAAGTCATCACACAGCCGCAGATCCTAAAAAATGAGAACGTTATGGATCATGAAAAATAGTGACACAAGCAAGATTTTAATTTACAAATTTCAGAATTTTTTTCACTGCTTAAATAAAAAAAACCCAACTATACGTTTGGTGTCTACAAACTTGTACTGAGCTGGGGAATCGTAATGCCAGCTCAATTTTACCACATAGTGAACATGGTAAATAAAAAAAACAAACATTTTGTGGGACCACCTATTCCCCCAGAAAACAAGCCCTCGTATGGCTATATTGATGGAACAATAAAAATGTTATGGCTCTTGGAAGAAGGATAGGAAAAAGTGAAAACTAAAAAAAAAATAGAAAATCGCTCAGGTAAAAATCTCTTTAATGCAGACATTTAAATAAAACTGCCTACCTCACAAAGTTTCTCTGTTGTAAAAAATATTTTTTGCATACTGCATTGTTGTAATAGTCCAATATTAAACCCGTACGCCCACCTGAATACTAATGTTGTTTTTTTTTTCCTAGCCAGATAGGTTGAGGTCACTTGGATAGAAATAAGGCTGCATTAATAAGAGTTTAAAGGGAACCTGTCAGGTGCAATATGCACCCAGAATCAGGAGCAGTTTGCTACACTAGCATAGATAAAGGGATCTTTAGAAAAAGTATTTCTAAAGATCATCTATGATATGCTAATGAGGCCATCGACTAGTCACAAGGGCGTTAGCTCCCTTGGATAGTCGGCCCCCTACGCCCCTCCAGCACACTAATGACCCTCGACTAAGGCTGTGCTACGAGCCTGATCTGTGTCATGCAACAGTGATCCAATCTTAGGCCCGTTTCACACGTAAAACACGCACATGTCCCTCCGTGTGCCGTGAATCACGGCACACGTGGGTTGTCTAAGTGCAATCCGGGCTCCGTTCTCCGTGGCCCGTGATTGCACTTAGAGATTAACTCACCTGCGCCCGCTCCCGCTCTCCATGGTGCTGATCGCTCCCGCAGTGCAGCATCCGGCCGGCGCTGACTCCCGCAGCAGCTGCTTCCGGGTTGGCTGTGTCGTGCATAATGAATATGCGCGACAGTAATGAGCCGGCTCAGAAGCAGCCGGCAGAACGGGCTGCAGAGAGCGTTGCTGGAGCCGGGTGAGTAAAAATGATTTTTATTTTAAAAGCACGTTTTTTTTCTGGCACGTGTTTCACGGACCACACCACTGCGTGGTCTGTGGGACATCAGTAATGCCAGAAAAAAAATGGACATGTCTCCATGTGGCAATCACGCACACGCGGGTACGCCGCACGGAGACACGTGCAGTGAAAAATCACTGATGTGTGAGCAGACCCATTCATTATAATGGGTCTGCGTATGTCAGTAATTCTGGTACGTTTAAAAAAAAACCAGAATCACTGACGTGTGAAAGGGGCCTTAGGTGGGCTTTACACGCTGTGACATCGCTAGCAATTGCTAGCGATGTCGAGTGTCGCGGGCGGAGGGGACGCGCTCGCCACGCTCGGGTCCGGGGCTTCTGCTGCTGCTGCTCGGTGGCTCAGGCGGTGGGCCGGACCCGGGGACTCGAGCAGCGCTCCTCACCCGTGAGTGAAAAGGGATGGTTTGTTTGGGGAGAGAGTTCGTGACGCCACCCACGGGACATGGTGATGATGGCACCACCGCTGCTGGTGACGGGGATCCCGGGAGAGATGGTAGGGAGCAGCGAGGATGTTGTCCCCTCCGTGGGTAGGGGGTTGGTGGTCCCGGGACCCGGTGGTGTAGCGGAGAGGCTGGATGGCTGGGGTGCAGGGTTGCAGGGACAGCGCGGCGCGGTGCCAGATGGCACTGGTGTACTCACTCAGACAATCAATTACAGAGTCTCTGGTAAACCAAAATGGCCAGATGGATGGGTCCCGCAGCCAGCTGTTGTTGTGCTCTCCCCGGATGGCTGATGGTGGCTGTCTTTCCCTGCACCTTTTAGAATGTTCTGACTCCTGTGGTTGCCCACCGGTAGTCCGCTCCCCGGCATATAGGTGCCGTAGGAGCCCGTTTTGCCCGCAGGCGCTGGCCCTTGGATCTCTAGCCTGTGGCGGTGGCTGTATATCTTCTCGGTGTGGACTGTTGCTTTCTGTCGGGTCTTGGTTGTTGGGAAACCCCTGGGGTTCCTGTCACACTCGGATTTGACTATTGTCGGCGGCTCCAAGCCTGGTCGGGGTCCGATGGCCCTGCCTGTGTGCTTAGCTTCACTCCGCTCCCCGGTTCGGTGCCGGCGGGCCACCGCCCGACCCCGGTCCTATGGTTCTGCAGAGGTCCACTACCTCCTGCAGACGGCCACCACCGTCTGCCAACCTTGCTGTCAGTGCCTGGGCTCCGACCCAGAAACTTGCAGTTCGTGTCCTCCTACTTTCACCTCCAAACTCCATCTACTGCTTTTCCCGCCTCCAGGTCTGTGAACTCCTCGGTGGGTGGGGCCAACCGCCTCACTCCGCCCCACCTGGTGTGGACATCAGACCCTGGAGGGAGGCAGCAAGGGGTTTTGGTTGACTGTTGTAACTGTCTACAGTGGGGGGGTGTGTATGTTGGTATGTATCTGACTACCTGGCTAGTCCAGGGCGTCACACTCCCCCTTGGTAAAATACAGACCGTCCGCGGGCTGCCCGTCCACCGCTGGTTTTATTTTTCTGTAAAAGATAAATTAACAGGTTAATATTCAACATAAGTATATTTTCATTTTTCCCTGACGGGAGGCACGTAACGTTTCAAAACATGTAAAACATTTTTATTACTGACGGGTTCATGGTCATCCGCCCTCCCACCCAAGCAACCTTGCCCTTGATGCTGCCCCTAAGAAACGGGCAGCACCCCTCTTCCCCAGTCCTGGTCCAGGTTACCCGAGCGGGAACGGGTACGGTGTCTCGCACCCGGCTGTCACTTCAGGGGACCCCACGTCCAGGGGGACTCCTGACCCCCGGAGGATGGCCACCGGTCCTGGTGGTGGCCGGGCCCCAGCCTCCTCTGCTGCGGGCCCTTCCTCCAATCTGCCTCTCCGGAGGCGGTACGGAATGGAAAACCGGCCCACAAATTATTTACAAACCTACTAGTTCGTGGGAGGCCTGCTAGTTCTCGGCCATGTTCATGAGCAGTTTCTCATGTGGGCGGTAAAACACAGAGAGTCCCTCCGGGGACAACTTGCCGGCAACGGCCGGGATAATCAACTGGTTGCTGATCAGGTGAGACTTCGGATTGATTTACATTCATTCAATGGAAAAACAAAGTGCTAAAGGGTCCCAATGGGGACAACTTGGTTACAACGGTGGACCGCTGCCATTACTTGAGGTCACCCTCCTCATAGGCCTTCTCCAAATCAACATCCGGACGGCACGGTGGGGGAGGGGACTGGCTCCGGGCACTGCGGACTACCCTCTGCTTAACATCCAGGGCAAACCAGCCCCTCTCCCCGCAATAGCGGGTGTAAGTCACTAGGTCGCCCGGTTGTAAGTCGCGACCAGGGTGACCGGTTGGCAGGTGAGAGTTCACATCTCGGCGGGCCACGAATTTCTCGGCTTCCAGGCCCGGTTCGTACACGAAGCC
This sequence comes from Anomaloglossus baeobatrachus, assembly GCF_048569485.1. Classification (NCBI taxonomy): domain Eukaryota; kingdom Metazoa; phylum Chordata; class Amphibia; order Anura; family Aromobatidae; genus Anomaloglossus; species Anomaloglossus baeobatrachus. The sequence goes on along the minus strand of NC_134353.1, from coordinate 593,143,440 downwards.
GTACCCCCGCTGAGGATCAAACCTCCTCACCTGGCCTTCATACACCGGGCCCCGCACCCAAAAGGTGGCATTGCGGAGACTGTCCTTTTCTTTTATGACTCGCGCCAGCACTTCGGCCCTCTGCTGCTCTCTGGCGGAAATTTCACGGCCCAGCTGGCTTGGCTCCCTATCCCAGTAAGGGGCGTTTGCATGCCCCTGCGCGCGGGTCGGGCCCCGCTGAACTGCGCCCACACTGGCCACGACCAGTACTCTCTTGTGGGGGTCCTGCGGTGACATGGCCTGGGCTGCTGCTTTGCAGCGACGACCCGGCGCAGCCTCAGCCAAGGCGTGGGGTGCAGGAACAGCAGGCCTCACCTGCTGGGCCTTCCGGTTCATGGTTTCCACCTCTCCGGTAGCCGGACGGACTGCCGGGGCCGGGTTGGTCTCGGATGCGGCTGCTTCCGTGGCCGACGGCTTCTTGTCGCGGACAGGCACCTCCCACGGGATCTTCCATGGCAGCTGGAGGGATGTGGGCCGCTCACGGACAACGCCTGCAAGTTGGTCCTCCAGGGCGGACGGACTGTGTTCTGCTGCCGGTGTCGGGGACAGCGAGCCTAGTGGCAAGGCGGCAACAGCCGGTGCGGGTGGCGGGTGAGGCAGCAGGGTGTGCAAGCTCAGACCGGGTCCCTCAGCTGCAGCGGCTGGTCCCTCAGGGACACAGGGGCGTGGGTCGCTTACCCGCTCCTCCAGCACTGTCTCCACCTCGCTTCTCTGCACGGCCGCTGCCACCTCCTCCATTTCGGCCACCCACCGCTCCATCAAAAATCGGACCTGGGCTTGCAGGCGGCAGCACATTTGCGCGGTCCGGGTCTCCACCCATGCTGCTGTTCCTGGCGTGGGCTCCAGGATCTCTGCGTGGCCGGACGGGACGGACATCTCAGCGCTTGTGCTCCCAGGAACCGGATGTGTTGCAGAGTCCTGGCATCCCTGCTTCTTATGCCCTCAGTTACATGAGGCAGGCCTTCACACGCCCCCCCTTGGTTCTTTCTAGCACTTCCTCTTTGGGGGCGGGGCTTCACTTTTCGCGCCTTCCCTGCTCGGGGAAGACGCTTGAGCGGGAAATCTTTACGCCAAAGATGGCGGCGCTTCAAATTTTTCGGCCGGACGCCGCCGGCGGGGACTGCAAGGCGCACTTCTACCGGTAGGTAGATCAGTTCTATCCTGTTCGTGACGCCAAGTTGTCGCGGGTGGAGGGGACGCGCTCGCCACGCTCAGGTCCGGGGCTTCTGCTGCTCGGTGGCTCGAGCGGTGGGCCGGACCCGGGGACTCGAGCAGCGCTCCTCACCCGTGAGTGAAAAGGGATGGTTTGTTTGGGGAGAGAGTTCGTGACGCCACCCACGGGACGTGGTGATGATAGCACCACCGCTGCTGGTGACGGGGATCCCGGGAGAGATGGTAGGGAGCAGCGAGGATGTTGTCCCCTCCGTGGGTAGGGGGTTGGTGATCCCGGGGCCCGGTGGTGTAACGGGGAGGCTGAATGGCTGGGGTGCAGGGTTGCAGGGACAGCGTGGCACGGTTCCGGACGGCACTGGTGTACTTACTCAGACAATCAATGACAGAGTCTCTGGTAAACCAAAACGGCCGGATCGACAGGTCCCACAGCCGGCTGCAGTGTTGTTGTGCTCTCCCCGGATGGCTGACGGTGGCTGTCTTTCCCTGCACCTTTTAGAATGTTCTGACTCCTGTGGTTGCCCACCGGTAGTCCGCTCCCCGGCGTATAGGTGCCGTAGGAGCCCGATTTGCCCGCAGGCGCTGGCCCTTGGATCTCTAGCCTGTGGCGGTGGCTGTATATCCTCTCGGTGTGGACTGTTGCCTTCTGTCGGGTCTTGGTTGTTGGGAAACCCCTGGGGTTCCTGTCACACTCGGATTTGACTATTGTCGGCGGCTCCAAGCCTGGTCAGGGTTCGATGGCCCTGCCTGTGTGCTTAGCTTCACTCCGCTCCCCGGTTCGGTACCGGCGGGCCACCGCCCGACCCCGGCCCTACGGTTCTGCAGAGGTCCACTACCTCCTGCAGACGGCCACCACCGTCTGCCAACCTTGCTGTCAGTGCCTGGGCTCCGACCCAGACACTTGTAGTTCATGTCCTCCTACTTTCACCTCCAAACTCCATCTACTGCTTTTCCCACCTCCAAGCCTGTGAACTCCTCGGTGGGTGGGGCAAACTGCCTGGCTCCGCCCCACCTGGTGTGGACATCAGACCGTGGAGGGAGGCAACAAGGGTTTTTGGTTGACTGTTGTAACTGTCTAGGGTGGGGGGTGTGTATGTTGGTATGTATGTGACTACCTGGCTAGTCCAGGGCGTCACACGAGTGCGATAGCACCCGCCCTCGTCGTACATGCGATATCTGGTGCTTGCTGCCGTAGCGAACATTATCGCTACGGCAGCGTCACATGCACATGCCTGGTCGGCGACGTCGCTGTGACGCCAAACGCGTCGGCGGTCACAGCGACGTCACTAAGTAGCCGACCAATAGAAACGGAGGGGCGGAGATGAGCGGGACATAACATCCCGCCCACCTTCTCCCTTTTGCATTGCTGGTGGACGCAGGTAAGGAGATGTTTGTCGTTCCTGCAGTTTCACACACAGCGATGTGTGGTGCCGCAGGAACGACGAACAACATCGTACCTGCAGCAGTAACAACATTATGGAAATGAATTTTTTACGCTTTTGCGCTCGTTCATTGTCGCACCTAGGATTTACACGTTGCGATGTCGCTACCGGCGCCGGATGTGGGTCACTAATGACGTGCCCCCGACGATATATTGGTAACGATGTCGCAACGTGTAAAGGCCGCCTTATGATCGGATCACAGCTGTGGAGGAGAAGCAGGCAGTGATCACTCCATCTCCTCCACTGTAAGCCTGGGCGTATATCACACTGCACTTGGGTGTCATCTGAGTGCAGTATGATGTTTCACTTGCACCCATAGACTTGTCTGGGTGTGAGTGATCCTAGACTTGCAGACAATCACAGCATGCTGTGATTTTTTCCCTTAGTCTGTTAAGGGCTGAGGAAAATCTTACAGATCTGATCTGCAGCATTGGCCTACATGAGGCCGAGTGCAATGCGAGATTTTCTCAGATTGCACTCTTGCGAGTCATACACCAGTGTTACGCTGGCCTTATGGACAATTCAGCAAAGTAGGTGACTGAATTTCAAACAATACACCCAATTCTAATTAGAAATCTTCATAAATTTTGGTGACAAAAACAAGAAGTCCAAAGTTTTGCGCTAGAGAATAAGCTGTTCATCTTGTAAAGTTTTACTAGGTTCCTAAGTTGTTACTAGTATATCTAGTATTACTAGAATATCTCCACTAAAACTGATTAATTTATAAAGTGCTGTTACACTATAGCACGTTCTAATCAGCATAGGTGTCATTGAAGAGAATCCACAGACTTAGGAAATCTATTAGTGGCTATTAGCATTATTTAACTTGCTTAAAAATATTTTTTTTCTAACTTAATTTTTTAGCACGTGTATACAGCAAATTCAGTGAATTAATTCAATGAAATTCATTTAAAAATGTTACATAACATGATTAAAAAATAATATTTATTTGCATGCAGAGAGCAGTGGGAGTGTTAAGGGGGCTTTACACGCTACAATATCGTTAATGTTTTATTGTCGGGGTCACGTTGTTAGTGACGCACATCCGGCGTCATTAACAATATCGCAGCATGTGACACTGACCAGCGACCTTAAGCGACCTCAAAAATGGTGAAAATCGTTCACCATGGAGAGGTCGTCCCAAACTCAAAAATTGGTAAGAGTTGTTTATCCATGTTGTTCATCGCTCATGCGGCAGCACACATCGCTGTGTGTGACACCGCAGGAGTGAGGAACGTCTCCTTACCTGCCGCCGGCCGCAATGCGGAAGGAAGGAAGTGGGCGGGATGTTACGTCCTGCTCATCTCCGCCCCTCCGTTTTGATTGGCCGGCCGCTTAGTGACGTCACTGTGATGCCGAACGTCCCTCCCCCTTGAAGGAGGGATTGTTCGTCAGTCACAGCGACGCCGCCGACCAGGTAAGTATGTGTGATGCTGCCGTAGCGATAATGTTCGCTACGGCAGCGATCACAAACAATCGCATGCGCGACGGGGGCGGGTACTTACACGCTCGATATCGCTAGAAATTGCTAGCGATATCCCTACCTTGTAAAGCCCCCTTTAGTCTTAATACTTAAATATTAATGTTTTCTCTGATACTGTTTAAGTATATAGAATCAGGGCCATTCTTCTTCATTCACTGATGGTCATTTTTTAAGACTAATCTTGGGAAAACCAAATATCAACATAAGGGGGCATCTTGATATAAAATATTAAAAGGGATATCTGGGACTATTACATTTTTTTCACAATGTACTAACAGGCAGGTATTTGCTAACCCCCTGTTTTTTGTGTCCTGCATCATTTTCCCCCGGAAAAGACTGCTCCTGCGGGCATTTCAGTGGCTTTCGCTGACATCATGTCAACAGAGTGGTAGCATCTTTTCTACTCTGCTCTGTTGACCAGCGTGAGACTGCTGGCGTCATGCTGATTCACATGCTCCCTAACTGCCTTACTTTGGGAAGATGGCTGTCAATCAGCATGACGCTGGCAGTCTCGACCTATCAACAGGACAGGCTGGAAGAAGAAGAGCTGCTCTGTTGATGTCAAGTCCCCACCAGATGGTGAGAAAGCTGTGAAAAGATAAGGCGCAAATAGGGTCTTACCCGTTAAAACATGTAGGGGTGAATGTTGGCAGGAACACTCACCTGCTGCGGTTGTGCCAGTCACAACCCCTTTTGAGCATGTAAGTAACGAGGAGATGGCGTGGGAGGCAGCGGTCCTGCGGTGAAGAGACCATTCAAAAGACCATTTTCTTCCCTTTTTTTGGAGAGTCCGCTAAATATAATATCATATAAAAAATGTTTTCTCCTTTTATATATTTTTATTCATTCACTACTACACAAAGTATTTTTCTATCTATATCACCTCTTCTTTCTAATTAAAACACATTTTTTTCACATTATATTTTCAACCTTTCTTGCACCATCCTGACATTATTATCTAGCCGCTGATACCGCTATCATCCATGCGGCCTGGACTTAGTATTATCCCTGCACGCAAGCACACACAGCATTTTCCCACCGTATTAACCTTAGGTTACCCCTTGCACAGGCGCTTTTCACTTTTTCCTTTCTCATAGTTTTAACCTCATCTCACCCTTCGCGCAAGCGCGTTCATTTTTTTCCCACGCTGTCACCCTCCAGTAATCCTCTATGCGGGTTTCTTCCTGCTCTTAACATTTTTTTGTTGCAAATCCCCCGCTAGTATGATCATTCTCACAGTTACGTTTAGTTATGTTTATTTTTCCGCACTTTTATTGCGGATCCATCCACATTCAGTTTCACTTTATTTTTTCCCCCCTTTTTTCCCTTCTCCATATGTAGGTAGAAATAACAACCTTACAAATCAAAATGGCGACAGGTTTATTTTACTTCATTTCAATTATTTTTATTCTGCACATTTTTATTTTTATTTTTTTTATTTATTTATTTTTTTTTTTTCTCTGTCCACATTTTATGTCCATTTTTCTCTCCAACAATCATCATATATATTTCTTTGTTTTTCACAATAACTTTTTGCCTCTCCAAACAACTTGATTTCCAAAAAAATCTTTTTGTTTTGTTCATTTTTTTATTCAATTAAAATAATTTGTTTATTCATTCATCTTTTTCACTCATCCATTTTTTTTTTTTCTCAGCGTTTCCCCCCCCCTTTTCTTCCTTTTCCCCCTCTTTTTTGTTCACTCTTTCTCTCCCCTTTTTTCCTTCCTCTCTTTCTCTTTTTCTCTCTTTTGTTCCTTTTTATCTTTTTTTCTCTCTTTTTTTTCTTTTTCTCTCTCTTCTTTTCATCTTCCCTTGTCAATATTCACAACTTTATCCATTACCTCGTGCATCTATGAGTCACGAGATCATGACGTAAGGAGTGATTACGTGGCTTTTTTTCAGATGTATATATAAGAGCTCACAACCTGTCTCTTGCTATAGTATTCTCTGTACATTGTCCTGAGGAAGGGGACGGACATGTCCCTGAAACTCGTAGACCTGTGTAAATAAAGAAAAAGGGATTTACTAACAACATCTGGACTCCTGTGGTTTGGCGCGGTATTTAAACCTGCTTTCTATTGCCTTTTGAAAAGTCCCCACCAGAGTCATGCAACTTCTGCTTTGGTCACCAGGTGCCGCCGTATTCCTGCCGTGAGCAGTGCTGGTGTTAGGGAAGGCATTAATACCAGTAGCTCTGGTGGGTGCAGGCTTCACCCATCCACTAAGCTGGGTTTCCCTGGGACCTGCAGTACCAATGGGTGACTGTGGTGGCGTGTGCGATCCAGCTGAAGTTACCATCTTTCAGCCACAGCCAATGGGAAATAATCATACCCTTCTTATTCCTCTTCCTGTCTGCTGGTTGCCACCAGATATAGTCTTATAGTATTTTGCTGGTTTCTGGTTCACACCCTGCTCCTGAATTCTGATCCCTGTGTTTTGACCTCTGCCTGTTCACTGATGACTCGCCTGCCTACTGTGTTTTGGTACTTCACTCCCATCTTCGGTTTGACCTTGGCATGGTTTCCTGACTACAGTCTTGCCTGCCATTTTTGTCCTTTTTGTACCTCCTGGTTTTGACCCTGCTTGATGACTTCTCTTCTCTGGACTGCAGCCTTCCATAGGCAGTAATCTCTTGGGCCCTTTGGTAATTCCAGATCCCTGTACAGGTGTTAAAGGGTTTTGCTGGTCTCGGGATTCTGCTGAGGGGGCAGCTTATCTCTAGTCTGTCCGTAACAGCCATCGTAAGTCTGTGGTTTCGGGCAGATGTCACAGTTGACATGGAGCAGTTGAATGGCCGGCATGAATGATCAGTATTTGCTCTGTGCCAGCGTTGGGTACAACAAGCATGTAGTTGCCTCTGTTAGCAACTGCCTGTTCTTTTTTTGGAACATAATAAATAAAAAACGTCCTGGCTCACCCCTTTAAGACATTAAAATTTTGCAGCTCATCTCAATTACTTGGACTATTGGGCATCTTTTAATGAAAATATAAGACCTTATTTTTTAGCACTTGTCTAGTTGATGAATAGTATCATGTTCACCTTCTTATACAGCACAGTTACATCCATGTAATATTCATTTTGCTTAAAGGGCTATTACCATCTCCAAGATCCTATCCCACTCATATAGTGACAGTTGGTTGCTCGTGGTCGTAACAGTGGATACGAAAGCTTCAATGCCCTCCCTGCACATAAGGTAAGAGAAGTGGCTATATCAGGAGAACTATACTACATTTCTAATTAAAGTTATTTGCTAATACTATTTTTATTACGTCTACTACATATTGGAATAGGATCTTGAAGATTGGAATAACCCTATAAGTTTCCTATTATGCATATTAATAAACAGTCACTAAATGTTTAAACTGACACAAAAACAAATATTTGATATTCAACCAGAAAAAAATGATAAAAGAGCCAACAGCAGCTTAGAGATAAGGAAATATCCATACATATATTATTAAATGGAGAAATTGTATCCTGCATGTTGAGCTCGCACACTTTCCAGGATCTTGCTTGTCCACATCACAAAGCTTTACCTCCTGCTATCTTATTGCCCTTAGTTTATACCAAAGCAAACTAATATCTCACACGTTATCTTAAGGGAGCCTTAGCAGAAATAATAAAGCAGCATGAAATAATGTTATATGGTGTTACTAGAAATTACAGTAGCCCCTTTATGAAATTTCAATAGATATTATTTTTTTTTAGTAGCTCATTTGAAGTCCCTAAAGCAAGGAGCTGTGCTGTATCCCTTTATATCTCTTATCCTCTAGTGAAAATATGTAGTCTGACAAAAAGAGCGCAGAAAAGGGAGAACAGGAGGCATATTGCACAATGTCATGCAGCATCTGGCAGCTCCTCCCAGTGCCAGGCAAGCAGCAAATCCGTAGGGTAGCCAGGAAATCCCCGGCTGGGAAACTGCAAGTAGGGAGAGCCAAGACCTTTCCTATCATACGGAAACCCCGGATAGAAATCTGCTCCAATCTAACCAATTCTCTGTGACAGTTCTCTGACATTAGGAAAAGTCGGAAGTCACATTAGTCGAAAACGCACTGTAAATGCAGGCTGGATTCCCAATGTCTGCAAACACTGATCCATGTCTTTAATAGGACTTTTTGTTATCTAGATACAAATCTAGCAGAGCTGAAATCACCATGATCTGCTCAAAACATCTCTGAAAAAATGTCATTTCTACCCCCTAAATATCAATAAAATAGAAAAAAAGATGGAGAAACAGCTCACAGTTTCCAGACGAGCATTCAGTTCATCAAGTTTTGATCCAAGTTGTGATATGCCCAGCACTTTGCTACCTCATCTGAAAGCAGCATGATGTAGGCAAAGAGACTCTGAATCTAACAATGTGTCATTTAGATTACTTGATGTAGCCGTGATGACACAATCAGAATTTTAAAGGCCCCGTTACACGCAACGACATCGCTAACGAGATGTCACTGGGGTCACGGAATTCGTGACGCACATGCGGCGTTGTTAGCGACGTTGTTGCGTGTGACACCTACGAGCGACCACTAACGATTCGAAAAACGGCAAAAATCGTTGATTGTTGACACGTCGCTCCTTTCCCAAATATTGTTGCTCATTTTGGACGCTGGTTGTTCGTCGTTCCTGAGGCAGCATACATCGCTACGTGTGACACCTGGGAAGGACGAACAACAGCGTTCCTGCGTCCTCCGGCAACGAGGTGGGAGTGACGTTAATGCTGATGCTCTCTGCCCCTCCGCTTCTGTTGGTGGCCTGCTGTGTGACGTCACTGTGACGCCGCACAAACCGCTCCCTTAAAAAAGAGTTTGTTCACCGGCCACAGCGACGTCGTTACGAAGGTATGTGCGTGTGACGCGTACTAGCGATATTGTTCACCATGGGCAGCGATTTGCTCGTGACACATGCACGACGGGGGCGGGTGCAATCGCTAGCGACATCGCTTACGATGTCGCAGCGTGTAAAGCGGCCTTCAGATTTAACCATGTAGCAGAGCTGAGAGAGCTGTCTTGCCAACACCAGGCTCTCAATAGAAAATGTGCCAATCGGAGGAGGGACTGCCGTGTGCTTAATATTGTAGTCTGAGCAATGATAAGTCCTGCTCCTTAATCATACATAGCAATAAACAACAGATGGGACATGACTTAGAGAATCTGTCAGAGGATTTTTGCTATGTAATCTGAGTACAGCATGCTGTAGCAATTGAAACCCTGAATTCAGTGATGTGTCGCTTATTACGCTGTGTGCTGTTATTTACTTACAATGAAGGTTTAATCACCAAGTGATTAGCACTGCCTGGACGATAAAGCTGGTGAGCTGACAATGCATATACAAAACTGTAGTATGGGTGGGCTTAGCTTTCTGTTTACATCTAAGAGCTCTGATTGTGACACAACTGCTGCTCCCAGTAATCTTAGTGATACATCATTGGAATCAGGGTCTTTTTTGCTACATTATATGGTTATCAGGTGAGGTAGCAAAAACTTGGTGATAGATTCCCTTTAATTTAGCCTTTTTGTTTTGATATTATAAAATGTATATTCTATATTGTATAAGAAGAACAATTCTTGACTAGTGAAGCCTTGTCTGAAGCAATGCCGAACTGGAGTATCTTGGTCCCACCAGAGAAAATAATTATTGACTCACATCATGTAACTACTTAGAAATAAATAGAAGACTATCAAATTTGTGGTAAAATGTGTCAATATCAGGGTATAATACAATGTAGCACATTTCCTAAAGCACATCTCCATTGTTTTTTTGTTAAATTTTACCGCTGGAGTGGTACTTCTAATCTAAGGTGCCTGACCTTACTCTTAAGCTACGCTGACACTTGTGTATACAACATTAGTCCCATTCTCATCCAGAAAAGTGGGAGAAGTGAAATCTGTTTGGTATTCTATATGTCACATGAGTGCTATGAGAGTATGTGATTTTTTTATCGCCTAATATCCGTATACAATGCATTTTTTTTCTTAGCAACTATTATTCTACTATCATTTACTGTGTTCTATGCTTCAAGTTGGTAGTGTATTGGTAAAAATGAGATGTCACTAGGATGGCCATTGTGGCATCCAATTTTTTTTTCTCGCACCAGTAGACTTGCATTTTGCGAGTTTTCACCATTTTACGTGTCCATACACAGCATATTTTCTATATCTATCCTCTGCAGAATACAGATGAGAAAAAAATAGCAGATCAGGACTGCCTGGCTGGGCATCAAAATTGGGGAGGACTGCACACTGTTTTTTAAAATCATTTATTTCAATATTTTTTTTTTTTTTTAAATGCCGCATCTGTTTTTTCCTATTTTGATACACAGCCAAGCTAAGCGCATGGCTAGGGGCTGCAGCCTGTAGCTGTATGCTTTTGTTTATTTATTTTTACACTACGATAGTGACCCACAGACAACGCCTCTGACTGGTTGCAGTTAGGCGGTGTCACACAGGCTGGGGACGTGTCTGACTGCAACCAATCACAGACGCTAGGACGGCCCATGGGCGGGTAAAGCAGTGCACAGATCACGGGTACGTGATGCACAGATTGGCTGCTTTTATGAAACTGTTGAGCTCGGGTCAGACCCACGGCTAATCCACACATTCAGGTTCTGGGTCAGACCCATGGCTAATCCATACATTCAGGTTCGGTTCAGACCCACGGCTAATCCATACATTCAGGTTCGGGTCAGACCCATGGCTAGTCCATACATTAAGGTTCGGGTCAGACCCAAGGCTAATCCATACATTCAGGTTTGGTCAGACCCATGGCTAATCCATACATTCAGGTTCGGGTCAGACCCATGGCTAATCCATACATTCAGGTTTGGGTCAGATCCATGGCTAATCCATACATTGTCTTAGTTTGAAAAATAAACACGTGTCTTGGGGAACTAAGTAAAAAACAATGGCAATGGACACCAACAGGTAATTTTTGTATACCGCCCCGCGGGCTCGGCTGCGACCGCTGAGCCGCTCGGATCCGTGCTCGTACGGTGGGTGGTGGCTCGAGCCTCTCATGGACACGGGGGTCACGTCGCTCTGCAAGGGAGTTGACGCTACACGCAGGGACTTGACAGGGAAGTTCCATGGACGGGGCTGCAGGGGTTTGGTTTGGGATGTAAGTTCGTGACGCCACCCACGGGTTGTGGTGAATAGATGGAAAACCACCACTGCCATTAACTAGGCCTCCCGGGGACGGTGTTGAGCAGCTTGGTGTTGACCCCTCCGTGGGTAGGGGAGTGATGGTCCCGGGGGAGGTGCTGAGGCGTGGGAGCGGGTGCTGCTGGTTGCTGATGCGGTGCAGTGCGGTGCGTGGCCCGAAGGCACTGGTGTACTCACTATGACACAATACACTGGAGTCTCTGGTAAACCAAACGGGGTGATGAACGGGGCCCGCATCCGGCTGCAGCTTCTCCCAGAATAGGTTGGTTGTTTCCGCCTTTCTCCTGCACCTTTTTGTATGAATGTTTGACTCCTATGCCTAAGCAACGGTAGTCTGCTCCCCGACTGATATATGCCATAGGAGCCCATTTGCCCGCAGACGCTGGCTCTTTGGGTCTCTATGCCTTGGCGGTGGCTTTACCCTGTATGGTTGGGCTGTTGTCTTCCAACAGGTCTTGTGTGGGATAGGTCCTAAAGTCCAGTCCTCAATCAGTCGATTTGACTCGGCCCTGTCGGGTCAGGGCTTTGTACTGGGTCTGAGTACCCCTCCTTGTGCTCCAGTTTCCAATCAGTTCCCCGGTTCGGTACCGGCGGGCCACCTCCCGACCCCGGTCCCTACGGTTCCACTGGCTGTAATCCCAGCTCCTGCAGATGGCCACCACCGTCTGCCTCCTTGCCAAAGGTGACTGGGCTCCAACTCAGGCACTGGAGTAGTCTGTTGGCAGGCCTGGTCACAGGTCTGCCCTTGAGCTCGTCCTCTCTCCTTCACTGCCAAGGTTACTCCTCACGCTGTGCTCTAGAACTTCTGTCTAAACTTGTGTCTTTCCCGCCTTCAGGCCTGTGAACTCGTTGGTGGGCGGAGACAACTGCCTGGCTCCGCCCTGCCCTGGTGTGGATATCAAACCTGGAGGGTGGTGACAAGGGTTTCTTGGTTGGCTGCTGTCACCTACTCGGGGAGGGGGGTGATGTGTGTGTGTGTGACTACCTGGGACGACCTGACTAGTCCAGGGCATCACATTCCCCCTTGGTTTAATGCAGACCGTCCGCGGGCTGCCCGTCCATCACCGGTTTATTTTTGTTTTCTGAAAGATAGAAAAACGGGAACACAGTACAAGTATACTAACGGTTTTTACAAACTTTCAAAATTTTTAAGTTTTTAGATTTTCCCTTACGGGAGGCACATACTTGAACGTTACGAACATAAAACATTTTTATTAATACGGGAAACGGGTCCGGGTCCTTCCATTCACCCACCCAAACAACCTGTAAGTTGATGCTGCCCCTAAGAAGTGGGCAGCACCCCTTTTCCCCAGTCCAGGAACGGGCCCAGGCATTTTCCAACAGGACGGGTGCAGGTTTCCCAATTGCCTGTTCTTTTCAGGGGCCCCACGTCCAGGGGACCCCCGACCCGGAGGATGGCCACTGGTTGTAGTGGTGGCGGGCCTCGGCCATCTATTTCCCACAGACCCATCCTCCAGTCTGCCTCTCCGGAGACTGTGAAACCGGAAGACCGGTTAAAAGGGGGGGGGGTTATTTACAAGCTCAATAGTTTTTGGGTGGCCTGCTAGTTCTCAGCCATGTCTTTAAGGAAACGGGGGCAAAAAACAAAGTCTCAACGGGGACGGGCAGTATGGTCCCAACGGGGATTGTGTCACTTTGGCAACCGGGTTCCGCTGCCTTTACTCTTTGTCTTCATCCTCCTCGTACTCAGCCTCAACGGTCACTCCAAGGCTGTACGGCGGGGGAGGGGACTGGGAGCGCTCTGAGACATCCTGGCGCACCCTTCTTTTAACACTGAGGGCAAACCAGCCCCTCTCCCCGCAATAACGGGTGTAGGTCACCAGATCCCCTGGAACCAGATCCCGATCCGGATGACCCAACGGGAGGTGGGAGTTGACGTCCCGTCGGGAAACAAACACTTCGGCCTCCAGGCCCGGTTCGAAAATGAACCCACATCCACGCTGGGGGTCAAACCGGCGGACTTGACCTTGGAAGGTCGGACCCGTCACCTGGTAAGTAGCACTCCGCAGATTGTCTTTCTCCCGGATTGTGCGGGCGAGGATCTCTGCTTTCCTTCTCTCACAGGCCTCGATCTCCCCGCCCAGTTGGTTTAGCTGCCGCTCCCAATACGGGGTGTCTGCGTGCCCAAGGTCTCTACGGGTAGGGGTCTGGCCCAGCTGGAGTTTCCCGGTGACGGCCACGACAGTCACCCTCTGGGGGGAACCCTGCTGCATCGCGGCCGGCTCTGCTGCCTTGCAGCGGCCTCACCTTGGGACCTCAGCCGAGGCCCTAGATCCGGGAGCAGCTTGCCTCACCTTCGGAGTCTTCTTCCGGGTAACGCTCTCCCCCTCGGCCGGGCGGACTGCCGGGGCCGGGGGCTCTCTGGGTGTCGTCTTCACCGGGACTGGCGGGATCATGTCTGGGACAGGCATCTTCCAGGGTAACGGGGTTGGTGCAGGCCGGGTATACGGATGTCCGCGAGCCGCGTCTACAGGCGGGTCCTCATGGGGCAGTTGGGACGGGTTCCACCGCCGGTGTCGGGGGCAGCGGACCGAGCGGGAGGGCAGCAGCAGCTAGAATGGGCTGTGGAGGAGGTGACAGGGGAAGCGAAGGCAGACCGGGTCCCTCAGCTGCAGAGACCGGTCCCTCCAGGACATAGGGGCGTGGGTCGCCCACCCACTCCTCCAAATTCGTCTCCATCTCACTCGCACGGAGCCGAAGCTATCTTCCCCATCTCGGTCGCCCACTGCTCCATTAAGTACCTCACCTGCACTTGTAGGCTGCAACACATGAGAGTCGTCCGGGCTTCCACCTACGCTGCTGTTACGGGCGCGGACTCCGGGAATTTGGGCTTCTTAGACGGGGCGGACATGTTGCACTCTCGGGATCCAGGAACACAACGGGTGGCAGAGTCCTGGAGTTCCTGCCCTTTGTCGCCTCAGTCACATGAGGCTGGATCTTCGCCCGCCCCCCCTTGGTCTTTTCCGAGCACTCTACTTGCTCTCTGCACTGCTCTGCTCTCGGGGGGCGGGGTTTTACTATCGCGCCCTTTCTGTTCAGGGAAGACGGCTCGGGCGGGAACTTTTCGCACCAAAGATGGCAGATTCTGCAATTTTTCAGCAGGACGCCGCTAATAACAATTTCCAGGTGCAGTTCCACAGGTAAGTGGACGGTTCTTTCCTGTTCACAGACGTCAGAAGAGTCGATGTGTATCGCCCCGCGGGCTCGGCTGCGACCGCCGTGCCACTCGGATCCGTGCTTGTATGGTGGGTGGTGGCTCGAGCCTCTCACGGACCTGGGGGTCACGTCGCTCTGCAAGGGAGTTGACGTTGACGGTGGCCCGGGGGAGGTGCTGAAGCGTGGGAGCGGGTGCAGGCTGTGTGCTGATGCGGTGCGGTGCAGTGCGCGGCCCGAAGGCACTGGTGTACTCACTATGACACAATACACTGGAGTCTCTGGTAAACCAAACGGGGTGATGAATGGGGCCCGCAGCCGGCTGCAGCTTCTCCCAGAATACGTTGGTGGTTTCCGCCTTTCTCCTGCACCTCTTTGTATGAATGTTTCACTCCTATGCCTAAGCAATGGTAGTCCGCTCCCCGACTGATATATGCTATAGAAGCCCGTTTGCCCGCAGACGCTGGCCCTTTGGGTCTCTATGCCTTGGCGGTGGCTTTATCCTGTATGGTTGGGCTGTTGTCTTCTAACAGGTCTTGTGTGGGATAGGTCTAAAGGCCCTGTCACACACAGAGATAAATCTTTGGCAGATGTGTGGTTGCAGTGAAATCATGGACATATTGTTCCATTTGTACACAGCCACAAACCTGGCACTGATTGTCCACAATTTCACTGCAACCACAGATCTACCGCAGATTTATCTCTATGTGTGACAGGGCCTTAAAAGTCCAGTCCTCAATCGGTTGATTTGACTCGGCCCTGTCGGTTGAGGGCTTTGTACTGGGTCTGAGTACCCCTCCTTGTGCTCCAGCTTCCAATCGGTTCCCTGGTTCGGTACCGGTGGGCCACCGCCCGACCCCGGTCCCTACGGTTCCACCGGCTGTAATCCCAGCTCCTGCAGATGGCAACCACCGTCTGCCTCCTTGCCAAAGGTGACTGGGCTCCAACCCAGCCACCGAAGTAGTCTGTTGGCAGGCCTGGTCACAGGTCTGCCCTTAAGCTTGTCCTCCCTCCTTCACTATCAAGGTAACTCCTCACGCTGTGCTCTAGAACTTCTGTCTGAACTTGTGTCTTTCCCGCCTCCAGACCTGTGAACTCCTCAGTTGGCTCCACCCACCACCTGGCTCCGCCCCCTCCCTTGTGTGGACATCAAACCTGGAGGGTGGTGACAAGGGTTTCTTGGTTGGCTGCTGTCACCTACTCGGGGAGGTGGGTGATGTGTGTGTGTGTGACTACCTGGGACGACCTGACTAGTCCAGGGCGTCACATTTGCACAGGGCACCATTCAGCCAAAAGGTTGCTCTACACGCTGCGAGATCGCTAGCGATTTGCTAGCAATGTCGAGCGCGATAGCACCCACCCCCGTCATTCGTGCGATATATGGTGATCGCTGCCGTAGCGAACATTATCACTACTGCAGCGTCACATGCACATACCTTTTCAGCGACGTCGCTGTGACCGCCGAACAATCCCTCCCTCAAGGGGGCGGTTCGTTCGGCGTCACAGCGATGTCACAAAATGGCCGTCCAATAGCAGAGGAGGGGCGGAGATGAGCGGCTGTAACATGCCGCCCACCTCCTTCATTCCTCATTGCCGGTGGACGCAGGTAAGGAGATAATCGTGGTCCCAAACATCTTCCATTTAAGGATTATGGAGGCCACTGCACTCTCAGGAACCTTGAGTATTACAGAAATTCTTTTGTAACCTTGGCCAGATCTGTGGCTTGCCACAATTCTGTCTCTGAGCATCTCGGGCAGTTCTTTTGACCTCTTGATTCTCATTTCATCTGACATGCACTATAAGCTGTGAGGTTTTATATACACAGGTGTGTGCCTTTCCAAAACAAGTCCTATCAGTTTAATTAAACACAGTTGGACTCCAATGAAGGAGTAGAACCATCTCAAGGAGGATCACAAGGAAATAGATAGGATATGACTTAAATATGAGTGTCTGAGGAAAGGGTCTGAATACTTATGACCATGTGATATTTTAGTTTCTACATTTCTGTTTTTTTTCTGTAAAGATGGGGTGCAGAGTGTACATTAATGAGAAAAAAAATGAACTTTTTTGAATTTACCAAATTGCTGAATTGAAACAAAGAGCGAAAAATTGAAAGTAGTCTGAATACTTTCGTACCCACTGTATGTACGTCCTAGCTTGCCTCTATCCTGTTACTGCTGCAAGCCCTCGGTAATCCCCTCACATGTCTGCTGATCTGATCAGCAGACCTACGTGGCTAAACCCTCAGATTGCGCTGTCAATATCTAACCACGCAAGGTAACGCGCTCCAGCGAGGACTGCACTCTTTCCGCCACCATAACCACTCCCATGATCTGATCACGAGGTAACTATGGGTTGCCATGGCAGCATGGGATCAGATGATGACCCATGTCGCTGCCATGATGTGTTACCTGTGAATGCCGGCAGAGCACCGGCACTCACAGTAAGTCCCCCTTCACATGTCCGTGATAAAATCGCATGTTATTCACAATCCGTGTTGAAGGTGCGTATGGCCATCCGTATGATTTTAGCACATGGAGATCAGGAACTTTTAACTCACTTGTCCTCAGTGCTGCTGTTTTCAGCGCTGCTGCTTCCGGGTGCAGTGAATATTGAAAGAACATAATAAATGGACCTGGAGGAAAGTTACAGCAACGTTGGAGACATGTGAGTATAGAAAATAATTTTATTTCAAAGACATGTGTTTTCTCTGGTACGTGTCACACTGTTATCACACGGATCACATCAGTGAAGGGTCCGTGGGACATCCGTGCTGCCGGAGAAAAACGGATGTGTGTGCAGACCCATTAATTTTAATGGGTCTGCGTATGTCCGTGTCTCCAGTACGTATGAAAATGAATGTCATACATACCGGAATCACGGACATGTGAAGATGGCGTTACGCAGCATTTTTACTGATAAGAGCGATGCTGCAGCAATCATACTGTGCGGTGATAAAGTCCCCTAGGGGGACTAGTAAAATCAGTGTAAAATATAAAATCAATTAATCTGTTCCGCACACAGCATAGTGAGAGAAAAATTTCAAATGCCAAAATTACGTTTTTTTGGTCTCAGCAACATTCCATTAAAATGTAATAACAGGCGATCAAAACATTACATGTACACAAAAATGGTATAATTAAAAACATCAGCTCAAGACGCAAAAAAATAAGCTTTTACTGAGCCCCAGATTCTGAGAAAAGAGAACACTACTGGTCTCGAAATATGGCGACAGAAGCGCTATTCTTTTTTTGGACAAATATCTGAATTTTTTTTCACCACTTAGATAAAAGTAAAACTTTACAGTTTTACCATGTAGTGAACATGGTAAATGAAAAAACAAAAAAATAATTATGCAATTGCACTTTTTTTGCAACCTCAGTGCACTTGGACTTTTTTCCAGGACAATAAATGGTAAAACTAATGGTTTCATTCAAAAGTACAACTCGTCTCGCAAAAACAAGGCCTCGTATGGCTGTATTGACAGAAAAATAAAAAAGTTATGACTCTTGGAAGAAGGGGAGGAAAAAACAAAAATGGACAATCGCCATTGGCTGAAGGGGTTAAACATAAAATGTAAAAAATAGAGATGAACAGCAAATCTAGCTAAATTTCTCTCTACAAATTACAATTATATAAATCAACAACACTTTTGCTCATGATGTATAAAGGACACTCCTCTAAATCGATTAGAATAACAAATATAGAAAAAATATGTGTGAAATTTTCTCAAAAAATGAGGAGCAATAAATCCAATAAAATTATAAAATTATCACTATATGTAATTTTGCCTTATATGCTGCAGTATCCTCTTTTTCTTATCTGTGTGCATCTCTTTTTAAATTTATGGAATGTTTTTAACAATTTCATTAATAAAAATTTTATAATTTTATTGGATTTATTGCTCCTCATTTTTTGGGAAAATTTTACATATTTTTTCTATATTTGTTGTTCCCTAACTTTAGTCTCGCCTGACCCAGAGCAGAAAAAAACGTAACATGTTAAAAATAAAAAAGCTATACTCACGCCACTTCTCACCTTTCAGGCATTCCTCAGTCCCTGTCTGCTGTCTGGTCCTCCATGTCTCCATCTTGTCACATCCCTGGCCCATTGTTTACTCTAGGCCTGGGCTTCCATTGACGTGCAAACCTTGCAGATAGCTAAGCATGCACTGTCACCTCTGGGGCCTGTGACTAAATATTTACACTATGCCAGGACTTCTGGACATAAGTAGGCCCAGCAGCATGCACAGTGAACTCTGAGGCCTGCTCACAATCAGAAGCCTTGGTGTAATGCCCTGGCCTATCAGGTCGTCACAAAGGTGCCATGTAATCTGCCCTTCTGCATGGTACCCGCTCAATCTTGGTTATGGGTCCTGTCCCTTTGGTGTTGCTAAGAACAGGTATACACAAATCCTGAGGAACACTCTGCACCACACTCACCAGACACCCATTGGGCGACCTGAGGGGAATAGGGCTGCCCAGATAGAGGGTCAGTTGTAATCAGAGAGTGTCAGTGAACAGTGACAGGAAAGATCACGCTGCGGAGCTGGTCTCCTGTACCCATCCCAGGTGCCAGAAGTTGGCCTGGCCTGGAAGGAGCTGGAACCGCTGTCGCAGGGGATAGTGGCAAGGGGCACGGTACTGCCATGGAGAGCAGACCGGAGGCCTTGTGCTACAAGCGGGCAGGGTCTAGGGCACGGCGGGTTACGCGGACCCTGGGCTGGGAAGTAGCTTTGTGCAGCCCAGTAATTCACCCGACGAGGATGGAATCTTCATGAACCGCTCTCCACCCACTCCAAAATTGGGGTACTAGGACACCGGAGGGATAGGACTTCCTAAAACCGTCCAGAAAATCCCAAGCGTGAACCCTGAGAGCAAGCTCACTCTGCTAGCCATGCGGAACCCAAGTAGTTTTAGGTGAAAGGGATCCACCAAGTGTAAACACAGTGCCAAGGGACAAGGCTTCAGACCACCCAGCAATGCTAAAAGGGCACGGACCTAGCGTGCTCGAACTAAAGCTGGAGGGCGTTCAAGAATTTGGTTTACTTGGTGTCAGTGTCAGCATCTCTGGACTGTGTGAGTACGTTGTGCCCCTTTGCTTCCAACGGGTCTTCAGCCTGCCATCACCGAACCCTGCGGGACACCTTCCCTGCCCACGGAGGAGTTAACATCACCAGCTGCCATCCCATCGCTCCCGGGCGCTCTCCCTCTCTCCTAAAACGCAGCAGCAGTGGTATCCTATTTTACCACAACCTGTGGGTGGCATCACGAACAATATCCAATCCACCCTTTCTTCCCCTTTTTATTTTCGAGAGGCCGTGCGACCCCGCCACGGGTCCGGAGACCTCTCGAGCCACTGCGAATCCAGATCCAAGCAGCCCGTCGGCTGTTGCGGGGGTGGCACATTGATTTATAGTGAACACCAGGTCGGAGATAGAGTGTGATTGGGGCATGGAGTAGTGAACAACGGGTAGGGAGCAGTGGGAGCAGCTGGAGAGATAAAAGGCTGGCAAAAGGTTAAAAAAACCAAACATGCTAACTAGTGATAAGTGAGCAGTACCATACCCGAGTGCTCGGTGCTCATAACGAGTAGTCAGATTCCAGACGGGCTTAACTCGTGTACCGAGTATAATGGAAGTCAATGGGAAACTTGAAAACACAAAAATGCTTGAGTTCCCCATTGACTTCCATAATACTCGCTACACGAGTCGAACTCGTCCGAGTGTCTGATTATTACGAGCACCCGAGCATGGTAGTGCTCACTCATTACTAATATTTAGCCTTATGGCTGTTCCCACTACTCATTGCCTGCTGTTCGGCTTTTTGCTCCTCTGTCGTTTCACATCTCCATCCTATTTCCACACGAGTATTTAAAAACAGAGGAATACAGGAATAAAATCGTGGTTAATCCTGCGCTGTTGTCGATGAAGGAATGCAATATAAAAACAGAGTTGAAAATAAAAGATCCAATAGACTTAAACGACAAAGATCTGTTAATCATACACGACATAGCCTCGCATCATATTCTGGATATATCAGCTTCGACTCCGCCCCCCCCCAACATGAATTTCTACTAAGTGCTCATGGGAAGAGCAGATTAATATAAAAAATATACAAGTACTTATATAACAATACAGAAAAAACATCTTACATCAATAAGTGGGAAACCGAACAAAATACTACACTCAACCCCTGCGATATCCAAATAATATTTAATAATGCTCACAATCTCTCAATATCATCTAGGTACCAAAACTCAACTACAAAATAATCTCACTTTGGTACAAAACCCCAGATATTTTACATAAAATCGATAAATCTCTCTCACCACAATGCTGGAGATGTAACCAAGTGATTGGTACTCCTCTACACATCTGGTACCAATTGTAAAATTCTGGACATCTATTAAAGAACATATAGAAAATGCTGTCAACACCAAGCTCAATTTCAGCCCAAATTTCATTATTCTCAATCTTGATACACACAAAAAACATTTAAATAAACTATCGATTATACCTCAACTTATAAACGCAGCAAAACTCCTTATAGCCAGACATTGGAAAGACGAGGATGCACCAAACATAACGGAATGGTTTAATGAAACAAATCTCATAAGTATACACGAGAAATCCCGACTACATCATTGCAAAAAAAATGCCAAACTCCTAGAATTTTGGGAAAACTGGGACCGATATCAAAAGTCATCAAGAATCACTTGATACCTCTATATACTCAGCGATCCCATCTTGGTTTCAAAAACAAATAGGTACATATATGTAAATATCATACTGTTCATGGACATTTAAGTTTCAACAATCCTTTTACATACTCAAAAATACAAACAACTACAACAAGACACAAGGTTCAACAGACGGGCAGGAACCTCTCCTTCACCCTTCCTCTTTTTTCCTTCTACCCCTTCCATCCCCCGTGATTGGACCTTTCCTACATTCCCTTCATTGTTCCCCCTCCCACCCCAACATTTCTTTGTAAAACGCATGTTTATGATTGTTTACTTCATGTTATCCTATTTCTGTATCATTAAGAAATATCATAAATAAAGAATATATACAAAAAAAAAAAGAAAAGAAAAGATGGTTTATTAAACGCGTTTCAAAGTAAACTTTACTTCTTTAGGAAAGGCCACCAAAATACCTGGTATAATAAACTGGTATTTTGATGGCCTTCACTGAAGAAGAAGTAAAGTTTACTTCGAAACTCGTTGAATAATCCACTTTTTATTTTCAACTCTGCTTTTATATTGGATTCCTTCATCGACAGCAGTGTAGGATTAGCCATGTATTTATTCCTATATTCCTCTGTATTTTGCACCTTAGCACTTGTGGCTCGTGGTCCTTGCAGCAGCTGTACATGCGATTTACAAGGGTTGTGGGTCACACAACCTGACCATGTGAGTGGTTTGCCTCTTTTAGCTTTCTCGTATGTTTGGATAAGACCCTATTGCGCTTTTTATCCACAGTTTTTCTGTCCACATGAGTATTTATCACTCAGCAGCCAATCGAGGAAAGGAACATCAGCAATGACCGTGGTAATATGGTCATGGTATCTCATCATCACAAACATCTCATGCAATGTATGAAACATGAAGGAGGTTGTCCATTGTTTTCCCATTACTATATGTAGTAAAAAGAAGGAACGCTAAGGGGAAAGCGAAGCCTTGAATGAGACTTGTTCAATGAAAACAAAGATGCAGTAGAAAGAAACAGAAGCTGGAGACAAGTAGGAAAGATAAGAAAGGAAACAAGAGAATGGAAGGAGACAACACGATTTTGTTTCAAGTGAAAAGCTCCGTGAGTTTACTCAACAGTTGGATCCGGTTGCAGTGTGAAACATTTACTTCACAGACGCTTAACTTAATTTCCTAGTTATATAAAAATCTATGATGAGGTGTAAAATCTAGGATAATATGTCATGTTTTCAATAAAAATGTCACAAAATCTGTCTTAAGACTTTTAAAGTTTTATAAACATCTTTGACAGAAGACATTGGTTATTGTCCAGCTTTCAGATTTTGTTTTTTTTTTTAAGGGAAATGAGTATACCTCCTATTTGTGGCCCAAAACAGAATAGATGAGCCTTAAGTATTATCAGGATTGCTCATATAGAGATAGGGGTGCCTTAAATATAACTGGACCTAACACCTCAGGATTGCTTGTAACTAATCTATGTTTAATCTACTGTATATATATGTGACGCCCTGGACCCCAGGGGTCACAGGTCACTTCACAACACCAGACACCCCCCCTCCCTGGACAGGGCACACCAGTCAAACATTAAACCCTTGTTGCCACCCTCAAGGGTTGATGTCCACACAAGGTGGGGCGGAGCCAGGCGGTTGGCCCCGCCCACCGAGGAGTTCACAGACTGGAGGCTGGAAAAACACAGTAGTCAGTCCAGTTGTGGTCTGGAGTGAGTGAAGAGTTAAAAGTGTTGGTGACTGGGTCGGAACTCAGGCACATTCAGCAAGGTCGGCAGACGGTGGTAGCCGTCTGCAGGAGTTGGCGAAGGTCAGCAGAACCGTAGGACCGGGGTCGGGCGGTGGCCCGCCGGTACCAAACCGGGGAGCAGATTAGAGCCAAGCACCAGGCAGGGTACTCAGACCCTGATTAGGCTTAAAGCCAACCTTTAGTCAAATTCTCTGATTGCGGTCTGGACCTCAGGGGTTCATTCCCACCCAAGTCCCGATTGAAAGCAACAGCCCAACCATTCCGGATAAGTGCCACCGCCAAGGGCCAGAGATTCAAAGGGCCAGCGTCTGTGGGCAAACGGGCTTCTCCGGCACAAATACGTCAGGGAGCGGACTCCTAGTGCTCAGGCATTGGGGTCAAAACACAAAACACATGTGCAGGGAACGACAGCCACCATCAACCTGTCCAGGGAGAATACCGCAGCCGGCTGCGGGCCCCGTCCATCCAGCCGTTTGGTTTACCAGAGACTCTGTTCATCTGTGTCTGAGTGAGTACACCAGTGCCATCCGGCACCGCGCTGCACTGCACCGCGACCCTGCACCCTGCCAAAACCCATCCTGAGGAATTCAACCTCCTACCAGGCCCCGGGACCACCAGCCCCTACCCACGGAGGGGCCAACACCTAGCTGCTCCCCGCCATCGCTCCCGGGCACCCCGTCACCAGCAGCGGTGGTGCCCACCATCACCAGAACCCGTGGGTGGCGTCACGAACACTCCATCCATCCCAACCATTCAACTCCTCTCCCTTTTCACTCGTGGGCGAGGAGCGCTGCTCGAGCCCCTGGTCCGGCCCACTCGAGCCACCGAGGAGAAGGCACCGGATCCGAGCGCGACCTCCCCGAGCAGCCCCCACGACAGGGAAAGCTGGCCCCCGCCCTCGACATATACAGTATATATATAACTCTGTATGGAAGTGGAATGTTTTTTTCCTTGTCTGTTTTTAAAATGTTTGAAAATTATATATTGTTTTATGTGAACTAATTTGACTTATTTTCAATAATCTAATTCTTTTGTCTGGAAGGCTGGATACTATGCCAATACGTTTTACATGTGACACTTCAGCTTTTGCTCAGGAATACTAACAATATCTACTATAGTTTATGTCTTATTTGTTTCTGTGCAAAATCATCTTATTTATTGCTTCCTGTATAGGTGGATTTATGTAACCTAAGCCCAAAGACAATCCTAATGGTATATCTACACCAGTCTTGTACTATTTTTGGCATCAGATTACACAAAGGTTTTTTCGGATTTTAAAGTAGACCTTGGTTACTAACAGACTTGAGGATAGGACTGTCTTCTGCCAACTAGGGGCTATAATTCTTAGGACCCACGCATCTTCTATACAGAACATGGGCATGTTGACTAATTGCATTGTAAACGTTTCTATTGTTACAATGAATACAACAGCAAAAATAACTAACAAATTGTTTGTGTATTAATCCATAAGATACGGACCCTTGTAGTATGCCTAAATGATTGAGCTGAAAAATACGACTCATCCTGCAAAAAACAAAAAAAAATGCTTTCAAATGACTTCACCATCACCTGATGATAAACAATATTATAGGTCTTGAAATTCGATAATAAAAAATTGACAAATATGTCCGGATCATTAAAGTCCCCCAATCAGTGTTTTATGTGAAAATCTGTTCTCCTACAGGGAAATAAACATTTACATGTAGTAATATATAAGGATTACAGACTCCACTTTTGTTAGTATAACCTTCCTCACAGACTGCACAGCTCCCCTGCCAAGTGACTATACCTGTCCATCAACCTGTTCCAAATGAAAGACAACTTTTAAATTTTGCAGCATTTTTCATTTGTTGGAAGCTGACTGTCACAATTTCACCCCTTATGGTGTTCTAGGAATGCAGTGAGTGACAGCTCAGCCACCCTATAGGATGAGGGGTGTGCTGAACTGTCAGTATTGTTAGTGACAGCTCAGCTCCCCAATCAGAGGCAGGGGCATACTATGCTGTCAGAGTTGTGAGTGACAGCTCAGCCGACCACTCTTGCTTGGTCTGCTGGAATTCCTCCAGGCGTTGTCCATTCAGGGTGATTAACAAACTATATAGCTGGCTGATAATGGGCAGAGTATTGTCAGTCATAACTTTGCTTATTGGTGTATGTCTTGTGCTCCATGTTATTGTAGCGCCCCACGAGGCAGGTGGTTAACTTACTCGTCGCCGGGCCGTTTCAAGTCGGGTCAGCCATTGGATAGCCATGCCTGGTTCCGTTGCCCCGAAGCGTACACTAAATGGTGGGGGAAGCGGGTTATTTGGGAAAGTTTGTCGTGACGCCACCTGTGGTATGCAGCCAGGGAATAGCCGCTGCTGCAGAATTCCTCACTGGGGCAGGTGTTATGGCAGCCGGGATGGTTTCGCTCCCCACAGGCGGAGCAGGCCCTGGGTAGATAAATTGGGATTTAACAACTGTTGGCACATTAAGCGCTGGGCAGCGGCGGTAAGCCAACGCAGTCTCTGCAGGTTCAGGGTGTAGTTTACTCACAACTTCAGCTGCTTGCCCGGTCACACTGGTTACTGCCATGACTAGCTCAGGTCGATCCCGGATCCATAGGGGGTCAGAACCGGTGCGGTAGTCTGTGGGCCCTTCCTCACTGCGCTTTGTAGTGCAGGTCCCTGTGGCTTGAAGCACTCAGAGTCCTTTTCG
Source organism: Anomaloglossus baeobatrachus (assembly GCF_048569485.1). NCBI lineage: Eukaryota > Metazoa > Chordata > Amphibia > Anura > Aromobatidae > Anomaloglossus > Anomaloglossus baeobatrachus. Next base: position 593,117,808 of record NC_134353.1, on the reverse strand, counting down.
TACTAAGCAGAGTACTGTTCCCTATGCCAGTAGTGTGCATCCCCTTGAGTCTGACCGTGATCGAGGCCCCGGAAGTCCTAGGTGCCACTTGGCTCTGGAAACTTGTGTGGTTGGAGAAGCATGGAACCTCTCCGTCCGGCAGAATCTGGTGATGCAACATGGAATTACACCACACTAGGTTGCTGCATCCTGAACTGCGCTGATCCCAGGGGAACTGACTCGGTATCCTCCACAGCGACCGTTAAACTCCTATGTCCCACAGGAGCTACCAGAAAAGATGTCCGCTCACTGTCACTCCTACTGGAGAACTCCTGTAAAACTGTGTGTGTGGCTCATAACTCCTCCTGGTGGCCGCTGCTCCCTATACCCAGGTCCTAAGCTAGTGGATTGGGGCCCCAGTTGTGATGGCATCCTGTTAATGTCATACTGTCGGCAATCCCTTTGGTACCTGACCCTAGCACAGTCCCGAGTGGGGAAGGGGCAACCCATGTGTGTATGTGTTGTGGATGATGAAACTGCTACCGACCTCCTTTGGATCCACGATCAGCACCACACCCTAAGTGGAGTGCAGTACCCTGTGGCGACATGAGCCTCAGGGGTGCCACATTCAGCTATTCTGATCTTTGTTGCCTTGCCTCGGACATAGCCTTTTGATTATTCGTTTCCATTTACCTTTTGTCTTTGACATATTCTGACTTTTGCTGCCTAACCTCGGACTTTGCCTTTTGGCTATTTGTTTGTTTTGCCCCTCTGTCTTTAACATATTCTGACCTTTGCTGCCTGACTCCGGATTTTACCTTCTGACCATTCTCTTACCTTACTCCTTTTCACTTTGATGTACTCTCCTGGTATTTGACCCTAGACTCCTTGACTCTCATATCTTACAGCTTGTCTGTGAGAAGTGACTCAGTGTCACACTGATGAACAGATGTGATCATATGCTCTTTCATTAATTACTATTTTCTGAAACAAAATGCAATACTGCTTGTGTGGTAGACTGCATTTACAAGTGGGCAGTGCATCACATGGGAGGAGATCTGTATGAAACCTGTGATACTTCTGTAAATACCATAACATCATGTTCCCACTCCTCAACACATTTGTTTATATAAAGATAAAATAGACAACCCCTTTAAAGGGTATTTCCAATGGTTAAACCCGAATAAAAATCTGAACCCTCATCTCTGTCTATCACCCTACCCGTTTTCTACGCTCCACAAACAACATCAGCACTAATCGTCCCACTCCTGGCTCCAAGACTTCTCCTGAGCTGCACCAATCTTCTGGAATGCTCTACCACAAGAAATAAGGACTAACCGCAACTTACACAACTTCAGGCACTCCCTAAAAACATATCTTTTTAGGGTGGCCTATCACCTTTCCTAATCGAAATCTGTTCACATCTATCCCCAGTTCTTCGAGATGGCTGGACCATCGTTGTAAATAAGAACCTGTACTTTGTCACTCCCACCTCATTGTAGGATGTAAGCTCTTACGAGCGGAGATGTCATTATTTTATATATTGCTTTAATTATTGTATTTTTTACAACTGTTACTTATGATTGTTTGCATATGAACCGCTGCAGAATATGTTGGTGCTGTAGACATAAAGATTATTATTATTACTAAGCTCACTTGAAATGTTTTGTTGTTTTTTTTCTTTATAGGATTGTAAGTATATAAATATGAGATTTCAAAATCAGATCATTATAGACATATTTTTTTGCTGGCTGAAGTATTAGTTTCCCTTGTCCGGTTACTGTTTTGAGTAATTGTATTCAATTTATTTGCCCTCATGTTAATATTGTAAATAAAAAAAAATAGCGAAATTAACATGTAAACGCTGCATCTTGGACAAACATCTTTGCAATGCCTAATTCTTTGCATTAAAAAGTGTTGACCTTTCAGCAGGTGGGACATAGACAGCTTCCCTCACACAGTTGATACAGTAAGAATAACACGATTGAACACTTAGCCTCAGAGTGAACCTTCCACTGGATGTTTATATCTCCAATTGTATATGCTTCACTGATTCTTAACAGTTTTTTTCTGTGCCCCTTTTTCCATAATTTTGTAACAGACAGGCACAGAAAAAAATTGTTCTAGAATTAGTAGAACAGCAAGACTAAAGGCGGCGTTACACTCTACGATATATCGTGCGATTGCATGAGCGATCGCACACGCTCCCGTCGTCTGTGCGTCACGGGCAATTCATTGCCCGTGGCGCACAATGTCGTTAACCTCCATCACACGTACTTACCTCCCTAACGACGTCCCTGTGGGCGGCAAACATCCTCTTCCTGAAGAGGGAGGGACGTTCGGCGTCACAGCGACGTCACACAGTGGCCGCCCAATAGAAGCGGAGGGGCGGAGATGAGCGGGACGTAACATCCCGCCTACCTCCTTCCTCATTCCTCATAGCTGTGTTCGTCGTTTCCGGGGTGTCACACGTAGCGATGTGTGCTACCTTAGGAACGACGAACAACCGGCGTGCAGAAGGAGGAACGACATTATGAAAATGAACGACGTGTCAATGAGCAACGATAAGGTGAGTATTTCTGCTCGTTAACAGTCGTTCGGACGTGTCACATGCTACGACATCTCTAACGATGCCGGATGTGCGTCACGAATTCCGTGACCCTGACGACATATCATTAGATATATCGTAGCGTGTAACGCCGCCTTTAGAAGAGATCCTCAATATTTTAAGAACTTGTCGAATGCATTTTCGCAAATGGATTATTCGGCTCTTCAGGAAAAACAGATAGCAACAATGGACACAAGGAGCTAATTATTAAAGCAAGACATTGTTTCAAAGATTCTTAGGCCTCATACGCACGCTGTGTTTTTGCTGCTTTTTTCCGTGGTTTTGGGTGCAGTTTCTGGCACAAAACTTCATGCCTTTCCTTCCCCAGCAAAGTCTATGATATTTCAGCTTTGCTGTGCGCTCATTACTTTTTTCTGCTCACAAAACTGTAGCATGTCAATTCTTTGTGCATTTTTGACCAGCATTTTTAGTAGTGATGGAAGAACTTGCAGATACCTGAGGTCAGTGGGCCTAATCAGGTTAAAAAAAAAAAACGGTTCTGGCCCAGAATTTATCCCGGGTATCTGGCCGCATGCCAGTTCCCATATAAGTCTATGGGGGCAAGAATCTGGCACTTAAAAATTGTGGTAGAAGGGATAGGGGGATTAGAGTAGGCGGGTATACTTACTGAGTCTCCAAAGCGGCTGTAACTTCTCTCATTCTACATCCAGGGCCTCTCATTAGCTTCATGCATACTCACTGCTTCCCCCGCCTACAATCGTCTGTGATTGGTTGTAGTCAGAAAGCATTCCCACCTCGAGTGACAACGTGTTTGACTGCTTATAATCACAAACCCTGTCTATCATTGTATAAAAATAAATTTAAAAAAAAATTGTCGTAGAGCTATTGCATTTTTTGAAATTATTTGAATAATTTTAAAAAAACAGAGTGCGGTCCTCCTTTATTTTGATACCCAGCCAAGGTAAAGCACAACAGCTGGGGGCTGGTATTCTCAGGCTGGGGAGACCCATGGTTATAGAGCTCCCCAGCCTAAAAATAACAGCCTGCAGCCACCCAGAATTGCTGCATCCATTAGATGTGACAATCCCAATACCGGAACTTTACCTCTGCCCGATTGCCGTGGGGTGGTAAAAATTGGTATAGTAAGGGGTTAATGGCAGCTGCCACTAAGCCCTAGATTAGTAATGAGAGGCGTCTATGAGACCCAAAATTACTAATCTGTAATTGAAAAGAAATAAACACATACCCGAAAAAAAATCCTTTATTTGCAATAAAATACAAAAGTGCACCCTCTTTCACCTCTTTATTAACACCCAAAATACCCTTGAAGTTACAGCATAATCCCACAAGGATCCTGGCTCTGCTACATCTAAAGTGACAGTGAGCAGCCATAGAACATGACTGCACACTGTAACTTCAGGCAGAGAATATTTGAGCTGCAGCGATGAGTGGTGATGTCACTGCAACAGGTTAGTTGCAGTCACAGCTGGAAGTTCCCATGGTCCTCCACCTGTGTCGGCAGCCTGTGTACATATCCTAAAACCCAGTCTCACAATGGAGCCACTCTCTGCCATCTTGTGCCAAAACCGATTTCTCTATATTGTCTTGAAAACCAGGAAATATAATAATAAAAATAATATATTTATTCATTTATATAGCACTATTATGTCCACAGCGCTTTACATACATTGGCAACACTGTCCCCATTGGGGATCACAATCTAAGTTCCCTATCAGTATGTTTTTGGAGTGTGGGAGGAAACCGGAGTACCCAGAGGAAAGCCACGCAATCGGGGGAGAACATACAAACTCCTTGCAGATGTTTTTCTTGGTGGGATTTGAACCCAGGAGCCTGGCACTGCAAGACTGCAGTGCTAACCACTGAGCCACTGAGCCACCGTGCCACCCCTATAGAAGTATATGGATAAAAAGGATTAATGTCTGAATGTTAAATGGACCTGTCACCAGACTTGGTGACTATAAGCTGCGGCCACCACCAATAGGCTCTTATATACAGCATTCTAACATGCTGTATATAAGAGCCCAGGCCGCTGTGTAGAACGTAAAAATGACTTTGTAATACTTACCTAAATGGTCGGTACGGTGCAGATGGGTCAGATGGGTGTCTCCGTTCTCCATCTTTGTCCTCCTTCTTCTGAAGTCGGGGGGCATTACGCATCCTATTGCATGCACACAGACCGGCATTGAGGTCCTGCACAGGTGCAGTATAATACTTTGATCTGCCCTAATCAGGGCAGATCAAAGTGTGCCTGCACAGGACCTCAGTTCTGGTGCGTGTGCATGACGTAGGACGTGTAATTCCCCCCCGGCCTCAGAAGAAGGATGACAAAGATGGCTGTAAGAGGAGGCGCCACACCCAGAGAACGGAGACACCTATCTGACCCATCTGCACCATACCGACTGTTTAGGTTTATATTATAAAGTGATTTTTACGTTCTGCACAGCGGCCTGTGCTCTTATATACAGCATATTTATAATGCTGTATATAAGAGCCCACTGGTGGTGGCCGCAGCTTATAGGCCCCAAATCTGGTGACAGGTTCCCTTTAATGACAAACTGTAACACAATAACAGACTATATACAGTATATACCAGTCTAAAGGAGACAATGCAAAAGGTAGGACTACACGAAAGTTCAGCAAAATTTGTTACAGCTCACAGGCTTATTACATAACTTCATTTCAAGGAACAAAAATGATGATGTTATGTAATAATAGTTTGTTACCTTGTGGTAATTCTAGATATAGGAGTATGGCTCTTGGTCAAAATACCAAAAATATCAAATTACAAGTTATTATTGTTTTATTTTGTTCTTTTCTTTAAGCTAGACTTCTATTCTCTTCCTGCTAATCCAGTTCATCAGGTTCAGTCAAGGCCCAAAGTGTTTGTGCTTATAATAAATTTAGTTTTGAGATTAGGACTGTAAAGCTAATAACCACTTAATTAGGAAAAAATAGATATTCTCTCTACAGTTTGCTCTAATTTGCACAGAAAACTCGATTCACATCAAAGAATACACTTATAATATGCTGTAATGTAGTTTAAAGGGTGCATTCTAATGAGTTATTGGACTACAAAGGGCCCATATATAGTACCTGCTCAGGGGCCCTCCTTTGGCTGGCTGATGTATATTTTGATATCTATCCATCCATTCATCCATCCATCCATCTAAGGCTGGAATCACACTTGCGAGTGTAAAATCGGTCTGATTCTCATGCTAGAAAATAGCACGATTTCTTCTCACATTTCATCAGTGTGCTGTCAGTGTGCAATCAGTTTTTACCCTCAGCAGCTGCTACTCATGTACTGTTATGTACAGGAGCATTTACAGTGTTTTCTGCTACATGCGTGAAATGTATTGAGAAAAACGGATGTCACTAGGATGGTGTGTGTGCCGTCCGTGTGACATCCTTTTTTTTTCCACGCACCCGTAGACTTGCATTGAAGAGACTTGTGCAAGAAACTCACCAAAACACAGCATGCTGCGATTTATTTTCTCAGTCCGATTTGGACTGAGAAAAAAATAGCAGATAGGAGCTGCCTCATTGATTAACATTGGTCCGAGTGCAATGCGAGATTTTCTTGCATTGCACTCGTGCGAGTTAATCGCAAGTGTGAAGCCGGCCTAAAGAAAGTGGGCAGCACAGAACAGCAAGTTCCATACAGAAAACTAATCAATTGGCCGATGAGAGCAGCCACCTGCCACACTCCAAAGACAGAAAGAGAAGATAGATTGTGAGCCCCAATGGGGACAGTGATGATCACATCTATAATGTGCTGTGGAATTAATGGTGCTATATAAGTGATTTAAATAAATAAATAACACCCACAGCTGTAGGATTGTACAAATTGCAAACACGTTTCTTACAATTTCTAGTTCTACTATACTGACTAACTGCTTAGGCCGGGTACACATATCCGGCTTTTTGCCGGTTTGACGGATGTGGCACATGCCAGTACAGTATGATACAGTACAGTGGCAGCGCCGCAACTTCCGGGTCACATGCTTCGGTCACATGACAGCATGTGACCGGCGCTTGTTGCGCTGCCAGTGTACTGTATACACTGTACTGGCGTGCGCCGCATCCGTCAAACCGGCAAAAAGCCGGATATGTGTACCCGGCCTTAAGCATGCATTTTCTTCTTACTAAATGACCAATGTATGCACTTAGTGTATACTAAATGTTCCAGTGCCTTAGTTACAGGAAAATACTTTGGCCTGATTCAGACTTCTGTTTTTCTAATATCCGGGATTTTCACAGATTGAACACATACCAATTATAGTCTAAGGGACTGTTCGCATGTCTGTGTTTTTTGAGGATTGTTTGTCCATTGCAAAATTCACAGAGAGGTCCATTTTTCCTATGTCATGGATAAAAATGATCAATACAAGTCTGTGGCTCTGAAAATCACAAACACTACATGGCTGATATCAATGTACAATATGTGTGCTGACGGTGATTATTATCATAGCGAGTAGAAGTTTTATTTATTTATCCATACATGAAAAATGCTGATGAAACATTGATAACACAAGGATCCAACACACTGATGACACTTGTACATATTTTTTGTATACACTGACGTATAAATGAGGTCTTAGGTGTTTACATACATTATAGTGACTAATGGCAATGTTTCTCATACATAGTAGACAGTGGTGTAACTAGAGTTTGATGGACCCGGTTGCAAAATTTGAAACTTGGCCCCCCTCCACATGTTGGTTTACCAATAATCCAATACATATCCCTATAAAAAATTCTTTATTGAAATACACTTAAAATCGCTCGGGTAAACAGATAAGTACCAACAATTTTTTTTAAAGGGGTCACTATGTTAGGTGAGGGGTAGCCGTATACCTTCTAAGGCCCCCTTCACACGCACGTGTCTCCGGTACGTGCTAGGGCCATGCCCACATGTACCGGAGACACGGGCACATGTAAATGTCGCGGGCGGGGAGGAGGGTGACAACGCTTCGCTCTCCCACAGCTCGGGCCCGGCCGCCGCTGCTCTGCGGCTACTGCTGCTCAGTGGCTCGAGCGATGGGCCGGATCCCGGGGACTCGAGCGGCGCTCCTCGCCCGTGAGTGAAAGGGGCTGGTTGTTGGTGGGGGATTTGATTAATGTCCGTGACGCCACCCACGGTTGTGGTGATTGTGTGGACACCACCGCTGCTCTGTATGGGGATCCCGGGAGCGGTGACAGGGAGCAGCTTTGTTGTTATTTCTCCCCTCCGTGGGTAGGGGGTTGGTTGTCCTGGGGCCCGGTGATGGGGTAGGGGTGGTTGACAGGCGGGTTATGGGGGCCTGTTGAGGTGCAGGGACGCAGGGGCAGTGCTGTGCCGCACGGCACGGAGGTACTCACTCAGCCCAAGGATGATGACACAGTTCACGGTAAACAAGCGGCTGGTTGGACGGGTCCCTCGGACGGCTGCAGTGTTGATGTTCCCTGCAAGTTAGCGGTCACTGTCTCTTCCCTGCACCTAAATACGGTTGTTGGTAGCGATGGGTTCCCACCGGTAACCCGCTCCCCGGCTTGGATATGGGCCGGAGGAGCCCCTCTTTGCCCGCAGGCGCTGGCCCTGAGGTACTGGTGCCTTGGCGGTGGTGGTGTCCCTCTCTCACGGTTGGACCTTTGCCTTCAATCGGGACTTTGCTGTTTAGAGACCCAGGAGGTCCCCTTCACTGACGGATTTGGCAAATTGTACGGCGACTCCAAGCCTTGCCGGGATCCGAAAGGCCCCTGCCAATGGTGCTGGCCTCACTTTGTGTACCGCTCCGGTACCGCCGGGCCACCACCCGTCCACGGTCCTTTCGGCAACTCCGATCAGCCTCCACTGCAGACGGTCACCGCCGTCTGTCAATCTTGCTGTCTCCTCCGGGGCACACACCCGGACGCTCTCAGTCAGTTTTGGTTGCTCTACTGCCACTTCACTGCTCTCAACTCCTCTCAACTCAACACTCAAACTCTAAGTCTCACATTTTCCCGCCTCCAGGACTGTGAACTCCTCGGTGGGTGGAGACCAACCACCTGGCTCCACCCCCTGGTGTGATCACCAGCCCCTGGGGGAGGGCAACAAGGGTTTGTGTTCTGACTACGGTGTTCTTGCAGGGAATGTGGGGTGTGTGGTGATGTTGTGACCTGTGACCCCTGGCTTGCCCAGGGCGTCACATAAACCCATTAAAATCAATGGGTTTATGTGCACGCTCGTGTGCAGACATTGGCCCGTGCCTCCGTGTGGAGCGGACGTGAGCCCGTGTGCTCCACACGGATGCATGTCCGTTTTTCTCCGGCAGCACGGGTGTCACACGGCCCGCACCCATACCACATGGATGTAGTGTGGATGCGGTCCCGTGTGACACGCGCCGGAGAAACACACGTGGCAGAGAAAAAAATAACAAAACTTTACTCACCTTCTCCAGCTCTGCAGTCTCTGTCACTTGCTGCCGACCGCCACTCATTATGCTCATTTAATTTTCACTTCACTGCGGCGGAAGCAGCAGCAGCGGGGAGTCTGCAGGGCTGGAGACCGAAGATCAGCACCACGGACAGCGACGCCAGGGACAGGTGAGTAGAAAGTTCCTGTTCTCCGTGTGTTATCACGGATAACACACGGAGAACACACGTAGTGCCATAAACACGGCACACGGAGGGGAAAACGCACCTATGACACGTCCATGAAACACGTGCGTGATTTTTATGGACGTGTGAAGGGGGCCTAAGGCTAAGGCAGTAGGGTAAGGAGCCAAATGATATTAAGATTACTGCTGCCCTATTAATTCCCTTCTTACTGCCCCTGCTTACCAACGGAGGGTATGACACCCTAACTTAGCTGGGCGCTCCCGTTCCTCGTCGGCTCACCCTCACTCACCCTTGGATCACCCTACCAAACCAATAATTGAAAAATACCAAACACATACACAATGGTGTAGAATAATAAAATATTCTGGGATGGAGTTATTCTATCTCCTATTTGCTAATGTCAATGCATAAAAATAAACCTGTCACCTTATAAGATGCAATTCAGGTACCAGTCCACTGATTCCTATTCAACCCCTTAGAATTTCGATACATGTCACAATCACTATGTCATATTACACAGCATTAAAGTGACCAAGTTGTAATATCTTCCAATAGCTTTTAATAAATGCTGTATATGTGCCGCCCCCGTGCCTGCAGGCGGCGCTGCTTGGATCTGGATCTACGGTACGGCTCGAGGGATCCTGCCAGACCCGGGGGTCGTGCGGACACTCCGACTAAAAGGGGACATATTTGTACGAGGATGATAGTGAACTGTCTTTGACGCCACCCACGGTGTGTGGTCAGATGTAGCACCACCACTGTTGTTGTGGGACACCCAGGGCGATAGGATGGCAGCTTGTTGTTAACCCCTCCATGGGTAGAGATGGTGGCCCCGGGACCCAGTGACTTGGAGCAGGGGACGGTGATGGCAGGGACCATTGCACCTGGTCAGACCAGGGAGTCTCAGCTTACTCACGATTAAATAAGTCAGACAAGTCCTTTGGTTAACCAAGGTGATGGTGGCCGGCCGCTGCGGCTAGGTGTATTCTGGTCCCCCACCCAGGCTGGTGGTCCATATCTCTTCCCTCTGCACTGTGCTGTAGTGTTGTGGACTTCCCGGTCTTGAACTCGGGAGTCCGCTCCTGGTAATACTGTTGGGAGCCATGCCCGCTGACGCTGACCCGTGGGATCTACAGGTTCTGACAAATGCCCTATCCCTCTCTGTGGGTGGTTGTCTCTTTTCTGGACTTGGGACAGGACCTATAATCCTGCCCTCAATCGGTTAATTAGCTAGGCCGTTGGTTCCGGTCCTGGCTTCAGGGTCCAAGTACCCCCTCTGTGCACGGTTTCCGGTCGGGTCTCTGGTGTCAGTACCAGTAGTCTCCAACCCTATCCCGGTCCACCTCGGATCTGCCGAGCTGTCTTCCCATCTCCTGCTAGCTATGGGCCCACCGTCTGCCACATAAATGTGTCCGGGCTCCGACCCTGACACCTGTGAGTTCAGCCTCAGGCCTATAGCAGAGGCCTGGACTTCACTCCACTCCACTCCACTATCTACTCTAGACTCTCAACTTTCGACTCTCAACTCTCAACTACTACTTTCCTGCCCCGGGCTCTCCAGACCCCTAGGTGGGCATTTCCTTCTGTTTGGTCCCGCCCACTGGTGTGCCTGTCTTTCCCTGGGGGAGGTGACTAGGGTTTTCTGGTTGGCTGTGTGTAACCTAGGTGAGGGAAGGTGTTATGCGGGGGACTATGTGTGACTACTTGCAGTGTCAGGGCGTCACATATACTACATACAGGGGAAAAGTGACTGGCTCCATACTATTAGTGACAGACAACATATTAGCTCATAATAATTCCCCCAATTCAAATCCAGAATAAATAAACAGCATTAAGCCAGATATACATATTAGTCATCATAGACCATGAGTATGAAAAAAATCACTTCCCATGAAATAGGTGCTACAAGCATGGCCTCGACGCGTTTCCCCGCCCGTTCTCGGATCATTAGGAGGCCCAGGGGACAAGAAGACAAGAGGAAGATTCAGGTGCCATTCTGCCATGTTTCCTTAAAGGTGTTATGCTTGGGATGAACAGTTATTTGATCTGACAGACTCCCTTTAAAAGTAAAAAAATATAAGACTTTTTTTTACTCCTGTTGGTACTGGAAGTGATGATCGTTAGTGATGCGTGAGTGTGCTGGGCACTGCTTGATACTCGATAAAGCATCGGGGTGCTCATCCATGCTTATTAGTCGACCGAGTATTGTAGGTGCTTGAGTCCCTGCCCCGCATGTTTTGCATCTTTTTCACAGCCAATCAACATGTGGGGATTGCTTGCCATATACTGTAATACTGTAGCCATATTGGCCGGCTGCAGCGCATCATATGGTCTTATTTAAGACACAGAGTGCAATGCTAATCACACTGCAGTTCAGTGAGAGTTGATGTAGGAGGGAGAGCTTGTATTAGAGCAGGCAAATATTCATATTTTAATGCAAAACAGTCCTTCTATAGTGCTGCTGCAACCTAAAACCAAAAGTCCTTTTCAGGGCTATTTACTGTCCTTTTTAAAGTAAAACTACTATTACCTGAATTGAGTGTAGGGATAGCTGCTGGAGGAGGCAGAGTTTTGGATTGAGCAGGCATATAGTCAGGGTTGATTGCAAGACACTCCTTCTAGACTAAAGGGTGCTTTACACGCTGCGACATCGCTTGCGATAGCTAGTGATGTTGTACGCGATAGCACCCGCCCCCGTCATTCGTGCGACATTTGGTGATCGCTGCCGTAGCGAACATTATCGCTACGGCAGCGTCACACGCACATACTTTTTCAGCGACATCGCTGTGACTGCCGAACAATCCCTCCTTCAAGGGGGAGGTGCGTTCGGCGTCATGACGACATCACTGCAGCGTCACTAAGCGGCCACCCGTTAGCAGAGGAGGGGCAGAGATGAGCGACCGGAACATGCCACCCACCTCCTTCCTTCCTCATTGCCGGTGGACGCAGGTAAGGAGATGTTCGTCGTTTCCTGCAATGTCACACATAGTGATGAAAAGGAGCGATGTGTCAGCGATCAATGATTTTTCACATTTTTGCGCTCGTTGATCGTCGCTCCTTGGTGTCACACGCTGCGATGTCGCTAACGGCGCCGGATGTGTGTCACTAACGACGTGACCCCGACGATATATCGTTAGCGATGTCGCAGCGTGTAAAGCCCCCTTTATACTGATGCTCCAACCTAAAATACAAAAGTCCTTTTCAGGGCTACATAGGGTCGTTTAGTTTATGCTGGTAAAACCGCCGTTACCGGCATTCAGTTTAGGAATAGCTGGTAAGGAGGGATAGTCTAGGATTAGTGGCATATAGGCAGGGTTTACTCCACTTTTACAGATTGACAATAAAACATGCAAAACCAAAGATACAATAGATTTTAAAGAAACAAATGTTAGGAAACATTCTTTCGGGTATGACTTGTATATAAGGCAAAATTAATAAGAGAAAAAAACCCTTACTTCTTCCACCCCTTAATAGCCAAGCAATCACTCAGCATATTTCCCCATCACTTTTCATAGCTTTCATTAAGCAGATACCGGATGACATACCAATAATGGAAGTGTTGCTTTCTATCATGTTTTTTATCATGTTCCATATTGTACTGTTAATGACCACTTCCATTAAATAACTGGGCATCTCCTGCTTTTCCATAATGTACTACTACCCCTACACAGCTGTGTATCTCCTGCTTGCTCATTATGTGTCATACTGTACTACTTCTGCTATCGCTATCAATATCACTACAGAGACTCACTTCTCCTGCCTCTGCAACATGTTCCATATTGTCTTGTTTCTGCTGAGAAGGAACTCTATACTGTACAGGGAAAATAAAACAAAAAATAATCCTGTACCTACTCACAGAAAAGGTTAAAAGAAGCCATTAATGTTTCACTTTACAAACACAAAATCTGATTGCGTCTTCTGTATACACTGCAGTGTACACAGTGCATATGCCCCCCATATTAATAATATTTGGATTGCTTCTTTCATTTTTAAAAGTCTGACAGTGCATTGTGTTATTAACAGGCTGTTACCACTGACTATCATCCATTACCCATAATCATATATAGTATGTTGATGTCCCTTTAACATTAATAAAGCTCTCTTTGCATTAAACAAATTGATATTGTTTGGAAACAGACCTCAATGTTTCATACAATCTTTTCAGGGCAATTGAAGGCTCAGAGCTCTTTCGATTTGTGGAGAATCAAAGTTTTCATTGAATTCAGACTGATCAAATCCTAAAAAAATTTCAAGAAGCTTTTTCATTTAGGAATATTTTTACACTTTTAGATTGGTCACATATAGAGATGAGCAGATTCACAGATAACCGGGACCGGCGGGTCCCTGTTATCTTTGTTTTTTTAAATCCGGTTCCTTTCCGGAATCCGGTCCCCATATAAGTCTATGGAGACCAAAATCCAGAGAATAAAAATGTTGCTAGTATGGATAGGTGGAGAGGAAAGCGCGTGTTGTACTCACCAAGGATCCGTCATGACGGCACACTGATTCCAAGACGCGCATTCACTTCTGGTGCGGTGCATTAAGCTCATCGCATATGTACTCCTTTCCCTGCTTTCCTCGCCTACCAGCCGTCCTGGTATCTGTGATTTGTTGCAGTCAGACGCGCCCCCAGCCTGTGTGACAGCGTCTGACTGCAACCACTCACAAGCGCTGTCTGTGGGTCAGTATCACGGTATAAAAATAAATAAATAAAAGAATTGGCGTAAGGTCCCCCCATATTATAATACCCAGTACAGGCTGCAGCCTCCAGTACTGCGCTTATTTTGGCTGTGTAGCAAAATAAGAGGAACCGCATGTGGCTTTTTAAAATATTATTTAAATAAATAATTTAAAAAAACAACGTGCGGTCCCCCTAATTTTGATACCCAGCCAAGATAAAGCCTGACAGCTGGGGATAGTATTCTCAGACTTAGGAGGTCAATGCTTATTGGACCGCACACCAGCCTAAAAATAGCAACATGCAGCTGCCCAAGATTGTCGCATATATTAGATGTGAGAAGCCCGACTTTTTCCGATTGCCCTGGTGCGGTGGCATTCGGGGTAATGAGGGAGTTAATGGCAGCCCACAGCAGCCACTAAGTCATAGATTAGTAATGATCAGCGGTGACGTCACTCAGGTTATTTGCAGCCACAAGTGGGACTGTCCAGGTGTGGTCGCAGCTAACCTAAGTGATATCACTGCTGATTGCAGTTCACTCTGTCTGTAGTCACAGCGGGCAGTCATGCTCTATGGCCGCTCACTGTGACTTACATGTAGCAAAGCTGAATCATCATGGGACTTCGTGTGGATTATCTTGGGCGGCTGCAGGTTGCTATTTTTAGGCTGGGGGGTGGTTCTATAAGCATGGACCTCCCAAGACTGAGAATACCAGACCTCTCAGATGTTGGGCTTTATCTTGGCAGGATATAAAAATTGGGAGGGACCGTAGGTTGTTTTTTAAAATTATTTATTTAAATAATTAAAAAAAAAAAAGCTGCATGCGGGTCCTCTTATTTTGATACACAGCCAAGATAAGGGCACGGCGGGAGGCTGCAGCCTGTAGCTGTGGACTTTATCTATGTTGGGTATCATAATATGGGGGGACCCTATGCCAATTGTTTTATTAATTTATTTATTTTTATACAATGATACTGACCTGCAGACAGCGCCTGTGAGTGGTTGCAATCAGACGCTGTCACACAGGCTGTGGGGGCATCTGACTGCAACCAATCACAGACGACAGTATGATCGGTGGGTGGGGAAAGCAGTGCATCTGCAATAAGCCTAATGCGTGGCACCAGAAGTGAATGCGCGACCTGAAAGCAGTGTACCACCATGACGGAGCCTCGTTAAGTATGAAGCGCTTGCTTTATTCTCATTTTCTTTATTTTTCCTTTACTTCTTTTTTTTAATTTCTTGAGTGCCAGATCCTGATTAAACACCCGGGTAGCTTTGAAACCACACGGATCTGGACTTTTACACTCTGGGCCCGCTCATCACTAGTCATATACACGGTATAGAAAAACTGTTAATATGAATGATAGCCAATGTATTTGAATGTATTGAATTATTGCATTTTTTAGCATATAGAATTACTGATTTTCTATCAATTAGAAAAATATTTTTTTTTTCCGCAGGTAGTATTCTATTATATTTGTCCTTTTAAAAGATCAACTATTGTTGGATGGAATCAGGGGAAATGTCCTATATGCCTGTACTCCCCTTGTCCCCATTGTGTCCAGCATTTACTTTTGCCCTGCAACCATCTTCCTCTAATATAAAGTGGTTCTATGTAATCATGCATCAAGGGACGTAACTACAGATTGGAAAGGAGGAGGATAGGTGACTTTGGATGTGAAAGTCAAGGGTACAATGTGCTTAATACTCAATGGTTTTACATTAGGGAAAATGGTGGATGAATACACCTAAACTGTACCTATATTGTCATCATCCAAAGTACACATTTACATGTAGTACAACAAAATTCTTGGAAAGATTTTCTATTGTATATTGTTAATGTGCTGGCACTGCAAAAGAAAAAAAATGTTTTTTGTTAAAAATTCCGAGGATGATTATGCTTTTGTGTCCCTACATTTTAATTACCCATTGCAAAACCTAACTCTGCCCATCTGCATGTGATTATTATTCATACATTTAGAATTTATTGTCTGAGAGAACCGAAGGTCAGAAGGCCAACTTTCTCCCAGCCATGTCATTTACGGCGTTTAATCTTACAAGGCAATTATTTTGAGGCTGCATTGCTTTATCATTTTTAATCAAGTCATATGTATTCATCATAACTACATTAAAGCTGAACCAAGTTGTGCTTAATGTAGTTGCTTCATTAAAAATGACTGAATATAAAGTAGCGGAGAAACAAATTGTGTCTGTATCATTTTTTAATCTCATCTGCCTGAAGCAGATAATGTATCAATGTTGTGCTAATCTTTGGCATTCTAAAAGCAGCTAGAGCTTTCTACACTGTCCTTTCTTCTTAGGGCAGAGTAGCCCTTTATGTTTCATTATCATGACTAATGACAGGCGAGTGTGCTCGGCACTGCTCGGCACATGATCGAGCATTGGGATCAAGTATTCTGCTACTTGGGTACCATGCTTAAGTCCCCAGCCCACATATTTTGTGGCTTTTCTTCAGCCGCTAAACATTTGAAGATTGCTTGCCAATGAAGGTGATACTGTAGCCATGTTGGCTACTAACATCATTGTGATTGGCTAGCCACATAGATTCATCGGATCTATATAGGATCTGGTGATGCCATGCTCAGCACACTGTACCTGGAAATAGTGTAGGCAGAGTTTCTGCTGGAGAAGGGACTGTGTGTTATATTGTTACAGTACCTCCTGGTGCAACAGTAGACCAACAGTCCTTTTCAGAGCTAATTCAAATAGATTCTATGTGGAGTTCCTACGCGTGTTCACATTGCACACCAGTCAGTCAGCTTACACTTGCAAGCACTGATACAACACTGCCAGACTGGCAGCAACTGTGGCTGACTTACAAATATAAGTGAACACGTAGCGTACCTACACAATTAGCTAAGGCAAATCTGAATGGGGTTTTAGAAAGCACTGAACCACTAAGTTGAGTACGTGGGCAAGGCATAGTATGTGTGCAAGCTTGCCAAGCTTCAGAGCCACCACCAGGTTACGACTATTATCACACATGACCATGCCTAGTTGTAGGTTCAGCGGCGATAGCAACAGATTTGTTTGGTCTGTTATACCTTTAAACAACCCTGCAGTGGTGTGCGGTTTGTCCTTTAAACAAATTTATTTCAGCAGAGCCTGTTGCCTCTTCACCAAGACAGTGCTGAAGTGCGTCCAACTTGCTACTGATATGGACAATGTACTTCGAGATGACAATTCGGAGATGAAGGAGGAGGCCGTGCAGGACCTGGGGTAGGAGGTAGAGGAAATGATGATGGAACTAGGGCCTGCAATCCTCAGCGTATTATGTGTGCCATCCCAGGGTCTGACTCAATTCTGGTCTCCACAAAGTTCACACAGTGTGTTGTTAGGAATATGCAACATCCCTAGCTACAAGCACTTGCCCATATGTTGCTTGTTAAGTGGACTTTCCCAGTAACTGCATTGATCAGGGCATGGGTGATGATATTGGACACGTGCTTATGTAAGGCGAGGATGGCACACAGTGAAAAATAGTGGTGGCCGTGGACTGAATACTGCAGGATGGCCTTTTAATAATTATGAGTGAGGGCCATCCAAGCATTGATTTTTATTAAGGTAATAAGTGTATTCATTTTACTTTGCCTACCCAATCACCTTTCGGGTCTGGCTTTAAATACTTTCCTCCTCCTAGTGTTATTCTCATTTTGAAGTCCAGCCATATTGCTGTTAGTTTCTGCCAGTCAGTGAAATACCTGCTATTTTTGTTCTCTATTCTGCAGGTATCTTATGTTTGTTGTCAGTAAGTAGGAGCCATATTCTTTTGCAATATTCACCTTCTCTGATATTTTGTATTTGCTGTTTTTCTAACTCACTCTGGGCTCACTTTCTACTTCAGCACACCTTCCTTTCTTTAGTTAATTTGCACTCTATTCTGCCCTCCGGTTCCTTAGAAGGAATGCAAAGTGCTTGATGACCAATCAGGCCTGAGTTGCCATTGTTTAGTCAATGATCAGGACTATTCGAACTCCAGCAGGAATCACTAGAGACTGCAGGGTTGATATCTCTAGTCTGTACAGGAACCGGTAGGGTCAGTTGCAGTTTTTAATGTGTTAACTTTTACCCCTTTGTGAGTTGTACAAATATAACACTCCTTCTGGCCACCCAAATGCCTCTTCCTGCCAGTTGCGGTGCTGCTGATCTCGCCAACTCTGTCCTGCTGTCCTCGCTCTGCATAGCATCTTGACAGGTTGGGTAAGTGACTGAATCGTCCACTTCTGCACTCTGGTCCTCATTCTGACTTGTTGACTTTGCAAAATAAGTTATCATTTGTGTGTCAATTGTGTCTCATTATCATCGACTGCTTGAGACACTAATTGCGATTGTCCCATTATCATCTTCTTCTGACAGCGACTGCTCAAATATTTCGGCATCACTACACACAATCTCTTCTTGTCCCTTTTGAAACATGCAGGGCAAGAGGCTGGAATCCATCAATGCAAATGTAAAGACTCGCTCCTGTGGGATCACTTGTCTCCTAGGACTCACCATCTTGGGGGGAAGGGGGAACAAGTTGAGGATTATGTGGTCCAGACTCTTGCTTAGCTACTGAGACTGGACCATGTGGAAGACAGGATGGTGCTGGGAAATAGACTTGAAGAATGATCTGCCATCCAACCGACCACCTGTTTGCACTGTTTTGGCTTCAAATGTGTTGTCCAGGGACAGGAAGCTAGGTATCGAAGATGACCCTGTTTGTTGTGCTCATAGCCTGCAAGCTGTATGGTTTTATTTTTAAATGTAGCCCTGTATAAGATTTATTTTTTGAGGGCCACCTGCTGGCCCTCCAAAATTTATGAGTTAAGGCTACCTGTTGGCAACAATTATGAGTGAAGGCCAGCTGATGGCCTTTCAAAAACTTGAAACAAGGGCCTCACCAAGGCAGTGCTTGAGTGCTAACAGTTTGCGACAGATATGAACGACATGCTCGGAGATTAAAATTTGGAGATGAGGAGGAAGAGAGGATGCAGCCATTGTTGTAGTAGGTGGGGGAAACCCTGATGCAACTAGAGTCTGCAATCCTCTTAGTTGGTAGCACGTGTGCTGTACAAGGGTCCAACTATGTCCCACCTCTACAAGGTTAACTCAGTGTGCCGTCAGGAAAATGTAGTGGCCTTGGCCACAAATAGTTGTGACCTTCTGAGTAACTATGTTGCTGAGGGTGCAGGTGATAGTATGGGACATGTGCTGATGTAAGGCAGGGACGGCACACTGAGAAAAATAGTGGCGGCTAGGGAACGAGTACCAAGGGATGGCCACTGCCATGAGGTTGCAGAAAACCTAAATGTAAAAAAAACATAAACTACAACATTTCCAGGTCAAGCAGTCTGAAAATGTCCCCATTTAGTGTTTGGGCCTGTGGATGGCTGGGTATTTATGTTTGCATTAGAAGGCCTGAAGAAAGGACAGCTGGATGCTGCCCTAGGACAAAGAATCAGAGACCGTTGCTGATGGTGCTTGCGAATGTGCAACAACAGGTGCAAGGTGGGAGGCAGCCATGCCTGCATCCTGGACAGTGTATTGGCAAGCACGTAACTTAGGGGAAGAAGCGGTGGTGTCATCTGAAGACACTGATTGTGGACCCAGGCATTCAGCCCATCTAGTCAGGTACTTTGATGACATGTGCCTGACCATGCTGGTTGTGGTCAGGATGCTAATGGTCAGGACCCTGCTGATCTTCATATGGCAAATGTTGCAAATGAATCTTCTTGTATTGTCCTCACTTTCTTTAAAAGATTGTCTAACTTAGGAACACCTAAACATTGGTCTCTGAACTTGCCGTGTGTAGGTGATCTGGGGATCAGTTGCCTGCCCTCTCCCTCTGGCCATTCCACTACCTCTGATGGCTCTCTCTCTGCCTGGTGGCTCTCTAAAAATTGATTGAGGGCTGCCTGCTGGCACATTAAAAATTTTGAGTGAGGTTCTCCTGACGGCCCTCTTAAAATTGAGTGAGAGCTGCCGTCTGGCCCTCTACAAATTATGAGTGAGGGCCACCTGATGGTTGTCTTACAATTCAGTGAAGGTCACCTGATGGCACTCTAAAAATTGATTGATGGATGCCTGATAGCCTTCTAAAAATTGACTGAGGGCCAACTGCTGACTCTCTAAAAATTATGAGTGAGGACCACCTGATGGTTATCTCAAAATCCAGTGAAGGCCAACTGATGGCCCTTTAAAAATTGATTGAAGGCCACCTGATGACCCTCCAAAGATTGAGTGAGGATTACTTGCTGCCCATCTAAAAATTATGAGTGAGGGATACCTGATGGCCCTCTAAAAAGTGAGTGAAGCCGGCCCTATGGCCCTCTAAAAATTATGAATGAGGGTTGTTTGATGATCCTCTACAAATTATCAGTGAGGGTTGCCTGATGGCCCTCTAAAAATTATGAGTGAGTGTCGCATGATGACTCAGTGGATATGGTGGAGGAGGAGGACAAGAAAAATAATAAACCATGATCTGCATACCCTTTTGGATTTAGAGGTGTATGGAAATATATTAGAAAAAAAGGAACATTTGATTTGGCTTTATGTTCTACTGCTGTCATCCTCTGGGGTTGAGAAGTCGAGACCAATCCTGGACTTGTTCACTTTGAAAACAGTCAGCCTGTCAGCATTTGCAGTTGAGAGATGGATGCGTCTATTAGTTATTGTGCCCCCAGCGGCTCTAAAAATATATTGAATCAACTTAAGCAAGTAGGGAGCTGTGCATGTGGCCTGCAAGACTCTGATTTGGCTCATGTTTGTGGTTAGTAAAATTATAAGTAAGGGCTGATTAATGGCCCTGGAAAAATTTGGAGTGAGTGTTGCATGATAACTGTGTCACCCAGGGATAGGGGGTACTCAGATCCGGGCCAAGGGGTCGCTTCTGTAGGTATCACGGTGGCGTGACCCGGTCTGTAATCCCAGGCTCCACAACAAAATGGGGATTACGTAAGGGAAATTTGTAAGTCTATGATCCGTGACGCCACCCGTGGTGTGCGGTGAGGTAATGGAACACCGCTGCTGCCGGTCAGAGGATCCCGGGGATGGTGATGGGCAGCAAGGTGGTGATTTTCCCTCCACGGGTAGGGTGTTGATGTCCCAGGACCCAGGTATAATGGATTGGGGAGTCACGGGTGCAGTCCACGGCTTAGACTGGGTGGTGCAGGAGTACTCACAGTATAAGGCAATAACTGACACGAGTCCAGGAATTAACCAAGTTGCTGGTAACTGGTGCCCACGGATGCTGTGAGGACGGGTCCCACACCCGTGTGTGTAATTCAGGTGTTTTTCTCCTGCCTGACGTCTGTGTTTCTCCGTGCATAGGTCCGGACAGGGTCCCGACAGTCGGCAGCGGGGGGCCACTACCCTGTCCAGGTCCACTTTGGTTCTCTACAAGCGGCTGGCCTATTCCTGAGGCCCTTGCTGCCCCTCCTAGCTCCACAATGGAGCTCCTTCCAGACTTCTCTCCTCCTGCAGACTGACTATAGCTCAAACTCTGCTCTGCCCTTCCTAAGCTCCTCTCGCCCCCTCCCATTTTCCTGGGGAGGGGGTGAGTAGGGCCTAATTGGCTGATGTGTATCTGTGTGGGAAACTGCCCAAGGGAGAGTGAGATCTGCACCAAAAATATGGATGCAGACCTCTGTGACACCCTGGTTTTGCCAGGGCGGCACAATAATCCCATTTGATATGGTGTAGAACCAGAAGGAGGAGGACAAGAAAAATAATAAGCCATGAACCATATGTCCATTTCGGCGTAGGAACGAGTGCATGGGAACATACCATGAAAAAAATGAGCATTTGATTTGGCTTTAGGCTATGTGCGCACTTTGCGTTTTTTTTCTGCGTTTTGGCTGCGTTTACAACTGCACTGTGTCACTGACAAAATGCATGCGTTCTAATTCCCCAGAAAAGTCTATGAGAATCATGCAAAATCTGTGCGCACTATGCTTTTTGAAACGCAGCATTTTGATTGTCAAAAACCCATGCGTTTGAAGAAGCAACATGTTAATTGTTTTTGCCGTTTTGGCTGCGTTCTACACCCATTGAAATCAATGAGTTGTAGAAAATCGCTGCCAAAATGTTAAGCAGTGCGTTTGCATTGCATTATTGTTGCGATCCGCATGTTTTTTTAACATAACAAAGGCAGCTCTTTCGCCTTTCTCTCTCGGTCGGTCTGTCGGTCGGTCTCTCTCTATCTCTATCTCTCTGTCCATGTTGGTCTCTCCCTCCCACCCCCTCTCTCATACTCACCAATCCATGATCACCGGTGCGGCGCTGCACGGCGTTCACACTGTGGCAGCTTATTCTCTTTTGAAAATGCCGGCCGCTCATTAATCTATCACGTATTCCCTGCTTCCCCCGCCCTCCGGCGCCTATGATTGGTTGCAGTCAGACACGTCCCCAAGATGAGTGACAGCTGTCTCACTGCAACCAATCACAGCCACTGGTTGGCGTGTCTATCGAGCAGTAAAAAAAAGAAATGAATAATTGAAAAAAAAATGACGTGTGGTCCCCCCAATTCGGATACCAGCCAGGGTAAAGCCACATGGCTGAAGGCTGGTATTCTCAGGATGGAGCCTAACAATATCAGCTAGCAGCCGCCCGGAATTGCTGCATCCATTAGATGTGACAGTCCCGGGACTTTACCCGGCTCATCCCGAATTGCCCGGCTTATCCTGGTGCGGTGGCAAACGGCGTAATAAGAAGTTAATGGTAGCAGCCCACAGCTGCCACAAAGTCCAAGGTTAATCATGGCAGGCGTCTCCCCAAGATACCTTCCATGATTAACCTGTAAGTTAAAGAAAATAAACACACACATCCAAAAATCCTTTATTTGGAATGAAAGACAAAAAAACATCCTCTTTCACCACTTTATTAACCCCTGAAAAACACCTCCAGGTCCGACATAATCCACGCAAGGTCCCACGACGCTTTCAGCTCCGCTACATCGGAAACTGACAGGAGCGGCAGTGTGCGTGGGCACCGGCTTGATTTGGGGTCTCACGTTAAAGACTCACCTGTGATCGCAAATCCCCTGAGTGACTGCAGTGAACCGGGCGATCAGCTATGCTTTCACTCAGGTTACTTGTGGCCACATCTGCAGTCCTCCACCTGAGAGCGGTGGCCGCGAGTAACCACAGTGACAGCACAACTGATCGCGCTTCTCACTTCAGTTGCTGCATGGAGCTGACAGGAGCGGCGGTGTTCTACTGCCGCTCCTGTCAGCTTCCGATGTAGCCGGGCAATCACAATGAAGTCAGAGGAAGTTCATCCCAGTTCATTCTGATCGCGCGGCACTGTGTCGCAGCCAGCCATGCTCTTTTTGATAGTGCGGTCCCACACGGCTCTGCTGCAAGTCTATGGGGATGCTGCAGAGCCGAGTGGGACCGCACTGACAAAAATGTGCGTTCTGGATGCTTTTCCCACTCTGTCTATGGCAGAGAAAGCATCCAGAACGCATGAGTTCTCCAGGAATGTGTGCACATTGCGTTCTGCCGAATGCGTCTCAGAACGCAGCTTTTTCGGCTGCGTACTGAGTCACACAGGCAGTGACTTACACGCTGCGGAATTGAACGCAAAGTGCGCACATGGCCTTAGGTTCTGCTGCTGTTAGGCCCTGGTGTTGAGAAGTCAGGAACAATCTAGGCATTGTTTATTTTGAGAATAGTAATCCTGTCAGCATTTTCAGTTTACAGGCAGATGCACCTATCAGTTATTATTCACCCGGTGGAACTAAAACCCACAGAATCAACGTAAGCAAAGAGGTGCCTCATCTTCATGTAAAAAATATACAAATGTATTCATACAATGGGAAAAAAGCCCAAATGCACCTCTTGTGTCCATAAATGGACAAAGGTTGTGGTGTCCTTTCACAGGGATGTGTTCGAGAAGATTCCTGACATGGGTCATGAATTTTCATTGACAAATGTCTCCAAGGCAATGAAAAATGTTTGGAAACCCTGCTTCAATCTATTTGAAGCCTCGAGGCTGCTTGATGCCCTGAGCTGGCACAAGAGGAACTGTCGCCCGCTTTAGCTGGAGCAAAAGTGGAATTGGATGCCTAAAAGTCCTTGTTGTGCCAGATGTACCCTAAGTAGTGGCCTCAAATCCGGGATTCCTTGTTGTTGGCCACAGAATTCCCATTCCATCTAAGTGTAAATGTTTTCTGAGCCCCTACTCTATATGTGTTACAGGGTGTATTGGAGTGCCTCTCCTTCTAAATGGAGAAAAAATGTTTTCTGAGGCCATCCTCTGCTTGTATTGCAGGGTGTATTGCAATCAGACTTTCAATTTTTGATAGGCCTTGAAATTAATGCATAAATTATACCAGTCTAGGAGTCCCACTACTTATAAATCGGAAAAATTTTGAAAAATTTCATGCACACAATTCCTTTTTTTTTACTGCCTAGTATGGAAAACTGCTGCTTTTTTTTTTTTTAAATAAGGAGCATATAATTTCTTTTTGCAGCGTTTTTTAACCATTGTAAGCAATGAATGCAAACACACTGCAAAAACGCTATGTGTGAAGGGTTGGAGGGGGCATTTTCTTTTCCTCTTTTTTATTATGCTTTATATACAAATTATTATACAGGAAATAATGTTTCCTAACATTTTTTCCTATAAAATCCATTTTATCTTTGTTTTTTTATGTTTTATTGTCGTAAAAGTGGACAAATACTTTGACAGCATTGTTCCCAGCATCGACCTGGGAGTGAGACATATGTCCAGGTGTCTTACCCATGCTGTTTCTGTTCCATGTGAACACTTTTTTCATCCATTTCAGCGATTTTACGGTTACCAGGCTTCCTGGGAGAGTCCGTTGGAAAAATGCTCGAGTTTCCCAATGACTTCCATTATATTCGTTACTCGAAATGAGCCCCCCAACATTGCGATTTGCTCAATTTGAGTACTGAGAACTAGAGTTGAGCGCGGTTCGCGGTTCGAGGTTCTCCAGTTCTAGGCTCGAGTGATTTTTGGGGCTGTTCGAGATCGAACTAGAACTCGAGCTTTTTGCAAAAGCTCGATAGTTCTAGATACGTTCGAGAACGGTTCTAGCAGCAAAAAGCAGGGCTTTTTACAGCTACAGTGTGCAGGAGCCATCGCTGGCAGCCTGCCACAAGCTGGTAACCAAGATAAACATCGGGTATCCAAGCAAAGCGCTTTGGTTAGTAACCCGATGTTTATCTTAGTTACGTGCAGGAAGCCCACACTTCCCCGCTCAGCTCACTCCGCCCCCTCCTGCCCGCGGCATGTATACATACATATACACACACACACACACACACACACACTCTCACTCACGCACACCCCCCCCCTCCCAGCTACAGTGTGCAGGAGCCATCGCTGGCAGCCTGCCACAAGCTGGTAACCAAGATAAACATCGGGTATCCAAGCAAAGCGCTTTGGTTAGTAACCCGATGTTTATCTTAGTTACGTGCAGGAAGCCCACACTTCCCGCTCAGCTCACTCCGCCCCCTCCTGCCCGCGGCATGTATACATACATACATATACACACACACACACTCTCACACACGCACCCCCCCCCACTCGGCTTACCTGCGGTGATGAAGTCCCGCCATCCCGACCTCAGCGCTGTCACTGTCCTCCATGGCCGCCGCTTGTCACATCACCTATCGCTTCCGACCCGAGACTGACACTGGCGGTGACGTCACGGACCTCTCGCGATACTTGATGTGAAGGCGCCGGTCATTGACCTCAGTGACAGGGGCTGTCAGTGTGCTGGAGATCAGCGCAGGTAATGTACCTCGCTGACAGCAGCACTTGTCATCCCCTGCAGTGACCTGGGCTGACCCATTGATATTAGCTCAGGTCACTGCATTGCTCTCCCAGCCAATGGGGAACATCCTGCTCTTCATTGACTGGGACAGTGTGGATCGTCATGGCAACCCCTTGGATTACAGCAGACCTGGATTTGTTTTTCTTTCTAATAAATTGGTTAAAGAGGGAATGTTTTGGGGAGTGTTTTTTCAAATAAAAATGTGTTTGTCGTCTATTTTTTTTATTACTGACTGGGTTGGTGATGTCGGGTATCTGATAGACGCCTGACCTCACCAACCCCAGGGCTTGATGCCAGGTGACATTACACATCTGGTATTAACCCCATATATTACCCCGTTTGCCACCGCACCAGGGCGCGGGATGAGCTGGGGCGAAGCACCAGGATTGGCGCATCTAATGGATGCGCCACTTCTGGGGCGGCTGCGGCCTGCTCTTTTTAGGCTTGGGAGAGTCCAATAACCATGGACCTCCCTAGTCTGAGAATATCAGGCCCCAGCTGTCTGCTTTACCTTGGCTGGTGATCCAATTTTGGGGGACCCCTACGTGTTTTTTTTTTTTAAATTATTTATCTAATTTAAAATAACAGCGTGGGGTGCCCTCAATTTTGGATTACCAGCCAAGGTGAGGTTGCCAGCTGTGGTCTGCAGGCTGCAGCCGTCTGCTTTACCCTAGCTGGCTACAAAACTAGGGGGAACCCTACGTCATTTTTTTTTTTCATTTTTTTGGCTAAATACAAAGCTAAGCACCCCTTAGTGCCACATGAAAGGCACCAAAGGGTGCTCCACTTTTTCTCCATTATTTCTCCACTTTTTCTCCACTTTTTCTCCACTTTTTCTCCACTTTTTCTCCACTTTTTCTCCATTTTTTTCTCCACTTTTTCTCCACTTTTTCTCCACTTATTCTCCACTTTTTCTCCACTTTTTCTCCATTTTTTTCTCCACTTTTTCTCCACTTTTTCTCCACTTTTTCTTCACTTTTTCTCCACTTTTTCTCCACTTTTTCTCCACTTATTCTCCACTTATTCTCCACTTTTTCTCCACTTTTTCTCCACTTTTTCTCCGTTCTTTTTCTATGGTCGGTCTACCCATTAGCTCTGCCATGCATACTGTAGCTCTACACCTACTGCACATGTTACTTTATGATTGACATCTCTTTCGTACCAGAGCTGTCTAAGTCTACTCTGACCCCATATTTGTCATTACTATATTGTCCTTGTACTGTATTATGACATTTGTATCATGTGTTTCATTTCTTGCTGTGTTGCAATTTTTTTGCTGCATGCCAATTGTACCTCTACATTGTTCGAGTTTATGTTATTGTTCTCTCACTCTTATGTGATACTGATTATTGTCATTTTTCATGATTACATGCAGATAAGTCCAATCTGACGAAGGCTCAGGCCGAAACGTCAATTGTAACTTGTTTTGGACAAAAACATATATGCTTATGAAAAAAAAAATGTTCTTAATACGGACCAATAAAGAGTGATTTTGCATTACTATCCATTGGGACTTACTGACTTAGTCTGGGAGATTTAGAGTGCCGAGGTTACTCACTAATTTTATCTATTGTTACCTCTGAGCACCTATATACCAGTGAGCAGAGCTTCCTCTACAGTAGTTCTCCTGATTAGGCATGCCCTTACCTCATGAGCAGGGCATTGCAGCTTTGGTAGAAACCATTACGACATGGACTCTGCTGCTGTGGACCCGGGGAGAGTGAGTGCAGATTCATTGCACCCACACTCCTCACATGAAGGGTCCGCACTCCTAGAAAATGGGGGATACGTTCCCTGAGTGTCTCCCCCCCATATTCTAGACGGTCCAGAGTCGTCGTGGGACCCCTTTATTTTTTTTCTTACAATAAATTGGTGAAAGAGGAAATGTTTTGGGGACTGTTTTTTCAAATAAATTTCTTTTGTCGATTTTTTGTTTTTGTTAGTACTGACAGTTTATGATGTTGGGTATCTAATAGACGCCATGACATCACAAACTGCTGGGCTTGATCTCAGGTGACTTTACAGCTAGTATCAACCCGATTTATTACCCCGTTTGCCACTGCACCAGGGCACGGGATGAGCTGGGGTGAAGCGCCAGGATTGGCGCATCTAGTGGATGCGCCACGTCTGGGGTGCCTGCAGCCTGCTATTTTTAGGCTGTGAAGGCCCAATAACTATGGACCTTCCCACCCTGAGAATACCAGACCACAGCTGTCCGCTTTACCTTGGCTGGTGATCCAATTTGGAGGGGACCCTACTTTTTTTGTGTAATTATTAATATTTATAAAATAATTATAAAAAAGAGCCTGAGGGGACCTCCACATTGGATCCCCAACCACGGTAAAGCTGCCAGCTGTGGTTTTCAGGCTACAGCCGTCTGCTTTACCCTAGCTGGCTATCAAAAATGGGGGGACCCAACGTCATTTTTTTTTTTTAACTATTTTTTAAATAGAAAAAATTAATGGGCTTCCCTGTATTTTGATTGCCAACCAAGGTAACGGCAGGCAGATGGGGGTGGCAACCCATAGCTGTCTGCTTTATCTGCGCTGAGAATCAAAAATACCGCGGAGCGCTACGTCATTTTTTTAAAGATTTATTTTTACAGCACTGTGATGTCCAGCAATCAAAATACAGGGAAGCCCATTTTATTTTTAGTTATTTATAGAAATAATTAAAAAAAATAAATATGGGCTCCCGCTGCATTTTTTGTATTGCTAGCTAAGGGTAATCCAAGCAGCTACTGGCTGCTAACCCCCACTGCTTGGTGTTACCTTCACTGGCAATGGAAAATCCAGGGAAGCATTTTTTATTTTTTTTGCCAAAAAACTACAAAAAAAGGACGTGAGCTTCGCCATATTTTTGTATGCTAGCCAGGTATAGCAGGCAGGTGCTGTAAGAGTTGGATGCAGCACCAGAATATGGCGCTTCTATGAAAATGCCATTTTCTGAGGCGGCTGCAGACTGCAATTCGCAGCAGTGGGGCCCAGAAAGCTCAGGCCAACCTGTGCTGCGGATTCCAATCCCCAGCTACCTAGTTGTACCTGGCTGGACACAAAAATGGGGCGAAGCCTACGTCATTTGTTTTCTAATTATTTCATGAAATTCATGAAATAATAAAAAAGGGCTTCCCTTTATTTTTGGTTCCCAGCCGGGTACAAATAGGCAACTGGGGGTTGGGGGCAGCCGTACCTGCCTGCTGTACCTGGCTAGCATACAAAAATATGGCGAAGCCCACATAATTTTTTCAGGGGGCAAAAAACTTCTGCATACAGTCCTGGATGGAGTATGCTGAGCCTTGTAGTTCTGCAGCTGCTGTCTGTCTGTATGGAGAAGAGAAGACAGCAGCTGCAGAACTACAAGGCTTAGCATACTCCATCCAGGACTGTATGCAGAATTTTTTTGCCCACCAAAAAAATGACGTGGGCTTCGCCATATTTTTGTATGCTAGCCAGGTACAGCTGGCAGCCACGGGCTGCCTCCAACCCCCAGTTTCCTATTTGTACCCGGCTAGGAACCAAAAATATAGGGAAGCCCGTTTTTTTTAATTATTTCACTTATTTCATGAAATAATTAAAAAACAAATGACGTGGGCTTCGCCCTATTTTTGTGTCCAGCCGGGTACAACTAGGCAGCTGGGGATTGGAATCCGCAGCACAGGTTAGCCCGAGGTTTGTGGGCGCCTCTGCTGCGGATTTCAGTCCGCAGCCGTCCCAGAAAATGGCGCTCTCATAGAAGCGCCATCATCTGGCGCTGTATCCAACTCTTCCAACAGCCCTGGAGCCGGGTGGCTTGTTGGGTAATCATGAGTTAATACTGGCTTTGTTTTACCAGCCAGTATTAAGCCAGAGATTCTTAATGTCAGGCACGTTTGACCCGGCCATTAAGAATCTCCAATAAAGGGTTAAAAAAAAGACACCACACAGAGAAAAAATACTTTAATAGAAATAAATACACAGACACATTAGAGACTCCATCTTTATTACCCCCTGTCAGCCCTCCATGATCCTGCTCTTCTGTCTTCTTTCTTTCTAGTGTAGTAGTAGTGACGATTGTAGTGAGGATGAGATTCACCAGCTCATCACTTGGGGCTGGGGAACCTCCATCCTCACTACAATCATCACTAGTGTAGTAGTAGTGACGATTGTAGTGAGGAAGGATGAGATTCACCAGCTCATCACTTGGGGCTGGGGAACCTCCATCCTCACTACAATCATCACTAGTGTAGTAGTAGTGACGATTGTAGTGAGGAAGGATGAGATTCACCAGCTCATCACTTGGGGCTGGGGAACCTCCATCCTCACTACAATCATCACTAGTGTAGTAGTAGTGACGATTGTAGTGAGGAAGGATGAGGTTCACCAGCTCATCACTTGGGGCTGGGGAACCTCCATCCTCACTACAATCATCACTACAATCGTGAAGCAGCGTGCAGCCTTCACTCCGTGAGTGATCACTGCTGGCTGCTAGCGGTAACGCTGACAGACGCGTTACCATAGCAACGGTGCTCTTGGAGCCGCGGTTAGCGGTGACGTCACCGCTAACTGCGTTGCTATGGCAACGGTGATCTCCGTTAATGACCGGCTGTGTCAGCCGGTCCCTAACGGAACGGGGAGTCGTCCGTGTGCTAGAGCATGTCGCCGGTACACGGCGATACACATATGTGCACCGTGTACCGGAGAGATGCACTCGCAGGTCCTACATGACGTGTCATAGTCATGTGACCAGTCTGTAGCCAATGAGATAATAGCCACGTGACTGGTCATATGGCTATTTTGACGTCACGATAGGTCCTGCATCTCTGCTGGCAGTGCAGGTCACCGGGAGGATTCAGCGATCATCGGATGGAATAGCGGCAGGAGACAGAGTGCAGAAGGGATCGCGAGGACCGGTAAGTGTTATGGCAATGTTTATTAACTGTTTGTGTACATTTATCATGCATTTTTATGTGTTTGTGATTGCCTCCCATTCTAGCCTATACGTTCGAGTTCAGTTCGTCGAACGTTCGTCGAGTTCGCTCATCTCTACTGAGAACCCAAGCATCCTAGTGCTCGCTCATCACTAATCATGACTAGAGATGAGCGAACTGGTCCCGGTTCGGCTCGAGGCCGGTTCGCCGAACGGGGGTCCCGTTCGAGTTCGGTTCGTCGAACGTCCGAGAGCACCGTTGCTATGGTAACGCGTCTGTCAGCGTTACCGCTAGCAGCCAGCAGTGATCACTCACGGAGTGAAGGCTGCACGCTGCTTCCCGATTGTAGTGATGATTGTAGTGAGGATGGAGGTTCCCCAGCCCCAAGTGATGAGCTGGTGAATCTCATCCTTCCTCACTACAATCGTCACTACTACTACACTAGTGATGATAGTAGTGAGGATGGAGGTTCCCCTGCCCCAAGTGATGAGCTGGTGAATCTCATCCTCACTACAATCGTCACTACTACTACACTAGAAAGAAAGAAGACAGAAGAGCAGGATCGTGGAGGGCTGACAGGGGGTAATAAAGATGGAGTCTCTAATGTGTCTGTGTATTTATTTCTATTAAAGTATTTTTTCTCTGTGTGGTGTCTTTTTTTTAACCCTTTATTGGAGATTCTTAATGGCCGGGTCAAACGTGCCTGACATTAAGAATCTCTGGCTTAATACTGGCTGGTAAAACAAAGCCAGTATTAACTCATGATTACCCAACAAGCCACCCGGCTCCAGGGCTGTTGGAAGAGTTGGATACAGCGCCAGATGATGGCGCTTCTATGAGAGCGCCATTTTCTGGGACGGCTGCGGACTGAAATCCGCAGCAGAGGCGCCCACAAACCTCAGGCTAACCTGTGCTGCGGATTCCAATCCCCAGCTGCCTAGTTGTACCCGGCTGGACACAAAAATGGGGCGAAGCCCACGTCATTTGTTTTTTAATTATTTCATGAAATAAGTGAAAAAATTAAAAAAAACGGGCTTCCCTATATTTTTGGTTCCCAGCCGGGTACAAATAGGCAACTGGGGGTTGGAGGCAGCCCGTGGCTGCCAGCTGTACCTGGCTAGCATACAAAAATATGGCGAAGCCCACGTCATTTTTTTGGTGGGCAAAAAACTTCTGCATACAGTCCTGGATGGAGTATGCTGAGCTTTGTAGTTCTGCAGCTGCTGTCTGCTCTTCTCCATACAGACAGACAGCAGCTGCAGAACTACAAGGCTCAACATACTCCATCCAGGACTGTATGCAGAAGATTTTTGCCCCCTGAAAAAATTATGTGGGCTTCGCCATATTTTTGTATGCTAGCCAGGTACAGCAGGCAGGTACGGCTGCCCCCAACCCCCAGTTGCCTATTTGTACCCGGCTGGGAACCAAAAATAAAGGGAAGCCCTTTTTTTATTATTTCATGAATTTCATGAAATAATTAGAAAACAAATGACGTAGGCTTTGCCCCATTTTTGTGTCCAGCCAGGTACAACTAGGCAGCTGGGGATTGGAATCCGCACCACAGGTTGGCCTGAGCTTTCTGGGCCCCACTGCTGCGAATTTCAGTCTGCAGCCACCTCAGAAAATGGCATTTTCATAGAAGCGCCATCTTCTGGCGCTGTATCCAACTCTTCCAGCACCTGCCTGCTATACCTGGCTAGCATACAAAAATATGGCGAAGTTCACGTCCTTTATTTGTAGTTTTTTGGCAAAAAAATAAAAAATGCTTCCCTGGATTTTCCATTGCCAGTGAAGGTAACACCAAGCAGTAGGGGTTAGCAGCCAGTAGCTGCTTGGATTACCCTTAGCTAGCAATACAAAAAATGCAGTGGGAGCCCATATTTATTTTTTTTAATTATTTATTTAAATAACTAAAAATAAAATGGGCTTCCCTGTATTTTGATTGCTGGACATCACAGTGCTGTAAAAATAAATCTTTAAAAAAATGACGTAGCGCTCCGCGGTATTTTTGATTCTCAGCGCAGATAAAGCAGACAGCTATGGGTTGCCACCCCCATCTGCCTGCCGTTACCTTGGTTGGCAATCAAAATACAGGGAAGCCCATTAATTTTTTCTATTTAAAAAATAGTTAAAAAAAAAAAATGACGTTGGGTCCCCCCATTTTTGATAGCCAGCTAGGGTAAAGCAGACGGCTGTAGCCTGAAAACCACAGCTGGCAGCTTTACCGTGGTTGGGGATCCAATGTGGAGGTCCCCTCAGGCTCTTTTTTATAATTATTTTATAAATATTAATAATTACACAATAAAAGTAGGGTCCCCCCCAAATTGGATCATCAGCCAAGGTAAAGCGGACAGCTGTGGTCTGGTATTCTCAGGGTGGAAAGGTCCATAGTTATTGGGCCTTCACAGCCTAAAAATAGCAGGCCGCAGGCACCCCAGACGTGGCGCATCCACTAGATGCGCCAATCCTGGCGCTTCACCCCAGCTCATCCCGTGCCCTGGTGCAGTGGCAAACGGGGTAATAAATCGGGTTGATACTAGCTGTAAAGTCACCTGAGATCAAGCCCAGCAGTTTGTGATGTCATGGCGTCTATTAGATACCCAACATCATAAACTGTCAGTACTAACAAAAACAAAAAATCGACAAAAGAAATTTATTTGAAAAAACAGTCCCCAAAAAATTTCCTCTTTCACCAATTTATTGTAAGAAAAAAAATAAAGGGGTCCCACGACGACTCTGGACCGTCTAGAATATGGGGGGGAGACACTCAGGGAACGTATCCCCCATTTTCTAGGAGTGCGGACCCTTCATGTGAGGAGTGTGGGTGCAATGAATCTGCACTCACTCTCCCCGGGTCCACAGCAGCAGAGTCCATGTCGTAATGGTTGCTACCAAAGCTGCAATGCCCTGCTCATGAGGTAAGGGCATGCCTAATCAGGAGAACTACTGTAGAGGAAACTCTGCTCACTGGTATATAGGTGCTCAGAGGTAATAATAGATAAAATTAGTGAGTAACCTCGGCACTCTAAATCTCCCAGACTAAGTCAGTAAGTCACAATGGATAGTAATGCAAAATCACTCTTTATTGGTCCATATTAAGAAAAAATTTTTTTTCATAAGCATATATGTTTTTGTCCAAAACAAGTTACAAATGATGTTTCGGCCTGAGCCTTCGTCAGATTGGACTTATCTGCATGTAATCATGAAAAATGACAATAATCAGTATCACATAAGAGTGAGAGAACAATAACATAAACTCGAACAATGTAGAGGTACAATTGGGATGCAGCAAAAAAATTGCAACACAGCAAGAAATGAAACACATGATCCAAATGTCATAATACAGTACAAGGACAATATAGTAATGACAAATATGGGGTCAGAGTAGACTTAGACAGCTCTGGTACGAAAGAGATGTCAATCATAAAGTAACATGTGCAGTAGGTGTAGAGCTACAGTATGCATGGCAGAGCTAATGGGTAGACCGACCATAGAAAAAGAACGGAGAAAAAGTGGAGAAAAAGTGGAGAAAAAGTGGAGCATAAGAGGAGAAAAAGTGGAGAAAAAAGTGGAGAAAAAGTGGAGAAAAAGTGGAGAAAAAGTGGAGAAAAAGTGGAGCATAAGAGGAGAAAAAGTGGAGAAAAAAAGTGGAGAAAAAAGTGGAGAAAAAGTGGAGCATAAGAGGAGAAAAAGTGGAGAAAAAAGTGGAGAAAAAGTGGAGAAAAAGTGGAGCATAAGAGGAGAAAAAGTGGAGAAAAAGTGGAGAAAAAGTGGAGAAAAAGTGGAGAAAAAAATGGAGAAAAAGTGGAGAAAAAGTGGAGAAAAAGTGGAGATTAAGAGGAGAAAATGTGGAGAAAAAGTGGAGCATAAGAGGAGAAAAAGTGGAGAAAAAGTGGAGAAAAAGTGGAGAAAAAGTGGAGCATAAGAGGAGAAAAAGTGGAGAAAAAAGTGGAGAAAAAGTGGAGCATAAGAGGAGAAAAAGTGGAGAAAAAAGTGGAGAAAAAGTGGAGCATAAGAGGAGAAAAAGTGGAGAAAAAGTGGAGAAAAAGTGGAGCATAAGAGGAGAAAAAGTGGAGAAAAAGTGGAGAAAAAGTGGAGAAAAAGTGGAGCATAAGAGGAGAAAAAGTGGAGAAAAAGTGGAGAAAAAGTGGAGAAAAAGTGGAGAAAAAGAGGAGAAAAAAGTGGAGAAAAAGTGGAGAAAAAGTGGAGAAAAAGGTGGAGAAAAAGTGGAGATTAAGAGGAGAAAAAGTGGAGAAAAAGTGGAGCATAAGAGGAGAAAAAGTGGAGAAAAAAGTGGAGAAAAAAATGGAGAAAAAGTGGAGCACCCTTTGGTACCTTTCATGTGGCACTAAGGGGTGCTTAGCTTTGTATTTAGCCAGTCAATGAAGACCAGGATGTTCCCCATTGGCTGGGAGAGCAATGCAGTGACCTGAGCTAACATCAATGGGTCAGCCCAGGTCACTGCAGGGGATGACAAGTGCTGCTGTCAGCGAGGTACATTACCTGCGCTGATCTCCAGCACACTGACAGCCCCTGTCACTGAGGTCAATGACCGGCGCCTTCACATCAAGTATCGCGAGAGGTCCGTGACGTCACCGCCAGTGTCAGTCTCGGGTCGGAAGCGATAGGTGATGTGACAAGCGGCGGCCATGGAGGACAGTGACAGCGCTGAGGTCGGGATGGCGGGACTTCATCACCGCAGGTAAGCCGAGCGGGGGGGGGAGGTGAGTGTGTGAGAGTGTGTGTGTGTGTGCGTGTGTGTATATGTATGTATGTGTACATGCCGCGGGCAGGAGGGGGCGGAGTGAGCTGAGCGGGAAGTGTGGGCTTCCTGCACGTAACTAAGATAAACATCGGGTTACTAACCAAAGCGCTTTGCTTGGATACCCTATGTTTATCTTGGTTACCAGCTTGTGGCAGGCTGCCAGCGACGGCTCCTGCACACTGTAGCTGGGAGGGGGGGGGTGTGCGTGAGTGAGAGTGTGTGTGTGTGTGTATATGTATGTATACATGCCGCGGGCAGGAGGGGGCGGAGTGAGCTGAGCGGGAAGTGTGGGCTTCCTGCACGTAACTAAGATAAACATCGGGTTACTAACCAAAGCGCTTTGCTTGGATACCCGATGTTTATCTTGGTTACCAGCTTGTGGCAGGCTGCCAGCGATGGCTCCTGCACACTGTAGCTGTAAAAAGCCCTGCTTTTTGCTGCTAGAACCGTTCTCGAACGTATCTAGAACTATCGAGCTTTTGCAAAAAGCTCGAGTTCTAGTTCGATCTCGAACAGCCCCAAAAATCACTCGAGCTTAGAACTGGAGAACCTCGAACCGCGCTCAACTCTAATCATGACCTAGAATGGATCCATATTTAAAGTACAGCATTGTAGGGGTCTCAGGACCATTTTAAAATGTTATATTTGGAAACTTACGGCATCTTGGTGAATGGAGCAGAAAGCCCAATGTAGGATAATAATTATTACATTTATATATGTCTCCTTTTTGCAGCAATAAATGAACAAAAAAAATGTACCTGTATTTTGTGTGGGAGTTACAGAATTTCTGGAAATAAATACATGGACGTTGGGCATATAATAGAAGAAACTATACAATATATGTTTTCATACCAGTTTTATTTTCAATTTATATTTCTGGGACCATAATTTCTGTCGCTCGCAATATCAAAACAAAAATGAAATGTCCAGCTAGAGGTGGCATAGGCCATTGTGTAGCGTAAAAGTCTCAATTTACATTCCTTTTTACATGTGACACAACAACAAGAGAAACAGCTTGACTCATAAACCAGAGAAATATCAAACAATGAAGGCCATTTATTATTTAATAAGTAGTTCTTCAGCTTCCACATCAAACATTTTATTTTATTTGGTACATTTCAGAGGTTGAAGAGAATTCCAAATAAGAGATGATGGACTGAAACCTCTCCCACTGGATTTAAACAGGCGGGGGGTGTTTTGGGAATGTTATTCTGCCATTTGTCATTCACTAAGGGCAGCACACCAATATAGAAAAATATTTAATGGCCCATAGTGGCAATAGCAAGAGTTCGGTCCAATTGAGGACCTCCATGTCAACAGAGCCATATTGTTTTATCGGTCTTTTTTTTAATATTTTTTTTTATTCTATGCTCATTGACAAACTGGAGAATTGGTTTAGCGTTTTTCATTTTACACTTATTATTTTTTATATGGACATTGTTGTTTCCTTCTTCTGTTAGTATATTCAATGCACTTTATTATACTGAATATAAATATATATTTTGCTAGAATCCTATCTTCAAGGTCTAGGACACACGGCAAGAAAAACAGAGCAAGTAGAATGCGATAAAAAATCGCATTCCACTTGGACCAATATTACTCTGAGTGCAGAGCGAGAATCGCAATAGCCGGCAATGGAGGAGATAGGGAGTTAAATACCTCCCTCTCCACCACATCGCCGGCCCTCTCCTCCGCAGCATTGGCCCTCCCCTCCACAGCGCCGGCCCTCCTCTCTGCAGCTGTGGTCTGATCGCACGAGTGCAGAGAGAAAAAGTAAGTGAACCCAGAAATTTTAAAAGCTGTAGAGACCTAGTTGGCAACAATCACCTAAACCAAATATTTCCAGCAGTTGCAAATATGATTTATATAACATTGTGGAGGAATTTCTGCAAATGTGTTTTGGTACATCAATATTTCCATGATTCTAGGATTCATTGCATGCACAATCCTCTTCAGCTTATGCTATCTTGAAAGGTTTACGGTTAGGAATGGTGATGAACGAGTGTCCTCTCCACTGCTCGATACCCGATTGGGGTGCTTAGGTAAGCTCATTACTAGATCGAGCATCGTGGGGGCTCAAGCACCATGCTTCAGTCCCCACCTTGGCTTTTAGACAGCCTATCAACATGTGGGGATTGCCTACCGCACACGCTAATGCCATAGCCATGTTGGCTATGGACATTGCTATAATTGGCTGGCCATATTACATCAGCAGGTCTTATATAAGATCTGGTGTTGTGATGCTTCGTACACTGCACTCTGGACTCATTTCAGGGTGAGTTGATGTAGGAGGGAGAGCTGACTTTAGAGCAGGCATATAGGCAGTGTTGAGTCGGTGTTGCAGTAATTGTATACCACTGCTTCACCATTAAAACAAAAGTACTTTTCAGGGCTACATACTGTCCTTTCTCTTGTGTACAGCTGGTGGAGTATGGATAGTTTTGTATTAGAGGCATATAGGCAGGGTTTATTGCCTTAGAGTTCTTCCATACTTATGCTGCTGCTGCAACCAAAAAGCAAAAGTCTTTTTTAGGGCTACATAATTTACTTTCTCTACCAATACCGGAAAGTTTGAAGGCATATATAGTATCTACCTAATTTAAATGTGAAAGGCTCATGGTAAGGGCCAGGAAAGTGGATGTGCTGCTGATGGTATATGTAATTGCTGAGGCCGTGATCCTGGTGAAACTGTGCATGCTGCAGGAGCTCCAAATATTTAGAGGATCATCAGTCGACCCTCTGTCACGGGGGCACCATAATGGAGAGTGAATCCCTCTATATCAGGTGTCAGGAGATTGCAGCGCACGGCTACATGCACACTTGCACAAGCTGAATCTGCTTTGTTTTTCAGGTAGCTGTGCAGATTCTCCTTTGTCCGCTTCTGCAAAGGTTAAGCAGTTCTATGACAAAGGACAACACTAGACCATATTACTAAAAACAGTATTTTATTGAATCAAAATATAAAATGTAAACATGAACAAAGAGAGCAAATTTATTGTCACTAGTTCATCATCAATAATTAATATATGTATTATTACTGTTTTTTTGTTTGTCTTCCACTGCTTTTACCTCATTTTTATCCTGGGTTTAATGCTCTTTTATGTTACATTATGCACTTTAACTTCAAATATATACGCATTCCACCTGTACGTCCTGTGTGCGCTTCTTGTTGCTGCGGTCTCACGTGGCACCGTCGGCATCTCCATGGCAGCTGGTGTCCACTCGGTAGTGAGGGCAACGAGTCCTGTTTTGCTGACTGTGTCCAGGCTCCTACAATACACTTTTAGATCAGGTGCAGTCATGTGATCATTTACATGTTACACTTTCTTATTCAGTACGGTCCTGTGATTGCTTAGGTGTTACATTCGTGACTCAGTACGGTCATGTGATAGCTTGGATCCTATAAATAAGGAGCTGTGGCTTGGCATAATGCACCTCCCCTTGAAGAAGCAACACTACAAACATGTGAAACGTGCGTTGGGGCTTTTCCTTTTTGATTTCTGGGTCCGGTGTACTTTATGGGTAAGACTAATCTTTATTATACGTTATATATTAGCTTTTGGGAGGACATACTATTGTACCCACAGCAGTCTTTAATCTCCGCATGTGAGTATTATTACTTATTGTAATAATAGCTATCTGTCCCCCCAGCTATCTACTTTGTTTTACCAATTTATACTGGTTGCATTATATTTACCCAGAATTTTTTATGCTGTCTTTGTTCATCTTGTACATAAATTTTGATTAAAAAAAAATACTGTTTTTAGCCATATACTCCAGTGTTTTCTTTTGGCATATATCTTTAATCATGTAGTGGCTTTGATATCCTTTCCCATATATTTTAATAATGTAATCCCAATTTTTTTCCCAATATGCACCCATTGAAATTTATATTTATCAAGGGTTAAGTAGTTCATTTGGTCTCCTAACTCAGGATGAAAAGCCTAATCTCAGTGGTCTGATTTTCCCACTCACCTCTACTATAAATACTCTTCTGTCAGCTTAGGAAGTTGCCAGTGATAGCTTAGTTATACATAGCCCTTGGTGTGGACTTGTGGGCTGTGGACAAAGAAGTAATTTTTGCAGCTGTAGCTCGAGTTTGCTGTTTGGAAGTATGTGTGGTGTTTTCCCTACCTTTTATCCATTTTCAGTTTTCCTCACCTATCCATTCACTGTACTCCTGCATGTAGTTTTATGTGCTCTGTATGATTGCTGTTTCTTTCACCCCTGTCTTATCTCCTCTGTGTCTTTAACCTCGAGCGGGACAAGCACTAAACAGGGTTTTGTTGAGGGATAGGCATGTGATCGCCGAATGGGGTGAAATAACCTATATAGGGACATCAGGGAGCTTAGTGTTGCTTAAAGGTAAGTGTTAGAAGTTGTCCCTCCCTATCTTTCCCTAGTGGCAGTATTTCCCTTCCTCCCATCTCATCTTTTGCTGACCAGCCCCCTTGGTGGAGCACGACAAGCAGCAGCTGCCCTGGAGTGGTACCTGTTGCCTATCAACAGGCAAGTCCAACCTCACAATCAGAGGCAATGGTGAAGACTGTGTATGCACTTAGTTACTCTCATGGTAAACCTGGTTCTGGGAGGAGTTGGTATTTGTCCCTTTCTCTCCTCCATGTTGTAGAATGACACCCTTGCTCAAAATCTTTTGAGGTTCATCAGGCAGCCCTTGTTTAAAATCTTTTGACTGTCATCGGGTGAAACTTGCTCAAAATCTTTTGTGGGTCATCAGGTGGCCCTCGCTCCAAATCGTTTGTAGGTCATCAGTTGTGATGGTTGAATATTGTGGATTGTGTACCATTTTGTGTGGGTTAATGTTTGGGCGTGGTTCACTGTCCATTCTTTGTTCCATGTGTGTATATTGTCCCATTTGCTGGTTTAATTCCTCCCCTGCCAGCTTTTTGTTCCTAAGTCGGGGGAGGGGGCGTGAGATCCACCTAAACTCTCTGCTTACCTGAAGAATTGGGCAGTCTGTTTGGAGAACTTCAGGAGAGAAGGATTGATGCTATGGGAGAAGCAGCGGCTTCTCAGAGAGAAACTGGACATTTATTTATCACTTACCGGACTATATTTGTGTTACTGGACTAATTTTACCCTCTGTTTTGTGGATTATTTAATGGACATTCTGGGTTGCTTGGAATAAATGTGCTTTGGATTGCTCACTCATCTCTTGCTCTGTTGATCTTGTGATATGGGAGAAGGACCCCGTG
The DNA here is from genome assembly GCF_048569485.1 of Anomaloglossus baeobatrachus. Classification (NCBI taxonomy): domain Eukaryota; kingdom Metazoa; phylum Chordata; class Amphibia; order Anura; family Aromobatidae; genus Anomaloglossus; species Anomaloglossus baeobatrachus. Next base: position 593,077,289 of record NC_134353.1, on the reverse strand, counting down.
ACAACTGGTGGCAGCGGTGGGACCACCAGAGCACAGCTTAATGGAGATCAACCCACAGAGTGAGTACAGAAACTGGACTGCATCCAGTCTAAAGGAAAGAGCCAGAGATCTGGGCCTGAGCTACCAGGGACTGAGTAAAGAAGCCTTAATTGATCTACTGGTGGGTGCAAGTCAGTCCACCTCACAGATGTCTAACGGACAAGCACTGGGGACAGGGATCCCTGCCCCAAAAAGCCAGTGGGTGGTGTGGTTCGAAGATGAAATGGCAGCTCTTGGCCCCGGTGTATCTCAGGAATATAAGGAGCAGGCTGCTCGCCAAGCACAGAGGAGACAAGAAGCAATGGAGTCCAACAGAGGGAGTAATGTGAGTTGGAGTGTAAACACAGCTATCCAGGAGCCTGTACGGATTACTCGGGCCGACTTCAAGCCATTTGAGGAGGCTTCCGGAGATGTGGAAGGGTTCTTCAAGGATTTTGAGCAGCAGTGTGTCATGATGGAGGTTCCCCACTCTGGCTGGGTGCGTTTGTTAGTGGGACTCCTGAACGGAAGCCTGGCAGAGGCTTATCGCACCATTGACTCACAGCAGAACTGGGATTACAACATTGTAAAGCGTATATATATAATTGGCAATTGATTTACCCACTACCATGCTGTTACCCCAGTCTCACATAGGGCACAGTTTCGAGACCTTCCATCCACCACTGGCGGATCGTTTAGGATGTATGCTCATAAGATGTCCCAGGCATGTCGGAGATGGCTGGAAGCAGAAGACACCTTCACTGTGGAAGACGTTATACAGGTATTTCTTATAGAACAATTTCTTTACAAGTGTCCCTCAGAAATATGGGAGTGGGTCAGAGAGCGCACACAGTGCACCTTGGATAGAGCTGCTGCCCTGGCTGATGAGGCCCTTACTATCCGACCACAATGGAGGGGGCTTCTGGACAATAAAACACAGCCTGCTCCTGCTCCCCGGCCCTCTCCAGTTATATCTGCCCTTCCAACCAGCCACAGGCCTATGACAACCACGGCTCACAATCCTGGGCCCCAACAGTTCCGACCACGCCCTGGGGGAATCACAGAGAGGAGATGTTATGGGTGCGAGCAACCTGGGCACCTGCAATCCAGTTATCCCGCAAGGACTCGGAGGGACCCCCACGCACCTCCATCTCGTCCGGTGCATTTTGTGCATTCCATCCCGCCTGAGGAAGAGTTACCACCACCTCCACCGGAGTGTACCGCTGAACTCTGCACCATAGATGCCCCTGTTGGAGTGTATGGACTTTGGCCTTTGTCACCAGGTTCTCCTACTGCCTTCCAGAGTGTACATTAGAAGGAGTATGACGCAGAGGAGATGTTATCGATGTGGACAGCCTGGGCATTTGCAAAACACTTGCCCTGCTGGTCGATTGAGGAATGACTTTGCACCAAATCGACCTGTTGGTTCTCTACAGCTGAATACAAGGTGGGAAGAGTTCTCACCCCTTCAAGTTGACTTGCCTAATGACTCAGGCACTCATGATCGGCCACTAGGGGTTTATGGGGTGTGAGCCACAGCCCCGAGTTCCTCTCACCATCAAAGTAAGCACTTACAGGAGGTTGTGCTGGATGGACAGAGAGTCATTGGTTTTGTGACTCTGGGGCATTTCTCACAATAGCTAATCCCCGAGTGGTTCAGCCAGAGGCAATACATTATGGACCAGGGATTGTTATTGAATTGGCTGGAGGACAAATGAGGAATATCCCAAAGGCGACTGTAGATCTTTACTTTGGCTTTGGGATCAAGCAATGTGTGGTAAGGGGGATGAGCGGCCTGCCTGCAGATATTCTCCTTGGAAATGATGTGGGAGATCTACAATGTCGATTTGTGGGTGCAGGAAACACAGTTTGAGTGAAGGAGGACACAAAGGGAAGCTTTTTCTTCCAACCCTACTGCTGTACAAGGGACTATCTACAGCTTCTTCATCCAATACAAGCGTTGAAGCCAACACCAGAACGCTGATGGACTGCCCCAGCAAGAAGAACCATAGACTATCCACAGCTGAGCAGCATGGACTTAAGTGAGATGGCCAGAGGTCTGTGTAGACCTGATGGCATACTCCCTAATTCAGAAGCAGGGAGAGGTTGTGATGGTTGAATATTGTGGATTGTGTACTATTTTGTGTGGGTTAATGTTTGGGCATGGTTCACTGTCCATTCTTTGTTCCTTGTGTGTACATTGTCCCATTTGCAGGTTTAATTCCTCCTATGCCAGCCTTTTGTTTCTAAGTTGGAGGAGGGGGCATGAGATCCACCTAAACTCTGCTTACCTGAAGAATTGGGCAGTCTGTTTGGAGAACTTCAGGAGAGAAGGATTAATGCTATGGGAGAAGCAGCGGCTTCTCAGAGAGAAACTGGACATATTTTTATCGCATACCGGACTATATTTGTGTTACTGGACCAATTTTACCCTCTGTTTTGTGGATTATTTGATGGACATTCTGGATTGCTTTGAATAAATATGCTTTGGATTGCTCACTCATCTCTCGCTCTGTTGATTGTGTGATATGGGAGAAGGACCCCATGACAGACGGCCCTACCTCAAAATCTTTTGTGACCCCCTGGCCTATCAGGTCGTCACAGGGTATTGTGCAATCTGCCCTTCTGCACAGTATCTACTCCTCCTTGGTTTCGGATCCTGGTCCTTTGGTGTTGCTAACAGCTTAGCCAGTCAAAATCCTAAGAACACTTTACACCGTACCCACCAGACACACCATTGGGGGGCCTGAAGGGAATAGGGCCGCCCATATGGGGGTTGGTAGGGGAAAGTGACAAGGTGGAAAGGGAGTAAGAAGAGTTGTGTGGTGACTCTCAAGAGGAGAGGTCACAGGTTAGGTGCTGGGCTCCTTGAGTACTAGGAGACAGAAGTTGGTCTGGGCCTGGTAGGAGCTGGAACCCCGGTTGCAGGGGACCATGCCAAGGGGCATGGACTGCCGAGGAGGGCAGATGGCGATCTTGAGCCGTCACTGGGCAGGGGCCAGGGCACAACGGGGTACGTGGACCCTAGGCCAGGAAGTAGCTTCACGCGTCTCGGTAATTTACCCGACGGGGGTGAATACTTCAAGATTCATCCCCAACCCGCTCCAAAATCAGGGTACTAGCGCACCGATGGGATAGGAATTTCCCAAACTACAGTCCAAAGAAATCCTACTCGTGAACCCTGAGAGCAAGCTCATTCCGTTAGCCATATGGGTGAGCGGGACCCGAATAGTTCCAAACTTGAGGGTCCAATAGTGAGAAAGTGCCACAGAAAAGGCCAAAGGCTAAAAACAACACCAAGGACACGGTTCCAGGCGTGCTCCCTCCATGCTGCAGTGGTGCTCAGAATTCTGGTTTACAAGCTGTCGGAGTTATTATTCTTTGACTGAATGAGTACGCTGAAAAACCCCTTTGCTTCTTCCCAACGGCACCCTGTCACCGACACCAAACTCCCTACCCACGGAGGGGTTAAAACATCCTGCTGCTACACCATCGCCACCGGGCTCCCCCCTCCCCAACAGCAGCATTGGTATTCCACATTACCACCACCGTGGGTAGCGTCACGAACTTCCAACTCGCCCTGTACATAGTTTACCCCCCATTTAAATCAAGTGGCCGCACGACCCCTGGGTCCGGAGACCCCTTGAGCCACCGACGATCCGGATCCGAACAGCCCAGCTGCTGGCACGGGGGCGGCACACTTTAAAGGGTCATCAGGCGGTCGTCACGTCAAATCTTTAGAGGGTCATCAGGCAGTCCTTGCTTGAAATCTTTTTAGGGTCATCAGGCGGCCCTCACCCAAAATCTTTTGAGGGTCATCAGCAGTCATCGCTCCAAATATTTAGAGGGTCATCAGAAGGCCTGCACTCAAAATCTTTTGAGGGTAATCAGGCGGTCTGTACTTAAAATCTTTTAAGGGTCTTCAGGGTGTCCTTGTTCAAACAGTTTTAAGAGTCATCAGGCAGCCTTTGCTCAATCTTTTGAGGGTCACCAGGCTGCACTTATGCCAAATCTTTAGGGTGTAATTAGGCGGCCTTCTCTTCAAATGTTTAGATGGTCGGCATATGGCTTCGCTATTATTTTTTCCAGGTTGTGAATGATGCCCTCCTTCACAATATTTTAAGGATGTGTATGAGGATGAAATAAGCGAGCAGTAAAATGCTCAGGTGCTCGATTCTCGGGTCGAGCATATTGAAATGCTCGGGTGCTCGACCCGAGCACCAAGCCCAATGTTAGCCTATGGGATACCCAAGCATTTTTCCGGCGGCACCCTCGGCGGTCTGGAGAAAGCCTAAAAATGTCACAAATCTATAAGAACAGTGCTCAAGTAACAATGGAGCAGTATGGGGAAGATCCCTGTAAGCACATTTCTGCCTCCCATGTCACTGCTATGAGCAATGTTGTCTTTCTATTAGGGGGAGGAAGAATCCTGTGTTCCTCTTCCCGTGTGACATGCACCTTCGCTTTGTAGTGTATGTGCGGCAGCTTCTCTCTGCATGTACATTCGCTGCTAAGCGAAACCAAAAGTGAACTGTAGAAGAAGAAAAAAAATATCATATTCACCTGTCTGCAGACTCCAAGGACACGTCTAATCGCTCCAGGACCTGCTGATGATCAGCTGATGCGGTCACCTGACGGCATCAGCTGATCGTATAAGTCCTGCGGTGAGGCCAGCTTTATACCGCCCGGCCGGTTTAAACAATCAGCTGATGCTGTCAGGTGACCGCATCAGCTGATTACCGGTGGGTCCTGGACTAATCAGACAGGAGTCTGCAGAAAGGTGAGTATAGTTGTTTTTTTTTTACTGATGCATCAGCTGATTGTGTAAACAGCTTTTAAACAATCAGCTGATGTGTCATGTGATTCAGGTCCTTGAACCTGATACATCTGATTGCTTTGCCTTCCGGTAAACCGATTAGATGATACTGGATCTGGATTGGACATCGTGGAACCCTCAACCCAGTACTATGGCAGAGGGGGGTTCTTTAGTTCAATAAACATGGAGTCACTAATTGTGTTGTGTTTTATTTCTGATAAAAATATTTTTCTGTGTTGTGTTTTTTTTATCTTTACTAGAAATTCATGGGAATATTGGCATGACAACATGAATTTCGGGCTTAGGGCCAGCTGATAATACACAGATAGCCCTAACCCCATTATTACCCAGCAAGCCACCCGTCACCAGGGCCACTGGAAGAGTTGGATACAGTGCCAGAAGATGGTGCTTCTATGAACGTGCCATTTTCGGGGTGGCTGCGGACTGCAATTCACAGCGGGGGGGGGGCCAAAAAGTTTGGGCCAACCTGTGCTGAGCATTCTAATCCCCAGCTGCCTAGTTGTACCTGGCTGGACAGAAAAATTGGGCAAAGCTCACATCGTTTTTTTTAATTATTTCATGAAATTCATGAAATAATTAAAAAAAAAAAAAGGGGGCTTCCCTATATTTTTGGTTCCCAGCTGGGTACAAATAGGTAACTGGGGATTGGGGGCAGCCCATAGCTGCCTGCTGTAGCTGGCTGGCATACAAAAATACGCCAAAGCCCATGTTGATTTTTTTTTTTTTAAATCATTAAAAATTAAAAAAAAAAATCGTAAACACATAACCCTAACCCAAGGGTTAGGGGTAAAAAAAAAGATGCATGGGCTGCCTATTTGTACCCAGCTGGGAACCAAAAATATAGGGAAGCCCTTTTTTAATTATTTCATGAATTTCATGAAATAATTTTAAAAAAAATGACGTGGGCTTTGCTTAATTTTTGTGTTCAGCCAGGTACAACTAGGCAGCTGGGGATTGTAATCCGCAGCGCAGGTTGGCCCAAGCTTTCTGTGCCCCCCCCGCTGAGAATTCAGTCCGCAGCCGCCCCAGAAAATAGCGCTTTCATAGAAGCGCCATTTTCTGGCGCTGTATCCAACTCTTTCAGCGGCCGGGTGTCACGCTGGGTAATAAGGGGTTAATACCAGCTTTCTTTCTTTTACCAGCTGGTATTAAGCCTGAGATTCTTAATGTCAGGCCAAGTTTGACCCGGCCATTAAGAATCTCCAATAAAGGGTTAAGAAAAAAGTCACAACACAGAGAAAAAATACTTTATTATAAATAAATACACAGACACACTTAGGGACTCCATCTTTATTACTCCCTCTCACCCGTCCACGATCCTGGTCGTCTGTTTTCTTCAACCCATGCAGCTCTGCTATATCACACAGCACAGGGAGGAAGAACACTGCTCCTCCCCGTGCTGTGTAATTGAGCAGAGGCTGCGGCGAGTTGGTAGGCGGTGACATCGCCGCTGCCACCATTGCCATAGTAACCTACTGAGCAGGTTACTACAGGAATGGTGACCTCCAATCAGCTGATTCCCGGCGCCGCTTTTTGGCGGCTCCTGCATAAGCCCGCTGAATAGTTAACTCCTGCGGCTCCTGCTGGAGCCAGTGCATAGCGGCCCCAGTATTCACGTGATCAGAAATCACCAATGCTATAGTAACCCGCTCGGTAGGTTACTATGCCAATGGTGGCAGTGGTGATGTTACGTCTCCTAGTACCTACACTACCTAAGACACACACACAGTAAATCTGTCCCTGGCTCAGCAGCACCTACCCCTACACTAGCTGACTGTGGATCACACTGCCGAGCACAGCGGCATCAGCTATCATATGGAGCTGATGACTCTGTGTGGCCAGCCAATCACTGTAATGCCACAGCCATGTTGGATGTGGCATTACAGTGTGTGACAGCCAATCCCAGTATGTGGGCTGACAGCGCCCACATGCAGGGAGGCGGAGTCGAGCATCTGCCTGAGCATCTCGCAGGTACTCGGAGCTCGCCGAGTATAGCAAGCACTGAGATGCTCAGGCGAGCACCGAGTAGCGACGAGCATGCTCTCTCATCTCTATTATGAGGCCTACCTCTACAATTCTCTTAAATAGATAGATGTACACCCCCAGGAATAAATATTTTTCAGCCCTTGAAACAAGTATATAGTCTTTACCAGTCTAGGAGTCCTACTGCTTAAAAATGGTAAAAAAAAAGTTTACTGAGGCCCTCCTCTACAATGTCTTCCAGGGTGTATTACAGTCTCTCCTTCTATTTTTTGTTTTTAAACTGTGGAGGAAAGACAGGCGCATAGGGTCTTAACCGATAAAAACAATAGAAGGGATATAAGGGTGCACTCACCTATGGATGTTGTGAGAGTCACAACACCTCATGAAGCATAAAAGTCAGTGAAGAATGCTGCGGACCCGTAACAGTGAGATAGCAGTTTCTTAAAGAAGTCGCGGATCAGCGCCGCGCTTATCACCATTCGATCCAAAGGATAATTTTCCAAGTCATTTATTAGGAAGCATGAACAAGTCTTGTCCAAGCTTCTTAATAAATGACTTGGAAAATTATCCTTTGGATCGAATGGTGATAAGCGGGGCGCTGGTCCCCGACTTCTTTATGAAACTGCTATCTCCTAATTTTTGTAAGCCCTTGCACTTTATGTTTTTGCTTTTTGAGTCTAGGAGTCACACTATCTAATAATTTTAAAAGAACGTGTATGAGGCCCTCCTTTATGTCTAATACAGGGTGTATCAGAGTCCTTCTTCCTTCTATTTTTTTGCAGTTCTTGCATTGTGATTTTCAGAATTTCTCCTTCACAAATTAAACAGGATGTGTCTGACCATGTAACACACACTACATGCTCAGATAAAGTAGTAAAATGTTAAAATTACATTTATCGGTGACTACCAGTGGTTGTAGTTTTATTTCCCCCTTTACCATGTCATGTACTGTAGTCATAAGTAATGGGGAAATATGATGAGAGATGGCCTGGCTATTAAGGGGCATAGGAGGCAGATTTTTTTTTTCTTCTTTTTATATGCAAGTTATTGTACAGGAAAGAACGTTCTCTACCATTTTTTTCATGCAAAATCCATTTTATCTTCAGTTTCATCAGTTCGTAAAAGTGGACTTATACTGTGACAACACTGTTCCCACCAGTGACCTGGCAGTCAGAGATTCCTATAGGGGTTTTCCCCATGCATTTTAGTGCTTGCTCACCACTAGTTAGGAAGGGTCCTTTCAAAACACAATACATTTTTTTTAACCATTCTTTAATTGATTTATTTGTGTGCTTGTGGTGATTTTCTTGCTGCATTATCCGTTACTTCAACTTAAAGTCGTTAACTGATTCTGATTCCTTCTCCTGTAAAATATTTTGAAATACCTTTGAATTCATTATTCCCTTAATGATTGTTAATTACACTGAAAATTCAAAGCAGCCCCAAACCATAATACCACCTCCACCCTGCTTGATTGTTGTGATGATGGCTTGTTGGTGTGCAATGTTTGTTTTCCTTCAAATGCCTTCATTTCAACTTTTGTCTCATGTTCAAAGAACATTTTCCCAGAAGCATTGTGGAGCATCCTGGTGGTCTTGGTCAAACGTAGGACAGGCATCAATGTTTTTTGGTTTGCTTGGTACAGTATTAGTTTACGTACTGTAGATTGTGTTTGTCTATAGTTATTTATGTCATATTTATCTACTGTAAATATCAATACAAAGTATATATGTATTTTTTCTCTATCAGTACTAGAGTTAAAGATTTACAAACTTTAAGCTTAAGTCTTGTAGTAAGTATAGTGACATCTACAGGACACCTACAGACTCTTTGGAATTTCCATTGCTACTGCCTGAGGTCTAGAGTGTTCTGTAGATACAGTAAATGACACAAGGCTGTGTGGGGCTTTTCATCAAGGATCTACTATTTTTACAGCAAACATTTCAAATTTCTTTAAAATGTTTGCATATTACTGTACAAATAACTTTTTTTTTATAGATATGCAACTGTGTTTGCAATATTGTTTTTCTAAAATACTTGTTTTAACAATCACTTTTGCATATAACAATTTACATAAAGACAAAATGACATGCAAATATGTGGGCATATATAGTCATAGTCGATAGTGTTGGCACCTATGAATTTTTTCCAGAAAATGCAGTATTGCTCCCAATAAATAATTTGGGAAGAAAACTTCACCTGAACTTGACCGCAGACACCGAGCCCCCATACAAGTCAATGAGGACCAGAACTTCTGGGCTGTAAAATGGCTGTAAAATTGTCATAGTAAGGGCTAGGGGGCTGTAAAAAGAAGGAAAATGGGTGATAAGAGCAGGACAGTTAGGCTATGTGCCCACGGGAGTTTGTACCTTCGGAGCTGCTCGCCGGAATCCGCAGCTATTTTTAGCTGTGGTAGTACAGCGACATAGCTGCGGTAAACCTGCGGACATTCATGCGACTTATCTGTGGAAGTCCCGGCCTCTATCTCCATAGCGGAGGGCCGGGATTTCCGCAGGTACTTCCACAGAAATAATTGACATGCAATTACGTGCGGCTGCGGGACATCTGCAGCATGTTCCGCAGCCGCACGTATCTGCAGCATGGACACAGCACTCCCCATGTCCCATAGGATAACATGGGGAGTGTGTGTACATGCTGAAACCTGCGGATTTATTTAGAAAATCCAGAAAATCTGCAGATTTTCCGCAGATAAATCCGCAGGTTTAATATCACGTGGGCACATAGCCTTATACATACCATGTTTCTCTGAAGATAAAACAGCAGTCAGGCTCTTTTCTGGCCTTCGCATTAAACTAAATGAATATTCCCTGCTTCTCTAGCCTATTCGCTGTTTAAAGGGCTGGAGATTGTTTGAAATCAGACTGCTATACATGCCCCATGCCCTCTGTGATTAGTTGCAGTCAGTTTGCTGTATTGTAGTGGAAAAAGAAATAAATGTAAAAAATCATGTAGGTCCTCACCTATTTTACAAACCCTTCAAGATAAAGCATCAGCTGGGAGCTAATATCAGGCTGGCAACGGGCCAATATCTGTCACGCTCTCCGGTCCCCGTGGCCCGCTCCCCGGTTCCTGTGCCCCGCTCTCCGGTTCCCGATGGCGTCCCCTGCTCACCGCTCCGGTCCCGGCTTCCTCTTCCTCGCCTGCACCCTCCATGTGTCCTGCTCCCCACTCCCGGCGCCCCTCTGCGACGCGGGACTCACAGCCGGGCACTCCTGCTTCCTCTGCACCGTTCCCTGTACTGGCTTCTGGCACACGGGCCTCGCGCATGCGCATTAGAGCGCGCGCGTGGTCATTGACCCTCTCTTAAAGGGCCAGCACCTAGAAACAGGAAATTGCATAGACAGGTACAGGGTATATTAGGATTCTCTTTCCTGGTGGGCGGGGCCTGTTCTACGTGTTTAGTAAGCTAGGAGTTCAGGTCCCCGTATTGCTGTGTCCAGTATTAACCCCTGTCTTTCTCGCAGAGCCTGTCCTGCTACGCCAGCCGGTCCTGACCACGTCCACTCCAGTATTCCTGACGGTCTTTAGCGGATGTTCCACCACCTCTTCAGCTCCGCCAGTCTCCAGTCCCTGGCTCCGTTTGGTGACCCATCCTCTCGCTCAGCAGGTTCCGGATTCCGCCTGATCCTACAACCCGGCCTCGGACCCTGAGCCTCGTCACCCGGACTACCGTCTAGAACTCTGTGTTCCCAGCGACATCTACTTTCCAGCTCTCATACGGACTGTCTTGCTACCAATAGTGCTTCGGCTGCCGTGCATCAAGGCCCTTTGGCGGGGTGACCGGTCTGGCTGCCTCACCAGGGGAACCCGGTGTACGGTCCAGTGTTTCCACCACCCGGACGTAACAGCTAGAACAGGCCATGGATCCCGCCGATGCACTAGCAACCCAGCTGGCTGGATTACAGCAGGAACTCGGACGACAACGTGAGACCCAATCCCGTATGTTGGCCTTCATGACATCCGTGGACACCCGCCTGAATACGCTGCAAGCGAGTGCCACGTCTCTGGCGACTCAATCCACGTCCGCAGCTCCCGTGGTAGCCTCCTCGGATACTTCCAAACTCCGTTTGGCCTCACCACACCGGAACGCCGGAGATCCCAAGACCTGCAGGCGATTCATAAATCCATTTCAAGCTGCTGCCGCACCTTTTTGCCTCTGACCAAGACAAGGTCGCGTTCGTGATGTCCCATCTTGAGGGAGAGGCACTGGCCTGGATGAACCCCTTGTGGGAGAAGGAGGATCCCGTAACTACCAACTTCCAGGAGTTCCTGCAGGCGTTTCGTATTACCTTTGACGAGTTGGACGCGCCTCCGCGTCCGCCTCATCGCTCCTCAGGCTACGTTAGGGGACTTTGACCATGGGCCAGTATGCTATCCGCTTCCGCACCTTGGCCTCAGAATTAGGGTGGAACAATGAGGCCCTAACCGCCGCCTTCTGGGAGGGACTCTTGGGCCGTATTAAGGATGAGCTGGCTGGTCGTGACGTGCCTTCCACCCTGGATGCCCTGATCGCTCTAGCGACCCAAGTGGATCTTCGCTTTCAGGAACGATCCAAAGAGGTGTCCCGCGAGAGGCGTCCGATACGGCACCCCTCCCCACCACTGAAGTCAATCGCTCCCCAGTCGGCGTCATCTGGGGCATCTGCCCACGAGCCCATGCAGATTGACCGCCTGAGGCAGTCTGAGCAATGCAGAGCAGAACGACTCGCAAAGGGTCTCTGCTTCTACTGCGGAGATGGCACACACCTGCTACGCTCCTGTCCCGAGAAGCCGGGAAACTCCAAAGCCTAGGCTTGGTAGGAGAGGCCACCCTAGGTGCTGGGACTCTCTCAGACTCCGTTACATGGACTGTTCAAGTGACTACAGAAGAGAACCGATTCACGGCAGAGGCGTATCTCGATTCCGGAGCAGCAGGCAACTTCATCCAGCAGGCTACGGTGGATAAGTACCAGGTGCCTGTTCTCCCACTAGAAAAACCGTTGGTGATCGCCTCTGTAGATGGGAGACCCCTCTCTGACACAGTCTCGTTGATCACCAGGCCTATGGAATTACGGATCGGTGCCCTGCACACCGAGAATATCACCTTCTACTTCCTCCTGCGCATGTCTCATCAGATCCTGTTGGGACTTCCATGGTTACGGGCACACGAACCGTCGGTCAGCTGGAGTACAGGCGAAATTACCCGATGGGGCTCCTTGTGTCACGAGAGATGCCTGAAATCCATACAGCCCATCCGACGACCTCCGGTTCCAGAGTCTCTACCAGGACTGCCTTCCGCCTACTGGTCCTTCACGGACGTGTTTGATAAAAAGGAGTCAGAGATACTACCGCTTCATCGTCCCTACGACTGTGCCATAGACTTACTGCCGGGAACTACGCCTCCTAGAGGAAGGATATACCCCTTGTCCCCTGCTGAAACACGGGCCATGTCTGCCTATATCACCGAGAGCCTGGCAAAGGGGTTCATTCGGAGATCTTTGTCCCCTGCCGGAGCAGGGGTTTTCTTCGTCAAGAAGAATGAAGGTGATCTGCGCCCCTGCATTGACTACCGGGGATTAAACCAGATCACCGTGAAAAATAAATACCCTCTGCCACTCATCCCCGAACTATTCGATCGGCTCTGAGGAGCTCGTGTATTCACCAAGTTGGATCTCCGTGGGGCCTATAACCTGGTTCGCATTCGCTCTGGAGACGAATGGAAGACCGCATTCAACACTCGGGATGGGCACTACGAGTATTGTGTCATGCCCTTTGGTCTGTGTAATGCTCCGGCAGTCTTTCAAGAACTGGTGAACGACGTGTTCAGAGACCTCCTCTATGTCTGTGTCGTGGTGTATCTGGACGACATCCTGGTCTTCTCTCCGGACCTACAGACCCACAGAGAGAACGTGCAGCTAGTACTCCAAAGGCTTAGAGAGAACCGCCTGTACGCCAAGTACGACAAGTGCGTTTTTGAAAAGTCGTCTCTTCCCTTCCTGGGTTATGTAATCTCTGACACTGGCTAACAAAATTATCCCTATGAATACTAATTACTCAATACATTAAATACCTTTATTGATGGCAACGTTAAAAACAACAATGACACAATACAAATTAAAACCTACATAAAATTCATCAGTAGGCAGGAAAACAAGGCATACAATAAATTATTAAGGTATATGGGGACCAAAAATTGGTCTATACATTAACAGTCAATAATATTAGAATAATGATATGGTCCTTTATCTCATCATAACAGTAAAATACTTATGCAACCACATCAATAAATTGCTCCCCTAAAAGCCCAATACCATACCTGTAGCCATATTAAGCATGCACAAGTTTTCCTGCCTCCCACTCCAACGCACGTTTCACACCGCTTCCTCAGGGAGTGACCACGATGGGAAAAGGAGGTGGCACGTTTGAGAGGCTTCTGGGTAAGGAACACTAAGAGGGGGATGTGAGGAGGAAGCTCTCCTCTCCGGGAAGTGTAGTGTCTTCACTGTGGAGACCGCCATTGACCATTGTGTGCAGTCATCAGTTGTAAGAGGCATTTCCTCTGGTCTTATCAGATGGGTTTACTGTTATGTGTGTATATATAAACCTATATGGGGCGTACTGGGCGACCCTCCAGTCACTGGCATCTGTGCAGTGTGTCACACAGGTAGCCATGGTGGCTACTGGAGGAGGCGTGCAATGTGGCCCCTTGTGGAAGCTACCACATAGGTATCAGCATGTATTGACCCCTGCCTGTGTAGTGCCTCGGCAGTGTCCCCGGCTGCCACCCCGGAGTGTCCGTCCCTGAGGAAGCGGTGTGAAACATGCGTTGGAGTGGGAGGCAGGAAAACTTGTGCATGCTTAATATGGCTACAGGTCTGGTATTGGGCTTTTAGGGGAGCAATTTATTGATGTGGTTGCATAAGTATTTTACTGTTATGATGAGATAAAGGACCATATCATTATTCTAATATTATTGACTGTTAATGTATAGACCAATTTTTGGTCCCCATATACCTTAATAATTTATTGTATGCCTTGTTTTCCTGCCTACTGATGAATTTTATGTAGGTTTTAATTTGTATTGTGTCATTGTTGTTTTTAACGTTGCCATCAATAAAGGTATTTAATGTATTGAGTAATTAGTATTCATTGGGATAATTTTGTTAGCTAATGTTGGTATATCCTGATGAGATGATACTTTAAAAGTTGATAAATTGTGGTCAAACTTCTAATTTTGGGTCAAAAAAAAAATCTCTGACACTGGCCTGCAGATGGACCCAGAGAAAGTGTCTTCTATCCTCAACTGGCCTCCTCCCTCCGGGCTGAAGGCCATCCAACGCTTCCTCGGCTTTGCAAACTATTATCGTCAATTCATCCCGCACTTCTCTGCCCTGACTGCGCCTCTCTCTGCCTTGACTAAGAAGGGAGCTAATCCTAAGGACTGGCCACCTGCGGCCGATGCCGCGTTCTGCTCTTTAACACTAGAACTACTGGACTCGTGACACCTATATAGAAATACATGGTGCAAAGTAGTCAAAATGACTACCTCAGTAGTTCTAGTGTTAAAACAGGCGTTTGCTTCTTCCCCGGTTCTCCATCGCCTTGAATTGAACCGACAGTTCACCTTGGAGGTGGATGCCTCCTCCTCAGGGGCCGGGGCAGTGTTAATGCAGAAATCCGCCACCGGGAAGATGGTCACTTGCGGATTCTTCTCCAAGAGCTTCTCGGCACCCGAACGCAACTACACCATCGGTGATCGAGAGCTACTGGCCATCAAGCTGGCCTTGGAGGAATGGCGCTACCTCCTGGAGGGAGCAGTATACCCTGTGATCATCTACACGGACTACAAGAATCTGGAGTACCTACGGTCAGCCCAAAGACTGAACCCGTGACAAGCCCGCTGGTCCTTGTTTTTTGCTCGATTTGATTTCCAACTCTATTTTCGGCCCGCGGATAAGAACATGCGGGCAGACGCCTTGTCTAGGTCCTTCGTGCCCGTAGAGCAGGAGGAGGAGACGTTCCAGCCCATCATCAGCCCCAGTAAAGTTATTCCGCTGGCTCCTGTCACTCTGGCTCAGATTCCCCCTGGGAAGACCTATGTCTCAGATACTGACAAACAAAGAGTCCTACACTGGGGTCATGCCTCAAAAATCGCCGGCCATGCTGGTCAGAAGAAGACTTGGAGTACGATTGTCCGTCACTATTGGTGGCCGTCCCTCCGCAAAGACGTCGCAACCTTCATCTCAGCCTGTCCATCTTGTGCCCGGAACAAGACACCCAAGCACCTGCCATATGGACGTCTTCTGCCTCTGCCCATTCCTTCCGTTCCGTGGCAACACATTGCAATGGACTTTATTACGGACTTACCCTTGTCCTCCGGACACACGGTCATATGGGTTGTGGTGGACCGTTTCTCAAAGATGGCTCACTTCGTTCCCATGGCCGGGCTGCCCTCTGCCCAGAAGCTGGCTGACTCCTTCATACAACACATATTCCGATTGCATGGCTTTCCTACACACATTGTGTCCGACAGAGGAACTCAGTTCACCTCGCGCTTCTGGAGGGCTCTCTGCAATCATCTGGGAGTAACCTTGGACTTTTCTTCGGCCTACCACCCTCAGTCGAATGGCCAAGTGGAACGGGTCAATCAGATCCTGACTTCCTTTCTGCGCCACTACGTCAACATCCATCACGACGATTGGTCCACGCTCCTTCCTTGGGCTGAATTCTCCCATAACCAGCACATCAGCGAGTCCACCTCCAGCTCTCCCTTCCAGGTCGTTTACGGACTTCAGCCTTCTGTCCCGTTGCCAGTATCCTCGGCTTCAGATGTTCCCGCTGCAGATGCCCTGGTCCGGGACTTCTCAGCTATATGGACCTCAGTCAAGACTTCCCTAGAGCGTGCTTCCTTGCAGATGAAGAGACATGCGGACAAGAGGCACCTGGATCCCCCGTGTTTCTCCCCAGGTGATCTGGTCTGGCTTGCATCCAAATATGTCCGACTGAAGTTACCATCGTACAAGTTGGGTCCTCGTTACATCGGGCCGTTTAAAGTCATCAGCAAGATTAATGCTGTCTCCTACAAGCTGCAACTCCCGGCCACGATTCGGATACCCAACTCCTTCCATGTCTCCTTGCTCAAACCTGTTGTTCTTGGTCCCTTCTCCGCTGGTCTCGGTACTTCTCCTCCTCCCATCGCTGACGATGACATCTATGCGGTAAGGGATATCGTGGCCATGAAGACCGTGCAAGGTCGCCAATTCTTCCTGGTGGACTGGGCGGGTTATGGTCCCGAGGATAGGTCCTGGGAGCCCCAGGAGAATGTTGGCACTCCTCTGATACGTGCCTTCTTGTCCCGGTTGTGGGGGGGGGGGGCGTGGGGGAGGGGGTACTGTCACGCTCTCCGGTCCCCGTGGCCCGCTCCCCGGTTCCCGACGGCGTCCCCTGCTCACCGCTCCGGTCCCGGCTTCCTCTTCCTCGCCTGCACCCTCCATGTGTCCTGCTCCCCGCTCCCGGTGCCCCTCTGCGACGCGGGACTCACAGCCGGGCACTCCTGCTTCCTCTGCACCGCTCCCTGTACTGGCTTCTGGCACACGGGCCTCGCGCATGCGCATTAGGGCGCGCGCGCGGTCATTGACCCTCTCTTAAAGGGCCAGCACCTAGAAACAGGAAATTGCATAGACAGGTACAGGGTATATTAGGATTCTCTTTCCTGGTGGGCGGGGCCTGTTCTACGTGTTTAGTAAGCTAGGAGTTCAGGTCCCCGTATTGCTGTGTCCAGTATTAACCCCTGTCTGTCTCGCAGAGCCTGTCCTGCTACGCCAGCCGGTCCTGACCACGTCCGCTCCAGTACTCCTGACGGTCTTTGGCGGATGTTCCACCACCTCTTCAGCTCCGCCAGTCTCCAGTCCCTGGCTCCGTTTGGTGACCCGTCCTCTCGCTCAGCAGGTTCCGGATTCCGCCTGATCCTACAACCCGGCCTCGAACCCTGAGCCTCGTCACCCGGACTACCGTCTAGAACTCTGTGTTCCCAGCGACATCTACTTTCCAGCTCTCATATGGACTGTCTTGCTACCAATAGTGCTTCGGCTGCCGTGCATCAAGGCCCTTTGGCAGGGTGACCGGTCTGGCTGCCTCACCAGGGGAACCCGGTGTACGGTCCAGTGTTTTCACCACCCGGACGTAACAATATCCATGGCTTTTCCCACCCTATTAATACCAGCCCCCCGTTGTCAGCTTTACCTTGGCTGGTTATCAAAAATTGGGGGGACCCCATTTCTTAAATAAATAACTGAAAAAACAGCGCCTGCACCCATTTTTGATAACCAAAAAATGTGTTTGAAATAAGTCAAGTTTCATTTCTCCTGTTCTGTGTCAATTACTTGTCTCACACTAGTAATGCCCTTTCTATTTATCTTTTAATAAGCTGTGGAGGCGGAGTTTTCTTTCAGGCAAGATCCGCCTTCGTAACCTGGAAGAGGTCATTTACAGTACACACCAGAAGTTTGGACACACCTTCTCATCTCTAGAACAACTGTTAAGAGGAGACTTTGTGCAGCAGGCCTTCATGGTAAAATAGCTGCTAGGAAACCACTGCTAAGGACAGGCAACAAGCAGAAGAGACTTGTTTAGTCTAAAGAACACAAGGAATGGACATTAGACCAGTGGAAATCTGTGCTTTGGTCTGATGAGTCCAAATTTGAGATCTTTGGATCCAACCACCGTATTTTTGTAGAAAAGGTGAACGGATGGACTCTACATGGCTGGTTCCCACCGTGAAGCATGGAGGAGGAGGTGTGATGGTGTGGGCGTACTTTGCTGGTGACACTGTTGGGGATTTATTCAAAATTGAAGGCATACAAAATCAGCATGGCTACCACAGCATCTTGCAGCGGCGTGCTATTCCATCTGGTTTGCGTTTAGTTGGACCATCATTTATTTTTCAACAGGACAATGACCCAAAACACACCTCCAGGCTGTGTAAGGGCTATCTGACTAAGAAGGAGAGTGATGGGGTGCTACGCCAGATGGCCTGGTCTCCACAGTCACCAGACCTGAACCAAATCGAGATGGTTTGGGGTGAGCTGGACCGCAGAGTGAAGGCAAAAGGGTCAACAAGTGCTAAGCATCTCTGGGAACTCCTTGAAGACTGTTGGAAGACCATTTCTGGTGAATACCTCTTGAAGCTCATCAAGACAATGCCAAGAGTGTGCAAAGCAGTAATCAAAGCAAAAGCTGGCTTCTTTGAAGAACCTAGAATATAAGACATATTTTCAGTTGTTTCACACTTTTTAAGTATGTCATTCCACATGTTTTAATTCATAGTTTTGATGCCTTCAATGTGAATCTACAATTTTCAGTCATGAAAATAAAGAAAACTCTTTGAATGAGAAGGTGTGTCCAAACGTTTGGTCTGTAGTGTATTTAAAGTGATAAAAGATGATATTTCAACAACAAGGCATCTGATATCAGACATAAAGGTATGGCATTTTTCAGCATTTTATAACCTGTATGCCCATATTAAGAGTTTAAAAAGGTCAAAGTGGTGACAGATTCCCTTTAAAAACTAGTTTATATCTACTAGTGTGTTTATTGTACAAAATAATTTGTTGAGCTCTCTTCATTGCTCCAATTAGTCTAATATTATCTCCTGGTTCTCCTCTTATCTCTCTGACTGCTCATTCACTGTATCCTTTGCCAGCTCCTCTTCCTCTCCTCTTCCCCTTACGGTCGGGGTTCCTCAGGGTTCAGTCCTAGGCCCTCTCCTGTTCTCTCTATACACAGCCCCTATTGGACAAACAATCAGCAGATTTGGTTTCCAGTACCATCTCTATGCTGATGACACCCAACTGTACACATCTTCTCCTGACATCACCCCTGCACTATTACAAAATACTACCGATTATCTGTCCGCTGTCTCCAACATCATGTCCTCCCTCTATCTAAAACTGAACCTGTCAAAAACTGAACTTCTCCTGTTTCCTCCCTCTCCTAACCTTCCGAAACCCAATATTACCATTTCTGTGTGTGGCTCTACCATTATGTCCCAGCAGCATGCCAGCTGTCTTGGGGTTATATTTGACTCCGATCTTTCCTTCACTCCCCACATTCGTTCACTTGCTCGTTCTTGTCACTTCCACCTCAAAAACATCTCAAGAATTCGACCTTTTCTTACCGTTGACTCTGCAAAAACTCTTACTAATGACTTAAGACTGACATCCTCAACAATTCGAACCTCCCACTCCCGTCTTCAAGATTTCTCACGAGCTATGCCTATGCTCTGGAACACACTACCAAGAGAAATCCGATTAATTCCCAACATCCACACCTTTAAGCGGGCCCTAAAAACGCATTTCTTTAGATCAGTCTATCATCTCACTGCCCTGATCTAATCTAGTCCTTTTCTGCCCTTCAAAAAATGTACTTCCAGTTATCGTCCCCTGTACCTGTATAAATTCTCATCGACGGGTTTATGCAGATGCTTTTGAATACCCTATTAAATCGATGGCTGGACCATATATGACAAGCTTTTCTCCCCCCCATTCACCTTTTGTGTCTCCCCTATTTCCCCATAGACTGTAAGCTTACGAGCAGGGCCCTCACTCCTCCTGGTATCTTAATTTTGTTATTTTGTATTGTCTCATATTGTCTGTTGTGAAGATGTAATTTACCCTCTCACTGTATATGCTGTGATACTATGTCATGATATGTATATTTCCCTGGTTGTATTAGTTGTAATTCATGTATTTCCTTGGGGGAGCTACTGGTCTCAATGTGTCTCTCTCATACAATTGCAGTCTTGGCATCTAATGTGATTATGTAAATAGCCTGTCCTCTTCTATCCAGAGTTGTGTATCTAGTCTGTAATTGCATTGGCCAGTGAAGGAATAGTCATTGTTCTGCACAGCAGGGGATCCCTTCATCTACTGTGGCTGGCAGACATATGGGAGCCCTGTGATGGACCAAACCATTGATGATAGGATGTGTGACCCCTACCCCCTGAACATGGTGGGCTGGTCAAGGAGCACAGACAATGCATTTCCCTTTTTGTAACTTCAGAGTGAGCTGAAACTTGGAAAGAGAAGGACCCCAGCCTGGGTGGCTGTGGACACGGACGGAGCTAGGCCTGTGCGGCGGCCCGTGGGATTGTGTGGAACTCTTTGGACTACTGTAAGGATGATTGCTTTGTTATCCGGTCCGAGGATTGTCGGGAAGGGCCCCCGAATCTGTTTTACGTGGACTTATCGTGTGCTGTTCCAGTGTTCTTGTGAATAAACCTGTTGGATCGTCCCTCGGCCTCGTCCATCCTTTGCTCTGTTGTACACCCCCGTCACAAACTGGTTGGCAGCGCTGGGATCAGAGCAGAAGGAATGGAGGACAATGGCTCAACATCAGGAACCAGCACTGCAGAGTACAAGACCTGGACTTTGGGGAGCCTGCAATCAAAGGCCCGTGAAGTAGGAGTTTGTTTCAAAGGACTCTCCAAGGAGCAGCTGATTGAGGCGCTAGAAGGAGTCTGCTCGCAAAATGATGCGGAGGAAGGATCCTCACAGCAAACGGAAGAAAGACGGCAGCCGGAGGTAAATACCCAAAAAAGTCAGTGGGTTGTGTGGTACGAGGAGGAGATGGTCTTGCTGGGAGAGGAGACCACCATAGAATATAAGATGGAGGTCATGCGTAGAGCTAAAGAGAAGGAGCGCAGGATGGAGGAGATGGCATTGCTGGATAAGCAGCTCGCTGTGGAAGCCGCGAGAGGTTCCAGACAGACTGTAACCCCAGCACCCATCATGAGGGAACTTCCCAGGGTGTCCCGCAAAGACTTTAAGCCATTTAATGAGGCTGCAGGCGACATTGAGGGCTTCTTCCAGGACTTTGAGCATCAGTGTCGATTAATGGAAGTCCCGGACAGGGAGCGTGTCCGGCATCTGGTTGGGCTCCTAGAGGGGGGAGCTGCTGAAGCCTATAGAGCTATGGACCCTCGGTGGAACTGTGAGTATGCGGAGATTAAACAGACTATTCTAGAACATTATGCTGTGACCCCAGACACTTACAGGGCTCAGTTCCTTGCTTTAGCCTGTGATGGGGAAGTGTCTTTTAGGATATATGCTCATAGACTCAAACAAATATGTAATCGCTGGCTGGAGGCAGAGGAGGCCTTATCTTGGGAGACTTTCCTGCAGGTCATCCTAAAAGAACAATTCTTTGCCCAGTGCCCCGCTGAGATCCGAGAATGGGTGCGTGAGAGAAAACCAGCGACAGTGGAGGAAGCTGCTGCTCTAGCTGATGAGGTGCTCACTATCAAGCCTCAGTGGAGGGTTCTGTTGGAGGGTGGAGAGACGCCTAACAGCTCCACAACACCGGATGCCCCCAGTTATTCTGTCCCCATTGTTCCCCGTTACTCTAAGCCACCACATGTTGATACCCGTGTTAATGTGCCTCCAGTTGCTTCTACTGCACTTTCTGGAATACGCCGGGGAGAGGAAGTAACAGAGCGCAGGTGTTATGTTTGTAGGCATCCCGGGCATTTGCAGGCCTCATGCCCAGCCAGCCCATGGAGGAATCATCCTCAAACCCCTACAGCACCTTCAGGTGGGAGCAGGCCTGCAAGTTCCCCTACCCCTTACCCAAGAGGACGCCTTGGATGGAGGGAGACCCAGCTCAGATGCTATCAATGTGGACAGCCAGGGCATCGGCAAGTCTCCTGCCCAGCTGTTCAAATGAGGACTGATCCTGCACCCAATCGGATTGTTAATTATTTACAGCCCAGTGCCATGGAGGAAGATGTGGCACCGCTATGTGAGGACTGGCCTAGTGACTCAGCCCCCCATGTTGCACCACCAGGAGTTTACGGGGTGCAACCCGCAGTTATGACGACTTCTGCTCATCAAGGTAAGCACTTGCAGGAGGTTGTGCTGGATGGACAGAGACTTGTTGGATTTTGTGACTCGGGTGCTTTCCTCACACTGGCTGATCCCCGAGTGGTTCGGCCTGAGGCAATCCATAGAGGACCTGGGATTGTCATTGAACTGGCTGGTGGACAATGGAGGACTATTCCCACAGCCACTGTGGATCTGAACTTTGGTTTTGGGGTCAGGCGATGTGTGGTTGGGGTGATGGGTGGTCTGCCTGCAGCTGTTCTCCTGGGCAATGATGTGGGGGAGCTACGATGCCAATTCGTGGCTGCATGAAGCCACATGTAAGTAACGCTCTGCCTGTGTGTACTTAACCAGTGACCTGTAGAGGTCCCTAGTAAGTACACAAGTTGGGAGGGGGAGGGATTGTGAAGATGTAATTTACCCTCTCACTGTATATGCTGTGATACTATGTCATGATATGTATATTTGCCTGGTTGTATTAGTTGTAATTCATGTATTTCCTTTGGGGAGCTACTGGTCTCAATGTGTCTCTCTCATACAATTGCAGTCTTGGCATCTAATGTGATTATGTAAATAGCCTGTCCTCTTCTATCCAGAGTTGTGTATCTAGTCTGTAATTGCATTGGCCAGTGAAGGAATAGTCATTGTTCTGCACAGCAGGGGATCCCTTCATCTACTGTGGCTGGCAGACATATGGGAGCCCTGTGATGGACCAAACCATTGATAATAGGATGTGTGACCCCTACCCCCTGAACATGGTGGGCTGGTCAAGGAGCACAGACAATGCATTTCCCTTTTTGTAATTTCAGAGTGAGCTGAAACTTGGAAAGAGAAGGAGCCCCAGCCTGGGTGGCTGTGGACATGGACTGAGCTAGGCCTGTGTGGCGGCCCGTGGGATTGTGTGGAACTCTTTGGACTACTGTAAGGATGATTGCTTTGTTATCCGGTCCGAGGATTGTCGGGAAGGGCCCCCAAATCTGTTTTACGTGGACTTATCGTGTGCTGTTCCAGTGTTCTTGTGAATAAACCTGTTGGATCGTCCCTCGGCCTCGTCCATCCTTTGCTCTGTTGTACACCCCCGTCACGTCTGTACATGTCCCCTCTTAATTGTAAAGCGCTGCGGAATATTTTGCCGCTATAGAAATAAAACTTATTATTATATTACACGTGTACACATGCCACCTCAGTAAAGCTGCCAGCTACAAGTGATTGCTTGTGGCAAGCAATTCAACCCACATTTTCTTGTTCCCATCCAATTTTTCACCTTTTTTCCCCTACAACTTTAATATATAAAGTTTCTTTGTTTTTGGAATTACTATTTTAATTGTCTACTCTACTTTCCATACACCATACCTCTCAAATATTAGAGTAGCAAAAGAGAGATAAAATGGGCAGCGTTACTATTTGGACATGCCCCTTAGTCACACCCATTTACCTTTTTTTCTCTATCCAGTCAGAGGGGGCATGGTGGCAGTGAGTGACATTCATCACATGCCCAGTACAGGAAGGCATACACCCAAATCCAGGGCTATCCCATTTTATCTGGGATGGTTGGGACCTATGGACTTTTTTTTTTTAATTTATTTAAAGTTGTAGCAGCCAGAACCCTTTCATTTACATGTCAGCTTCACTATATAAGGTATTACTTTTTGTGTTACTGGTTTGTTTTGTTATCATCATCAATCATCATCATCATTATTATTATTTTGTTAGTATTATGTAGATACACCCTTGGTTTTCAACACCTCCTGAATCCTTCTGGGTATGATCTCAATCAGATTCAAGCATGTGTAGACCAAAATCTGATCCCAGGTCTCTTCCACACGTTCCCAATGTTGGCGCATACTGATCAACTCACTTCGGTATGTATACAGCTTTTTCTTCATCTTTACCCATAAGTGTTCACTTGGGTTGAGGTCTGAGGCGGCTAATCTAGTATCTCTACTTCTTTATTATTGAACTATTTCTTTGCCAATATTGACATATGCTTTGTATCTTTGTCCTGCTGGATCACTATGTCCTCTTTTTCATACCCATAGTACTTGAGTGTACCAAGTAACTAATTTTGTAGGATACTCACACATAGCTCAGCATTGAGATCACCATAGCTCCTGGTCAAGTATCCAATGCCTTTGGCTGTGAAACAATCCCATATCATCAGTCTTCTTCTGGCAAACTTGACAATTCTTTAAATTTCTCGATCCGTTAGCCCCTCGTCCCTTGTTTCTTCCAAACTCATTTGCATCCATCAGAGTCTAATGTTTTGAGTTTCATCTCACTGCTCTAAATCAGCCATTTCCAATCTACTACTGTGCACTTTTAGTACTTTTTTGCAAACTCAAGCCGACGCTTCTTATGATGATATAGAAGTCAAGGCTTCTTCACATTTTTTGGGCCACAATTCCAGACTTGTGTAATGTGTAGAGATGAGCGATGTTCGAAGCGAACCGTTCGCCAATTTCAAATTCGAGTTGTTTTGAGCGATGTTCGAGTCGTTCCACGAATTCGAACGATTTGCTTCACGTTCGACAGTTCGAGTTAACGTTCGATAACGGTTCGATCACCAAAAGCGTGGCTTTTCACATTAAGGCTATGTGTGCATATTGTGTATTTGCATGCGTCCTGCGTCCCCAGCACAATCCCTGTCTCTTTCCTACTCACCGATCAGTTGCATGGCTGTCACAAAGCTCCGGCGGCTTTTCATCTTTTGAAAAAGGCTGCCGCTCATTATTCAATCTGGTATTCCCTGCTTTCCCCGCCCACCGGCACCCATGATTGGTTGCAGTCAGACACGCCCCCACGCTGAGTGACAGCTGTGTGTGCGAGGATGATGATGGGGGCGGTAGTGCTTGTGTGTGCGGTGATGATGATGTGTGCGGTAGTGTCGGGGTGTGTGCAGGGAAGATGGGGGCAGTAGTACCGGGGTGTGTGCGGTGATGATGATGAGTGCGGTAGTACCGGGGTGTGTGCGGAGAAGATGGGGGCGGTAGTGACAGCTGTCTCACTGCAACCAATCACAGCCACCGGCGGGCGGGTCATTATCGTGCAAGTAAAATAAATAAATAAACAATTACCAAAAAAAAACCAAACCTGCAGTTCCCCCCAATTTTGATACCAGCCAAGATAAAACCACACAGCTGAAGGCTGGTATTGTCAGGATGGGGAGCCCCACGTTATGGGGAGCCCACCACCCTAACAATATCAGCCAACAGCCGCCCGGATTTGCCGCATCCATTAGATGCGACAGTCCCTGGACTCTACCCGGCTCATCCCAAATTGCCCTGGTGCGGTGGCAATCGGGGTAATAAGTCCTAGGTTAATCATGGCAGGCGTCTCCCCGAGATACCTTCCATGATTAACCTGTAAGTGAAAGTAAATAAACACACAATGAAAAATCCTTTATTTGGAATAAGACAAAAAAAACCTCTTTTACCACTTTATTAATCCCCAAACAACAATCCAGATCCAAAGTAATCCACACGACGCTTTCAGCTCTGCTACATGAAGATGACAGGGAGCACCGTAGACCATGACTGCTCTGTGTCAGCTCCACGCAGCAACTGAAGTGAGCCGCGCTGTCACTGGAGACTTCACTCAGGTAGTGCCTGTGTGTGTGCGAGGATGATGATTGGGGCGGTAGTGCTTGTGTGTGTGGTGATGATGATGTGTGCGGTAGTGTCGGGGTGTGTGCAGGGAAGATGGGGGCAGTAGTACCGGGGTGTGTGCGGTGATGATGATGAGTGCAGTAGTGCCGGGGTGTGTGCGGAGAAGATGGGGGCGGTAGTGGCATGGTGTGTGCGGGGATGATGATGAGTGCGGTGGTGCCGGGGTGTGTGCGGGGAAGATGGGGGCGGAAGTGTCGGGGTGTGTGTGGTGGTGGTGATGATGAAGAGTACGGTAGTACCGAGGTGTGTGCGGGGATGATGATGAGTGCGGTAGTGTCAGGGTGTGTGCGGGGAAGATGGGGGTGGTAGTGCCGGGGTGTGTGCGGGGATGATGAGTGCGGTTGTGCCATGGTGTGTGCGGTGATGATGATGAGTGTGGTAGTGTCGGGGTGTGTGCGGGGATGATGATGGGGGCGATAGTGCCTGCGTGTCTCCCTCTTTCTCTTTCTCTCTCTCTTTTTCTCTCTCTCTCTCTCTCTTTCTCTCTCTCTCTTTCTCTCTCTCTCTTTCTGTCTCTTTCTCTCTCTTTCTCTCGCTCTTTCTCTCTCTCTTTCTCTCTTTCTCTCTCTTTATCTCTCTCTCTCTTTTTTTTTTTTGCACTGATGCATCAGCTGATTGTATAAACGGCTTTTATACAGGGAAGCATTTTTTTGTTAAGTTTTTTGCCAACAAAACTAAAAAAAAAACTAAAAAAAATGACGTGGGCTTTGCCATATTTTTGTATGCTAGCCAGGTACAGCAGGCAGGTACAGCTGCCCAAAACTCCCAGCTGCCTATTTGTACCCAGCTGGGAGCTAAAAATATAGGGAAGCCCTTTTTTTAATTTTTTTCATGAATTTCATGAAATATTTAAAAAAAAACAAAAAAAAAACGACATGGGCTTCGCCCCATTTTTGTGTCCAGTCAGGTACAACTAGGCAGCTGGGGATTGGAATCCGCAGCACATCTGGCGCTGTATCCAACTCTTTCAGCAGCCCTGATGCCGGGTGGCTCGCTGGGTAATAAAGGGTTAATACTAGCTTTGTTTTACTAGCTTGTATTAAGCCAGATATTCTTAATGTCAGGCAAGTTTGACCCAGCCACTAAGAATCTCCAATAAAGGGTTAAAAAAAAGACACTACACAGAGAAAAAATACATTAATAAAAATAAATACACAGACACACTTAGAGACTCCATGTTTATTACTCCCTCTCACCCCTCCACGATCCTAGTCTTCTGTCTTCTTTCTCCTTCAACCCATGCAGCTCTGCTACATCAGACAGCACTGCATGGGAGGAAGAACGCTGCTGCTCCCCGTGCAGTCTAATCACTCAATGAGTGAGCAGAGGCTGCGGGTTGTAAGCGGTGACGTCACCGCTGCCACCGTTGCAATAGTAACCTGACAGGTGGGTTACTATAGCAACGGTGATCTCCGATCACCTGATTCCCGGCGCCGCTATTCACTGGCTGTTGCATCCAGTCCCTGCATGTGGGCTGACTCTGTAAAGAGCGCCGAGATGCAGGAACAGGGAGCCAAGCATGTGCCCAAGTATCTCACCGGTATACGGGGATGCTCGAACGGAGCACTGCGTACCGGAGAGATGCACTGACAGGACCTAGCATGACGTCATAGCCATGTGATCAATCTGTAGCCAATGAGATAATACACACGTGACTGGTCTCATGCTATGATGTCACGGAAGGTCCTATCATCAGTGCTGGTTACCGGGAGGGCACAGCGATGATCGGAAGGAGAAGCGGCGGGAGACAGAGTCTGCAGGATGCATCGCAGGGACCTGTAAGTATAATGGCAATGTTTATTAACTGAATGTGTATATGTAAAATGTATTTGTATGTGTTTGTGTTTGCCTGCCATTGTTTTCAATGGGGTTCAAAGGTGTTCGACGAACACACCCACCGTTTGACGAACCAAACCGAACTCGAACACTAGGGGGGTGGCTCATCTCTAGTATTGTGTGTCGCATGGTGCTTGCATTGATCTCTGTGATCTCATTATTATAATGCATATGAGCCACCTCCAGTGACATGTTTGTCGCGCTAGAACTGATTGAGTGATAAGAAGATTTGTTAATGCCAATATTTTAACTGGATTGCCACCTTTTGGCTTTTGAATGGATGGACAACTTCAGTTCATATTCTTTCAAAGGTCATGGCACTTAAATGGTGCAGTTTGGCACTTTTCTTGGCTGACAGACGCTTATCGATGAGCAGAATGATGCCAATTCTATTTTCTTGGGAAATATTCTTCATGGCTGTTCCACAATTTAAATATGCTTGTAAATCAACCTAATAACTAGAGTTGAGCGCGGTTCGCGGTTCTCCAGTTCTAGGCTCGAGTGATTTTGGGGCCTGTTCTAGATCGAACTAGAACTCGAGCTTTTTGCAAAAGCTCGATAGTTCTAGAAACGTTCGAGAACGGTTCTAGCAGCAACAAAACAGCTAATTCCTAGCTGGCTTTCTGCTGTAATAGTGTAAGTCACTCTGTGACTCACACGATTATGACATTTCAGTGTATAGTGTGCGGGAACAGCGCCTTCAGATCACTGCTATTTGTATAATGGCGATCGCCATTTTTTTTTTTTCCTTGTCTTCCTTCCCTAAGCGCGCGCGTGTAGTGGGGCGGGCCAGCATGTCAGCCAATCCCAGACAAACACACAGCTAAGTGGACTTTTAGCCAGAGAAGCAACGGCATGTGTGATAGGATGTCCATGTCACATGTCCCTGCATTATAAAAACGAGTATCTGGCCGTCCGGACACCATTATCTCTTCTGCGTCCTTGGTGTCAGACATCACTGGCGCAGCTCCGTCCTTTGTCCTATCGCCGATACTGCTGTATGCGCTCCATACACAGCGCTGGACAGCATAGAGATAGCACTTTCCATCAGTCCTTTTAAGGGCTCGTACCGGCAGGGTCAGAGCCATAGGTGACAGGTCCTGAAAACAGCGACAGCGTCTGTGTAGCAAAGGTCACGGATTTCGTCGCTGCATTTCCCCATTAGGAGGGAAGAGAAAGGCAGGCTTCCATTCCTCTACCCAGAGACCCACAACCCTGCCACTGTACCCTCCTGTCCTCTGCACACTCCAACTCATTATAACTAAGCCATTATACTAGCAAACACTCAGTGTACCTAGTGGCATCCTAAACGTGGCTATTGGACTTTTGTCTAGTCACACTAGTGCAAAGATATTTGCAGCACCTCTACTTGCATTGCACACTCCAACTCATTATAACTAAGCCATTATACTAGCAAACACTCAGTGTACCTAGTGGCATCCTAAACGTGGCTATTGGACTTTTGTCTAGTCACACTAGTGCAAAGACATTTGCAGCACCTCTACCTGCATTGCACACTCCAACTCATTATAACTAAGCCATTATACTAGCAAACACTCAGTGTACCTAGTGGCATCCTAAACGTGGCTATTAGACTTTTGTCTAGTCACACTAGTGCAAAGACATTTGCAGCACCTCTGCCTGCATTGCACACTCCAACTCATTATAACTAAGCCATTATACTAGCAAACACTCAGTGTACCTAGTGGCATCCTAAACGTGGCTATTGGACTTTTGTCTAGTCACACTAGTGCAAAGACATTTGCAGCACCTCTGCCTGCATTGCACACTCCAACTCATTATAACTAAGCCATTATACTAGCAAACACTCAGTGTACCTAGGGGCATCCTAAACGTGGCTATTGGACTTTTGTCTAGTCACACTAGTGCAAAGATATTTGCAGCACCTCTACCTGCATTGCACACTCCAACTCATTATAACTAAGCTATTATACTAGCAAACACTCAGTGTACCTAGTGGCATCCTAAACGTGGCTATTGGACTTTTGTCTAGTCACACTAGTGCAAAGATATTTGCAGCACCTCTACCTGCATTGCACACTCCAACACATTATAACTAAGCCATTATACTAGCAAACACTCAGTGTACCTAGTGGCATCCTAAACGTGGCTATTGGACTTTTGTCTAGTCACACTAGTGCAAAGATATTTGCAGCACCTCTACCTGCATTGCACACTCCAACTCATTATAACTAAGCCATTATACTAGCAAACACTCAGTGTACCTAGTGGCATCCTAAACATGGCTATTGGACTTTTGTCTAGTCACACTAGTGCAAAGACATTTGCAGCACCTCTACCTGCATTGCACACTCCAACTCATTATAACAAAGCCATTATACTAGCAAACACTCAGTGTACCTAGTGGCATCCTAAACGTGGCTATTGGACTTTTGTCTAGTCACACTAGTGCAAAGACATTTGCAGCACCTCTGCCTGCATTGCACACTCCAACTCATTATAACTAAGCCATTATACTAGCAAACACTCAGTGTACCTAGGGGCATCCTAAACGTGGCTATTGGACTTTTGTCTAGTCACACTAGTGCAAAGATATTTGCAGCACCTCTACCTGCATTGCACACTCCAACTCATTATAACTAAGCTATTATACTAGCAAACACTCAGTGTACCTAGTGGCATCCTAAACGTGGCTATTGGACTTTTGTCTAGTCACACTAGTGCAAAGATATTTGCAGCACCTCTACCTGCATTGCACACTCCAACTCATTATAACTAAGCCATTATACTAGCAAACACTCAGTGTACCTAGTGGCATCCTAAACATGGCTATTGGACTTTTGTCTAGTCACACTAGTGCAAAGACATTTGCAGCACCTCTACCTGCATTGCACACTCCAACTCATTATAACAAAGCCATTATACTAGCAAACACTCAGTGTACCTAGTGGCATCCTAAACGTGGCTATTGGACTTTTGTCTAGTCACACTAGTGCAAAGACATTTGCAGCACCTCTGCCTGCATTGCACACTCCAACTCATTATAACTAAGCAATTATACTAGCAAACACTCAGTGTACCTAGTGGCATCCTAAACGTGGCTATTGGACTTTTGTCTAGTCACACTAGTGCAAAGACATTTGCAGCACCTCTGCCTGCATTGCACACTCCAACTCATTATAACTAAGCAATTATACTAGCAAACACTCAGTGTACCTAGTGGCATCCTAAACGTGGCTATTGGACTTTTGTCTAGTCACACTAGTGCAAAGATATTTGCAGCACCTCTACCTGCATTGCACACTCCAACTCATTATAACTAAGCCATTATACTAGCAAACACTCAGTGTACCTAGTGGCATCCTAAACATGGCTATTGGACTTTTGTCTAGTCACACTAGTGCAAAGATATTTGCAGCACCTCTACCTGCATTGCACACTCCAACTCATTATAACTAAGCCATTATACTAGCAAACACTCAGTGTACCTAGTGGCATCCTAAACGTGGCTATTGGACTTTTGTCTAGTCACACTAGTGCAAAGACATTTGCAGCACCTCTACCTGCATTGCACACTGCAACTCATTATAACTAAGCCATTATACTAGCAAACACTCAGTGTACCTAGTGGCATCCTAAACGTGGCTATTGGACTTTTGTCTAGTCACACTAGTGCAAAGACATTTGCAGCACCTCTAACTGCATTGCACACTCCAACTCATTATAACTAAGCCATTATACTAGCAAACACTCAGTGTACCTAGTGGCATCCTAAACGTGGCTATTGGACTTTTGTCTAGTCACACTAGTGCAAAGATATTTGCAGCACCTCTACCTGCATTGCACACTCCAACTCATTATAACTAAGCCATTATACTAGCAAACACTCAGTGTACCTAGTGGCATCCTAAACGTGGCTATTGGACTTTTGTTTAGTCACACTAGTGCAAAGATATTTGCAGCACCTCTACCTGCATTGCACACTCCAACTCATTATAACTAAGCCATTATACTAGCAAACACTCAGTGTACCTAGTGGCATCCTAAACGTGGCTATTGGACTTTTGTCTAGTCACACTAGTGCAAAGACATTTTCAGCACCTCTACCTGCATTGCACACTCCAACTCATTATAACTAAGCCATTATACTAGCAAGCACTCAGTGTACCTAGTGGCATCCTAAACGTGGCTATTGGACTTTTGTCTAGTCACACTAGTGCAAAGACATTTGCAGCACCTCTGCCTGCATTGCACACTCCAACTCATTATAAATAAGCCATTATACTAGCAAACACTCAGTGTACCTAGTGGCATCCTAAACGTGGCTATTGGACTTTTGTCTAGTCACACTAGTGCAAAGACATTTGCAGCACCTCTACCTGCATTGCACACTCCAACTCATTATAAATAAGCCATTATACTAGCAAACACTCAGTGTACCTAGTGGCATCCTAAACGTGGCTATTGGACTTTTGTCTAGTCACACTAGTGCAAAGACATTTGCAGCACCTCTACCTGCATTGCACACTCCAACTCATTATAACTAAGCCATTATACCAGCAAACACTCAGTGTACCTAGTGGCATCCTAAACGTGGCTATTGGACTTTTGTCTAGTCACACTAGTGCAAAGATATTTGCAGCACCTCTACCTGCATTGCACACTCCAACTCATTATAACTAAGCCATTATACTAGCAAACACTCAGTGTACCTAGTGGCATCCTAAACGTGGCTATTGGACTTTTGTCTAGTCACACTAGTGCAAAGACATTTGCAGCACCTCTACCTGCATTGCACACTCCAACTCATTATAACTAAGCCATTATACTAGCAAACACTCAGTGTACCTAGTGGCATCCTAAACGTGGCTATTGGACTTTTGTCTAGTCACACTAGTGCAAAGACATTTGCAGCACCTCTGCCTGCATTGCACACTCCAACTCATTATAACAAAGCCATTATACTAGCAAATACTCAGTGTACCTAGTGGCATCCTAAACGTGGCTATTGGACTTTTGTCTAGTCACACTAGTGCAAAGACATTTGCAGCACCTCTGCCTGCATTGCACACTCCAACTCATTATAACAAAGCCATTATACTAGCAAATACTCAGTGTACCTAGTGGCATCCTAAACGTGGCTATTGGACTTTTGTCTAGTCACACTAGTGCAAAGATATTTGCAGCACCTCTACCTGCATTGCACACTCCAACTCATTATAACTAAGCCATTATACTAGCAAACACTCAGTGTACCTAGTGGCATCCTAAACGTGGCTATTGGACTTTTGTCTAGTCACACTAGTGCAAAGACATTTGCAGCACCTCTACCTGCATTGCACACTCCAACTCATTATAACTAAGCCATTTTACTAGCAAGCACTCAGTGTACCTAGTGGCATCCTAAACGTGGCTATTGGACTTTTGTCTAGTCACACTAGTGCAAAGACATTTGCAGCACCTCTGACTGCATTGCACACTCCAACTCATTATAACTAAGCCATTATACTAGCAAACACTCAGTGTACCTAGTGGCATCCTAAACGTGGCTATTGGACTTTTGTCTAGTCACACTAGTGCAAATACATTTGCAGCACCTCTGCCTGCATTGCACACTCCAACTCATTATAACTAAGCCATTATACTAGCAAACACTCAGTGTACCTAGTGGCATCCTAAACGTGGCTATTGGACTTTTGTCTAGTCACACTAGTGCAAAGATATTTGCAGCACCTCTACCTGCATTGCACACTCCAACTCATTATAACTAAGCCATTATACTAGCAAACACTCAGTGTACCTAGTGGCATCCTAAACGTGGCTATTGGACTTTTGTCTAGTCACACTAGTGCAAAGACATTTGCAGCACCTCTACCTGCATTGCACACTGCAACTTATTATATCTAAGCCATTATACTAGCAAACACTCAGTGTACCTAGTGGCATCCTAAACGTGGCTATTGGACTTTTGTCTAGTCACACTAGTGCAAAGACATTTGCAGCACCTCTAACTGCATTGCACACTCCAACTCATTATAACTAAGCCATTATACTAGCAAACACTCAGTGTACCTAGTGGCATCCTAAACGTGGCTATTGGACTTTTGTCTAGTCACACTAGTGCAAAGATATTTGCAGCACCTCTACCTGCATTGCACACTCCAACTCATTATAACTAAGCCATTATACTAGCAAACACTCAGTGTACCTAGTGGCATCCTAAACGTGGCTATTGGACTTTTGTCTAGTCACACTAGTGCAAAGATATTTGCAGCACCTCTACCTGCATTGCACACTCCAACTCATTATAACTAAGCCATTATACTAGCAAACACTCAGTGTACCTAGTGGCATCCTAAACGTGACTATTGGACTTTTGTCTAGTCACACTAGTGCAAAGACATTTGCAGCACCTCTACCTGCATTGCACACTCCAACTCATTATAACTAAGCCATTATACTAGCAAACACTCAGTGTACCTAGTGGCATCCTAAACATGGCTATTGGACTTTTGTCTAGTCACACTAGTGCAAAGATATTTGCAGCACCTCTACCTGCATTGCACACTCCAACTCATTATAACTAAGCCATTATACTAGCAAACACTCAGTGTACCTAGTGGCATCCTAAACGTGGCTATTGGACTTTTGTCTAGTCACACTAGTGCAAAGACATTTGCAGCACCTCTACCTGCATTGCACACTGCAACTCATTATAACTAAGCCATTATACTAGCAAACACTCAGTGTACCTAGTGGCATCCTAAACGTGGCTATTAGACTTTTGTCTAGTCACACTAGTGCAAAGATATTTGCAGCACCTCTACCTGCATTGCACACTCCAACTCATTATAACTAAGCCATTATACTAGCAAACACTCAGTGTACCTAGTGGCATCCTAAACGTGGCTATTGGACTTTTGTCTAGTCACACTAGTGCAAAGATATTTGCAGCACCTCTACCTGCATTGCACACTCCAACTCATTATAACTAAGCCATTATACTAGCAAACACTCAGTGTACCTAGTGGCATCCTAAACGTGGCTATTGGATTTTTGTCTAGTCACACTAGTGCAAAGATATTTGCAGCACCTCTACCTGCATTGCACACTCCAACTCATTATAACTAAGCCATTATACTAGCAAACACTCAGTGTACCTAGTGGCATCCTAAACGTGGCTATTGGACTTTTGTCTAGTCACACTAGTGCAAAGACATTTGCAGCACCTCTACCTGCATTGCACACTCCAACTCATTATAACTAAGCCATTATACTAGCAAGCACTCAGTGTACCTAGTGGCATCCTAAACGTGGCTATTGGACTTTTGTCTAGTCACACTAGTGCAAAGACATTTGCAGCACCTCTGCCTGCATTGCACACTCCAACTCATTATAACTAAGCCATTATACTAGCAAACACTCAGTGTACCTAGTGGCATCCTAAACGTGGCTATTGGACTTTTGTCTAGTCACACTAGTGAAAAGACATTTGCAGCACCTCTGCCTGCATTGCACACTCCAACTCATTATAACAAAGCCATTATACTAGCAAACACTCAGTGTACCTAGTGGCATCCTAAACGTGGCTATTGGACTTTTGTCTAGTCACACTAGTGCAAAGATATTTGCAGCACCTCTACCTGCATTGCACACTCCAACTCATTATAACTAAGCCATTATACTAGCAAACACTCAGTCTACCTAGTGGCATCCTAAACGTGGCTATTGGACTTTTGTCTAGTCACACTAGTGCAAAGACATTTGCAGCACCTCTACCTGCATTGCACACTCCAACTCATTATAACTAAGCCATTATACTAGCAAGCACTCAGTGTACCTAGTGGCATCCTAAATGTGGCTATTGGACTTTTGTCTAGTCACACTAGTGCAAAGACATTTGCAGCACCTCTACCTGCATTGCACACTGCAACTCATTATAACTAAGCCATTATACTAGCAAACACTCAGTGTACCTAGTGGCATCCTAAATGTGGCTATTGGACTTTTGTCTAGTCACACTAGTGCAAAGACATTTGCAGCACCTCTAACTGCATTGCACACTCCAACTCATTATAACTAAGCCATTATACTAGCAAACACTCAGTGTACCTAGTGGCATCCTAAACGTGGCTATTGGACTTTTGTCTAGTCACACTAGTGCAAAGATATTTGCAGCACCTCTACCTGCATTGCACACTCCAACTCATTATAACTAAGCCATTATACTAGCAAACACTCAGTGTACCTAGTGGCATCCTAAACGTGGCTATTGGAGTTTTGTTTAGTCACACTAGTGCAAAGATATTTGCAGCACCTCTACCTGCATTGCACACTCCAACTCATTATAACTAAGCCATTATACTAGCAAACACTCAGTGTACCTAGTGGCATCCTAAACGTGGCTATTGGACTTTTGTCTAGTCACACTAGTGCAAAGATATTTGCAGCACCTCTACCTGCATTGCACACTCCAACTCATTATAACTAAGCCATTATACTAGCAAACACTCAGTGTACCTAGTGGCATGCTAAACGTGGCTATTGGACTTTTGTCTAGTCACACTAGTGCAAAGACATTTTCAGCACCTCTACCTGCATTGCACACTCCAACTCATTATAACTAAGCCATTATACTAGCAAGCACTCAGTGTACCTAGTGGCATCCTAAACGTGGCTATTGGACTTTTGTCTAGTCACACTAGTGCAAAGACATTTGCAGCACCTCTGCCTGCATTGCACACTCCAACTCATTATAAATAAGCCATTATACTAGCAAACACTCAGTGTACCTAGTGGCATCCTAAACGTGGCTATTGGACTTTTGTCTAGTCACACTAGTGCAAAGACATTTGCAGCACCTCTACCTGCATTGCACACTCCAACTCATTATAAATAAGCCATTATACTAGCAAACACTCAGTGTACCTAGTGGCATCCTAAACGTGGCTATTGGACTTTTGTCTAGTCACACTAGTGCAAAGACATTTGCAGCACCTCTACCTGCATTGCACACTCCAACTCATTATAACTAAGCCATTATACCAGCAAACACTCAGTGTACCTAGTGGCATCCTAAACGTGGCTATTGGACTTTTGTCTAGTCACACTAGTGCAAAGATATTTGCAGCACCTCTACCTGCATTGCACACTCCAACTCATTATAACTAAGCCATTATACTAGCAAACACTCAGTGTACCTAGTGGCATCCTAAACGTGGCTATTGGACTTTTGTCTAGTCACACTAGTGCAAAGACATTTGCAGCACCTCTGCCTGCATTGCACACTCCAACTCATTATAACTAAGCCATTATACTAGCAAACACTCAGTGTACCTAGTGGCATCCTAAACGTGGCTATTGGACTTTTGTCTAGTCACACTAGTGCAAAGACATTTGCAGCACCTCTGCCTGCATTGCACACTCCAACTCATTATAACAAAGCCATTATACTAGCAAATACTCAGTGTACCTAGTGGCATCCTAAACGTGGCTATTGGACTTTTGTCTAGTCACACTAGTGCAAAGACATTTGCAGCACCTCTGCCTGCATTGCACACTCCAACTCATTATAACAAAGCCATTATACTAGCAAATACTCAGTGTACCTAGTGGCATCCTAAACGTGGCTATTGGACTTTTGTCTAGTCACACTAGTGCAAAGATATTTGCAGCACCTCTACCTGCATTGCACACTCCAACTCATTATAACTAAGCCATTATACTAGCAAACACTCAGTGTACCTAGTGGCATCCTAAACGTGGCTATTGGACTTTTGTCTAGTCACACTAGTGCAAAGACATTTGCAGCACCTCTACCTGCATTGCACACTCCAACTCATTATAACTAAGCCATTTTACTAGCAAGCACTCAGTGTACCTAGTGGCATCCTAAACGTGGCTATTGGACTTTTGTCTAGTCACACTAGTGCAAAGACATTTGCAGCACCTCTGCCTGCATTGCACACTCCAACTCATTATAACTAAGCCATTATACTAGCAAACACTCAGTGTACCTAGTGGCATCCTAAACGTGGCTATTGGACTTTTGTCTAGTCACACTAGTGCAAATACATTTGCAGCACCTCTACCTGCATTGCACACTCCAACTCATTATAACTAAGCCATTATACTAGCAAACACTCAGTGTACCTAGTGGCATCCTAAACGTGGCTATTGGACTTTTGTCTAGTCACACTAGTGCAAAGATATTTGCAGCACCTCTACCTGCATTGCACACTCCAACTCATTATAACTAAGCCATTATACTAGCAAACACTCAGTGTACCTAGTGGCATCCTAAACGTGGCTATTGGACTTTTGTCTAGTCACACTAGTGCAAAGACATTTGCAGCACCTCTACCTGCATTGCACACTGCAACTTATTATATCTAAGCCATTATACTAGCAAACACTCAGTGTACCTAGTGGCATCCTAAACGTGGCTATTGGACTTGTGTCTAGTCACACTAGTGCAAAGACATTTGCAGCACCTCTAACTGCATTGCACACTCCAACTCATTATAACTAAGCCATTATACTAGCAAACACTCAGTGTACCTAGTGGCATCCTAAACGTGGCTATTGGACTTTTGTCTAGTCACACTAGTGCAAAGATATTTGCAGCACCTCTACCTGCATTGCACACTCCAACTCATTATAACTAAGCCATTATACTAGCAAACACTCAGTGTACCTAGTGGCATCCTAAACGTGGCTATTGGACTTTTGTCTAGTCACACTAGTGCAAAGATATTTGCAGCACCTCTACCTGCATTGCACACTCCAACTCATTATAACTAAGCCATTATACTAGCAAACACTCAGTGTACCTAGTGGCATCCTAAACGTGGCTATTGGACTTTTGTCTAGTCACACTAGTGCAAAGACATTTGCAGCACCTCTACCTGCATTGCACACTCCAACTCATTATAACTAAGCCATTATACTAGCAAACACTCAGTGTACCTAGTGGCATCCTAAACATGGCTATTGGACTTTTGTCTAGTCACACTAGTGCAAAGATATTTGCAGCACCTCTACCTGCATTGCACACTCCAACTCATTATAACTAAGCCATTATACTAGCAAACACTCAGTGTACCTAGTGGCATCCTAAACGTGGCTATTGGACTTTTGTCTAGTCACACTAGTGCAAAGACATTTGCAGCACCTCTACCTGCATTGCACACTCCAACTCATTATAACTAAGCCATTATACTAGCAAACACTCAGTGTACCTAGTGGCATCCTAAACGTGGCTATTGGACTTTTGTCTAGTCACACTAGTGCAAAGATATTTTCAGCACCTCTACCTGCATTGCACACTCCAACTCATTATAACTAAGCCATTATACTAGCAAACACTCAGTGTACCTAGTGGCATCCTAAACATGGCTATTGGACTTTTGTCTAGTCACACTAGTGCAAAGACATTTGCAGCACCTCTACCTGCATTGCACACTCCAACTCATTATAACAAAGCCATTATACTAGCAAACACTCAGTGTACCTAGTGGCATCCTAAACGTGGCTATTGGACTTTTGTCTAGTCACACTAGTGCAAAGACATTTGCAGCACCTCTGCCTGCATTGCACACTCCAACTCATTATAACTAAGCAATTATACTAGCAAACACTCAGTGTACCTAGTGGCATCCTAAACGTGGCTATTGGACTTTTGTCTAGTCACACTAGTGCAAAGACATTTGCAGCACCTCTGCCTGCATTGCACACTCCAACTCATTATAACTAAGCAATTATACTAGCAAACACTCAGTGTACCTAGTGGCATCCTAAACGTGGCTATTGGACTTTTGTCTAGTCACACTAGTGCAAAGATATTTGCAGCACCTCTACCTGCATTGCACACTCCAACTCATTATAACTAAGCCATTATACTAGCAAACACTCAGTGTACCTAGTGGCATCCTAAACATGGCTATTGGACTTTTGTCTAGTCACACTAGTGCAAAGATATTTGCAGCACCTCTACCTGCATTGCACACTCCAACTCATTATAACTAAGCCATTATACTAGCAAACACTCAGTGTACCTAGTGGCATCCTAAACGTGGCTATTGGACTTTTGTCTAGTCACACTAGTGCAAAGACATTTGCAGCACCTCTACCTGCATTGCACACTGCAACTCATTATAACTAAGCCATTATACTAGCAAACACTCAGTGTACCTAGTGGCATCCTAAACGTGGCTATTGGACTTTTGTCTAGTCACACTAGTGCAAAGATATTTGCAGCACCTCTACCTGCATTGCACACTCCAACTCATTATAACTAAGCCATTATACTAGCAAACACTCAGTGTACCTAGTGGCATCCTAAACGTGGCTATTGGACTTTTGTTTAGTCACACTAGTGCAAAGATATTTGCAGCACCTCTACCTGCATTGCACACTCCAACTCATTATAACTAAGCCATTATACTAGCAAACACTCAGTGTACCTAGTGGCATCCTAAACGTGGCTATTGGACTTTTGTCTAGTCACACTAGTGCAAAGACATTTTCAGCACCTCTACCTGCATTGCACACTCCAACTCATTATAACTAAGCCATTATACTAGCAAGCACTCAGTGTACCTAGTGGCATCCTAAACGTGGCTATTGGACTTTTGTCTAGTCACACTAGTGCAAAGACATTTGCAGCACCTCTGCCTGCATTGCACACTCCAACTCATTATAAATAAGCCATTATACTAGCAAACACTCAGTGTACCTAGTGGCATCCTAAACGTGGCTATTGGACTTTTGTCTAGTCACACTAGTGCAAAGACATTTGCAGCACCTCTACCTGCATTGCACACTCCAACTCATTATAAATAAGCCATTATACTAGCAAACACTCAGTGTACCTAGTGACATCCTAAACGTGGCTATTGGACTTTTGTCTAGTCACACTAGTGCAAAGACATTTGCAGCACCTCTACCTGCATTGCACACTCCAACTCATTATAACTAAGCCATTATACCAGCAAACACTCAGTGTACCTAGTGGCATCCTAAACGTGGCTATTGGACTTTTGTCTAGTCACACTAGTGCAAAGATATTTGCAGCACCTCTACCTGCATTGCACACTCCAACTCATTATAACTAAGCCATTATACTAGCAAACACTCAGTGTACCTAGTGGCATCCTAAACGTGGCTATTGGACTTTTGTCTAGTCACACTAGTGCAAAGACATTTGCAGCACCTCTACCTGCATTGCACACTCCAACTCATTATAACTAAGCCATTATACTAGCAAACACTCAGTGTACCTAGTGGCATCCTAAACGTGGCTATTGGACTTTTGTCTAGTCACACTAGTGCAAAGACATTTGCAGCACCTCTGCCTGCATTGCACACTCCAACTCATTATAACAAAGCCATTATACTAGCAAATACTCAGTGTACCTAGTGGCATCCTAAACGTGGCTATTGGACTTTTGTCTAGTCACACTAGTGCAAAGACATTTGCAGCACCTCTGCCTGCATTGCACACTCCAACTCATTATAACAAAGCCATTATACTAGCAAATACTCAGTGTACCTAGTGGCATCCTAAACGTGGCTATTGGACTTTTGTCTAGTCACACTAGTGCAAAGATATTTGCAGCACCTCTACCTGCATTGCACACTCCAACTCATTATAACTAAGCCATTATACTAGCAAACACTCAGTGTACCTAGTGGCATCCTAAACGTGGCTATTGGACTTTTGTCTAGTCACACTAGTGCAAAGACATTTGCAGCACCTCTACCTGCATTGCACACTCCAACTCATTATAACTAAGCCATTTTACTAGCAAGCACTCAGTGTACCTAGTGGCATCCTAAACGTGGCTATTGGACTTTTGTCTAGTCACACTAGTGCAAAGACATTTGCAGCACCTCTGACTGCATTGCACACTCCAACTCATTATAACTAAGCCATTATACTAGCAAACACTCAGTGTACCTAGTGGCATCCTAAACGTGGCTATTGGACTTTTGTCTAGTCACACTAGTGCAAATACATTTGCAGCACCTCTGCCTGCATTGCACACTCCAACTCATTATAACTAAGCCATTATACTAGCAAACACTCAGTGTACCTAGTGGCATCCTAAACGTGGCTATTGGACTTTTGTCTAGTCACACTAGTGCAAAGATATTTGCAGCACCTCTACCTGCATTGCACACTCCAACTCATTATAACTAAGCCATTATACTAGCAAACACTCAGTGTACCTAGTGGCATCCTAAACGTGGCTATTGGACTTTTGTCTAGTCACACTAGTGCAAAGACATTTGCAGCACCTCTACCTGCATTGCACACTGCAACTTATTATATCTAAGCCATTATACTAGCAAACACTCAGTGTACCTAGTGGCATCCTAAACGTGGCTATTGGACTTTTGTCTAGTCACACTAGTGCAAAGACATTTGCAGCACCTCTAACTGCATTGCACACTCCAACTCATTATAACTAAGCCATTATACTAGCAAACACTCAGTGTACCTAGTGGCATCCTAAACGTGGCTATTGGACTTTTGTCTAGTCACACTAGTGCAAAGATATTTGCAGCACCTCTACCTGCATTGCACACTCCAACTCATTATAACTAAGCCATTATACTAGCAAACACTCAGTG
The DNA here is from genome assembly GCF_048569485.1 of Anomaloglossus baeobatrachus. Taxonomy (NCBI): domain Eukaryota; kingdom Metazoa; phylum Chordata; class Amphibia; order Anura; family Aromobatidae; genus Anomaloglossus; species Anomaloglossus baeobatrachus. The sequence goes on along the minus strand of NC_134353.1, from coordinate 593,035,456 downwards.
TACCTAGTGGCATCCTAAACGTGGCTATTGGACTTTTGTCTAGTCACACTAGTGCAAAGATATTTGCAGCACCTCTACCTGCATTGCACACTCCAACTCATTATAACTAAGCCATTATACTAGCAAACACTCAGTGTACCTAGTGGCATCCTAAACGTGACTATTGGACTTTTGTCTAGTCACACTAGTGCAAAGACATTTGCAGCACCTCTACCTGCATTGCACACTCCAACTCATTATAACTAAGCCATTATACTAGCAAACACTCAGTGTACCTAGTGGCATCCTAAACATGGCTATTGGACTTTTGTCTAGTCACACTAGTGCAAAGATATTTGCAGCACCTCTACCTGCATTGCACACTCCAACTCATTATAACTAAGCCATTATACTAGCAAACACTCAGTGTACCTAGTGGCATCCTAAACGTGGCTATTGGACTTTTGTCTAGTCACACTAGTGCAAAGACATTTGCAGCACCTCTACCTGCATTGCACACTGCAACTCATTATAACTAAGCCATTATACTAGCAAACACTCAGTGTACCTAGTGGCATCCTAAACGTGGCTATTAGACTTTTGTCTAGTCACACTAGTGCAAAGATATTTGCAGCACCTCTACCTGCATTGCACACTCCAACTCATTATAACTAAGCCATTATACTAGCAAACACTCAGTGTACCTAGTGGCATCCTAAACGTGGCTATTGGACTTTTGTCTAGTCACACTAGTGCAAAGATATTTGCAGCACCTCTACCTGCATTGCACACTCCAACTCATTATAACTAAGCCATTATACTAGCAAACACTCAGTGTACCTAGTGGCATCCTAAACGTGGCTATTGGATTTTTGTCTAGTCACACTAGTGCAAAGATATTTGCAGCACCTCTACCTGCATTGCACACTCCAACTCATTATAACTAAGCCATTATACTAGCAAACACTCAGTGTACCTAGTGGCATCCTAAACGTGGCTATTGGACTTTTGTCTAGTCACACTAGTGCAAAGACATTTGCAGCACCTCTACCTGCATTGCACACTCCAACTCATTATAACTAAGCCATTATACTAGCAAGCACTCAGTGTACCTAGTGGCATCCTAAACGTGGCTATTGGACTTTTGTCTAGTCACACTAGTGCAAAGACATTTGCAGCACCTCTGCCTGCATTGCACACTCCAACTCATTATAACTAAGCCATTATACTAGCAAACACTCAGTGTACCTAGTGGCATCCTAAACGTGGCTATTGGACTTTTGTCTAGTCACACTAGTGAAAAGACATTTGCAGCACCTCTGCCTGCATTGCACACTCCAACTCATTATAACAAAGCCATTATACTAGCAAACACTCAGTGTACCTAGTGGCATCCTAAACGTGGCTATTGGACTTTTGTCTAGTCACACTAGTGCAAAGATATTTGCAGCACCTCTACCTGCATTGCACACTCCAACTCATTATAACTAAGCCATTATACTAGCAAACACTCAGTCTACCTAGTGGCATCCTAAACGTGGCTATTGGACTTTTGTCTAGTCACACTAGTGCAAAGACATTTGCAGCACCTCTACCTGCATTGCACACTCCAACTCATTATAACTAAGCCATTATACTAGCAAGCACTCAGTGTACCTAGTGGCATCCTAAACGTGGCTATTGGACTTTTGTCTAGTCACACTAGTGCAAAGACATTTGCAGCACCTCTACCTGCATTGCACACTGCAACTCATTATAACTAAGCCATTATACTAGCAAACACTCAGTGTACCTAGTGGCATCCTAAATGTGGCTATTGGACTTTTGTCTAGTCACACTAGTGCAAAGACATTTGCAGCACCTCTAACTGCATTGCACACTCCAACTCATTATAACTAAGCCATTATACTAGCAAACACTCAGTGTACCTAGTGGCATCCTAAACGTGGCTATTGGACTTTTGTCTAGTCACACTAGTGCAAAGATATTTGCAGCACCTCTACCTGCATTGCACACTCCAACTCATTATAACTAAGCCATTATACTAGCAAACACTCAGTGTACCTAGTGGCATCCTAAACGTGGCTATTGGAGTTTTGTTTAGTCACACTAGTGCAAAGATATTTGCAGCACCTCTACCTGCATTGCACACTCCAACTCATTATAACTAAGCCATTATACTAGCAAACACTCAGTGTACCTAGTGGCATCCTAAACGTGGCTATTGGACTTTTGTCTAGTCACACTAGTGCAAAGATATTTGCAGCACCTCTACCTGCATTGCACACTCCAACTCATTATAACTAAGCCATTATACTAGCAAACACTCAGTGTACCTAGTGGCATGCTAAACGTGGCTATTGGACTTTTGTCTAGTCACACTAGTGCAAAGACATTTTCAGCACCTCTACCTGCATTGCACACTCCAACTCATTATAACTAAGCCATTATACTAGCAAGCACTCAGTGTACCTAGTGGCATCCTAAACGTGGCTATTGGACTTTTGTCTAGTCACACTAGTGCAAAGACATTTGCAGCACCTCTGCCTGCATTGCACACTCCAACTCATTATAAATAAGCCATTATACTAGCAAACACTCAGTGTACCTAGTGGCATCCTAAACGTGGCTATTGGACTTTTGTCTAGTCACACTAGTGCAAAGACATTTGCAGCACCTCTACCTGCATTGCACACTCCAACTCATTATAAATAAGCCATTATACTAGCAAACACTCAGTGTACCTAGTGGCATCCTAAACGTGGCTATTGGACTTTTGTCTAGTCACACTAGTGCAAAGACATTTGCAGCACCTCTACCTGCATTGCACACTCCAACTCATTATAACTAAGCCATTATACCAGCAAACACTCAGTGTACCTAGTGGCATCCTAAACGTGGCTATTGGACTTTTGTCTAGTCACACTAGTGCAAAGATATTTGCAGCACCTCTACCTGCATTGCACACTCCAACTCATTATAACTAAGCCATTATACTAGCAAACACTCAGTGTACCTAGTGGCATCCTAAACGTGGCTATTGGACTTTTGTCCAGTCACACTAGTGCAAAGACATTTGCAGCACCTCTGCCTGCATTGCACACTCCAACTCATTATAACTAAGCCATTATACTAGCAAACACTCAGTGTACCTAGTGGCATCCTAAACGTGGCTATTGGACTTTTGTCTAGTCACACTAGTGCAAAGACATTTGCAGCACCTCTGCCTGCATTGCACACTCCAACTCATTATAACAAAGCCATTATACTAGCAAATACTCAGTGTACCTAGTGGCATCCTAAACGTGGCTATTGGACTTTTGTCTAGTCACACTAGTGCAAAGACATTTGCAGCACCTCTGCCTGCATTGCACACTCCAACTCATTATAACAAAGCCATTATACTAGCAAATACTCAGTGTACCTAGTGGCATCCTAAACGTGGCTATTGGACTTTTGTCTAGTCACACTAGTGCAAAGATATTTGCAGCACCTCTACCTGCATTGCACACTCCAACTCATTATAACTAAGCCATTATACTAGCAAACACTCAGTGTACCTAGTGGCATCCTAAACGTGGCTATTGGACTTTTGTCTAGTCACACTAGTGCAAAGACATTTGCAGCACCTCTACCTGCATTGCACACTCCAACTCATTATAACTAAGCCATTTTACTAGCAAGCACTCAGTGTACCTAGTGGCATCCTAAACGTGGCTATTGGACTTTTGTCTAGTCACACTAGTGCAAAGACATTTGCAGCACCTCTGCCTGCATTGCACACTCCAACTCATTATAACTAAGCCATTATACTAGCAAACACTCAGTGTACCTAGTGGCATCCTAAACGTGGCTATTGGACTTTTGTCTAGTCACACTAGTGCAAATACATTTGCAGCACCTCTACCTGCATTGCACACTCCAACTCATTATAACTAAGCCATTATACTAGCAAACACTCAGTGTACCTAGTGGCATCCTAAACGTGGCTATTGGACTTTTGTCTAGTCACACTAGTGCAAAGATATTTGCAGCACCTCTACCTGCATTGCACACTCCAACTCATTATAACTAAGCCATTATACTAGCAAACACTCAGTGTACCTAGTGGCATCCTAAACGTGGCTATTGGACTTTTGTCTAGTCACACTAGTGCAAAGACATTTGCAGCACCTCTACCTGCATTGCACACTGCAACTTATTATATCTAAGCCATTATACTAGCAAACACTCAGTGTACCTAGTGGCATCCTAAACGTGGCTATTGGACTTGTGTCTAGTCACACTAGTGCAAAGACATTTGCAGCACCTCTAACTGCATTGCACACTCCAACTCATTATAACTAAGCCATTATACTAGCAAACACTCAGTGTACCTAGTGGCATCCTAAACGTGGCTATTGGACTTTTGTCTAGTCACACTAGTGCAAAGATATTTGCAGCACCTCTACCTGCATTGCACACTCCAACTCATTATAACTAAGCCATTATACTAGCAAACACTCAGTGTACCTAGTGGCATCCTAAACGTGGCTATTGGACTTTTGTCTAGTCACACTAGTGCAAAGATATTTGCAGCACCTCTACCTGCATTGCACACTCCAACTCATTATAACTAAGCCATTATACTAGCAAACACTCAGTGTACCTAGTGGCATCCTAAACGTGGCTATTGGACTTTTGTCTAGTCACACTAGTGCAAAGACATTTGCAGCACCTCTACCTGCATTGCACACTCCAACTCATTATAACTAAGCCATTATACTAGCAAACACTCAGTGTACCTAGTGGCATCCTAAACATGGCTATTGGACTTTTGTCTAGTCACACTAGTGCAAAGATATTTGCAGCACCTCTACCTGCATTGCACACTCCAACTCATTATAACTAAGCCATTATACTAGCAAACACTCAGTGTACCTAGTGGCATCCTAAACGTGGCTATTGGACTTTTGTCTAGTCACACTAGTGCAAAGACATTTGCAGCACCTCTACCTGCATTGCACACTGCAACTCATTATAACTAAGCCATTATACTAGCAAACACTCAGTGTACCTAGTGGCATCCTAAACGTGGCTATTAGACTTTTGTCTAGTCACACTAGTGCAAAGATATTTGCAGCACCTCTACCTGCATTGCACACTCCAACTCATTATAACTAAGCCATTATACTAGCAAACACTCAGTGTACCTAGTGGCATCCTAAACGTGGCTATTGGACTTTTGTCTAGTCACACTAGTGCAAAGATATTTGCAGCACCTCTACCTGCATTGCACACTCCAACTCATTATAACTAAGCCATTATACTAGCAAACACTCAGTGTACCTAGTGGCATCCTAAACGTGGCTATTGGATTTTTGTCTAGTCACACTAGTGCAAAGATATTTGCAGCACCTCTACCTGCATTGCACACTCCAACTCATTATAACTAAGCCATTATACTAGCAAACACTCAGTGTACCTAGTGGCATCCTAAACGTGGCTATTGGACTTTTGTCTAGTCACACTAGTGCAAAGACATTTGCAGCACCTCTACCTGCATTGCACACTCCAACTCATTATAACTAAGCCATTATACTAGCAAGCACTCAGTGTACCTAGTGGCATCCTAAACGTGGCTATTGGACTTTTGTCTAGTCACACTAGTGCAAAGACATTTGCAGCACCTCTGCCTGCATTGCACACTCCAACTCATTATAACTAAGCCATTATACTAGCAAACACTCAGTGTACCTAGTGGCATCCTAAACGTGGCTATTGGACTTTTGTCTAGTCACACTAGTGAAAAGACATTTGCAGCACCTCTGCCTGCATTGCACACTCCAACTCATTATAACAAAGCCATTATACTAGCAAACACTCAGTGTACCTAGTGGCATCCTAAACGTGGCTATTGGACTTTTGTCTAGTCACACTAGTGCAAAGATATTTGCAGCACCTCTACCTGCATTGCACACTCCAACTCATTATAACTAAGCCATTATACTAGCAAACACTCAGTCTACCTAGTGGCATCCTAAACGTGGCTATTGGACTTTTGTCTAGTCACACTAGTGCAAAGACATTTGCAGCACCTCTACCTGCATTGCACACTCCAACTCATTATAACTAAGCCATTATACTAGCAAGCACTCAGTGTACCTAGTGGCATCCTAAACGTGGCTATTGGACTTTTGTCTAGTCACACTAGTGCAAAGACATTTGCAGCACCTCTGCCTGCATTGCACACTCCAACTCATTATAAATAAGCCATTATACTAGCAAACACTCAGTGTACCTAGTGGCATCCTAAACGTGGCTATTGGACTTTTGTCTAGTCACACTAGTGCAAAGACATTTGCAGCACCTCTACCTGCATTGCACACTCCAACTCATTATAAATAAGCCATTATACTAGCAAACACTCAGTGTACCTAGTGGCATCCTAAACGTGGCTATTGGACTTTTGTCTAGTCACACTAGTGCAAAGACATTTGCAGCACCTCTACCTGCATTGCACACTCAAACTCATTATAACTAAGCCATTATACTAGCAAACACTCAGTGTACCTAGTGGCATCCTAAACGTGGCTATTGGACTTTTGTCTAGTCACACTAGTGCAAAGATATTTGCAGCACCTCTACCTGCATTGCACACTCCAACTCATTATAACTAAGCCATTATACTAGCAAACACTCAGTGTACCTAGTGGCATCCTAAACGTGGCTATTGGACTTTTGTCTAGTCACACTAGTGCAAAGACATTTGCAGCACCTCTGCCTGCTTTGCACACTCCAACTCATTATAACTAAGCCATTATACTAGCAAACACTCAGTGTACCTAGTGGCCTCCTAAACGTGGCTATTGGACTTTTGTCTAGTCACACTAGTGCAAAGATATTTGCAGCACCTCTACCTGCATTGCACACTCCAACTCATTATAACTAAGCCATTATACTAGCAAACACTAAGTGTACCTAGTGGCATCCTAAACGTGGCTATTGGACTTTTGTCTAGTCACACTAGTGCAAAGACATTTGCAACACCTCTACCTGCATTGCACACTCCAACTCATTATAACTAAGCCATTATACTAGCAAACACTCAGTGTACCTAGTGGCATCCTAAACGTGGCTATTGGACTTTTGTCTAGTCACACTAGTGGAAAGACATTTGCAGCACCTCTGCCTGCATTGCACACTCCAACTCATTATAACTAAGCCATTATACTAGCAAACACTCAGTGTACCTAGTGGCATCCTAAACGTGGCTATTGGACTTTTGTCTAGTCACACTAGTGCAAAGACATTTGCAGCACCTCTGCCTGCATTGCACACTCCAACTCATTATAACTAAGCCATTATACTAGCAAACACTCAGTGTACCTAGTGGCATCCTAAACGTGGCTATTGGACTTTTGTCTAGTCACACTAGTGCAAAGACATTTGCAGCACCTCTACCTGCATTGCACACTCCAACTCATTATAACTAAGCCATTATACTAACAAACACTCAGTGTACCTAGTGGCATCCTAAACGTGGCTATTGGACTTTTGTCTAGTCACACTAGTGCAAAGACATTTGCAGCACCTCTGCCTGCATTGCACACTCCAACTCATTATAACTAAGCCATTATACTAGCAAACACTCAGTGTACCTAGTGGCATCCTAAACGTGGCTATTGGACTTTTGTCTAGTCACACTAGTGCAAAGATATTTGCAGCACCTCTACCTGCATTGCACACTCCAACTCATTATAACTAAGCCATTATACTAGCAAACACCGAGTGTACCTAGTGGCATCCTAAACGTGGCTATTGGACTTTTGTCTAGTCACACTAGTGCAAAGACATTTGCAGCACCTCTACCTGCATTGCACACTCCAACTCATTATAACTAAGCCATTATACTAGCAATTGATGCTGCCAGTTTAAGGGCCGTAGTTGCATTGTCAGGGATATTTATTCTTTATTATTCTGCTGTTAATAAAGCTAGACCACCGCTGCAATCTACACCACCTCTCAATTTTTACTACCACATTTTCAGTGCACAATCTTGTCGCAATCAACATGAGTGGCAAAATGACAGATGCTGGTGGAAAGGGGAAGAGGCATGGTGGAAAAGGAAAAAAAGGGTTTGTCCGTGGGGAAGGTGGCAAAGCTCCATTATCATCTGCTGAAGATAGACCATCTACCAGCAAAAGTAAGATGTCTTCTACTTACCGTGGACAATCCGATGTGCTCCCTTTTTTACGGACACGAACAACAGGAACAAAGGTAGATGATGGCCAAAAAAGGAAAATGCTTGAATGGATCTCAAGTGGTCCAACAAGTGCCCTCTCAGGCACTTCAAGTACTGCATCCAAAAAACACCAGTCCTCTGAGTTGTCATCCCAATCAAACTTGCTTTTTCCCAGCTCTGAAGTCTCCATCAGCCCTGCACATTATGGTGGAACTGAGATGGCTGAGTCTGCAGAGCTGTTCAGTCACACTATAGCCTGGGAATCAGAGGTCTGCTCCCAAGCTACAGTGAGTACAGAACAGGAAATGGTCTGCAGTGATGCCCAGAACCTTTGTGACTCTGATTCAGGCCGTGAGGACCAAGTTTCTGAGCATAATGTTGACCCTTTGTCACAAACTGTAACACCTGTGGTTATAGACAATGAGGAACATACTGATGAAGATGAGACTCAGATACCCGATTGGGATGACAACTTAAATATTCGGTCAGGGCAAGAAGAGGCTCGGTCTGAGGGGGAGGGGAGTGCAAACACAACAATTGATGATGAAGTTCTAGATCCCACCTACTGTCAACCCACAGTCAGGCACTCGAGGAGGTCAACAGAGGTGGTGGAGGAGGATGCAACTGATGACGAAGTTACCTTGCGCCTTCCTGGACAGAGTCGGAGTACTGGTAGCACGTCTACAACTGCATCCTCAGCCACCACTCTGCCTCTGAGCATTATTCGGGGTGGATCAACAGGTCGCTTGGCCTCTAAGCCTTGCCTAGCCTGGTCCTTTTTTGACATAGAAAAAGATCGCCCAAATTATGTGATCTGTAAAATTTGTCATGGTTCTCTTAGTAGAGATCAAAACCTCAGCAGTTTGACAACTTCTTCCATGAATCGTCACATGAATAAATATCATATGGCCCGGTGGGAAGCTCACCGTGCTGCAATGCGGCCTAGCGGAGCGAACCATCCACCGCCTGCCCCTTCCAGTGCATCCGCGCGCTCGTCATCTTCTAGGACTGTGTGGACAGCTGTCACACCTGTTTTTCCACCCACAACTTCCACCACTGTAACCACAACAGGCAGTTTGCTTGGTAGGTCGTCAGTTGGTTTGGAAGGGGAAATAAGTAAGTGTGTACAGCTCTCTCAGACATCGATAGCACCAACGTTGGATGAAGGCAACATCATGTCTCCGCCAGCACTTTCCTCACAAACCTGCATTTTTCCAGGGGCACCCTACTCAACACCGTCTACGCACAGCAGCCAGATCTCTGTCCCTCAGATGTGGTCAAATAAAAGGCCACTTCCTGCGACCCATGACAAAGCTAAGAGGTTGACTCTATCCCTCTGTAAGCTGTTGGCTACCGAAATGCTGCCTTTCCGCCTAGTGGACACACAGGATTTTAGAGACCTTATGTCTGTCGCTGTGCCCCAGTACCAGATGCCTAGTCGCCACTACTTCTCTAAGAAAGGTGTGCCCGCGCTACACCAGCATGTCGCACACAACATCACCGCTTCCTTGAGAAACTCTGTGTGTGAACGGGTGCATTTCACCACCGATACTTGGACCAGTAAGCATGGACAGGGACGTTACATGTCGCTGACTGGGCACTGGGTAACTATGGTGATAGATGGTGAAGGGTCTGCTGCACAAGTCTTGCCGTCCCCACGACTTGTGTGTCAATCCTCTGTCTGTCCAAGTTCCGCCACTGCTTCTGCATCCTCCACCTCATCTGGGTCCTCCACCTCCGCCCCAAGCCTGCCTGGTCAGGCCACCAGCGTTCTCACAGCGCAAAAGGAATCCCGCACCCCTCATTACTATGCTGGCAGCAGAGCGCAACGGCATCAGGCGGTCTTTAGCTTGACATGTCTTGGGAATAAGAGTCACACAGCTGAGGAGTTGTGGTCAGCTCTGCGGTCCGAGTTTAAGAAATGGTTGTCTCCACTCAACCTGCAGCCTGGTAAGGCCGTGTGCGACAATGCTGCAAACCTGGGTGCGGCCCTTCGCCTGGGCAAGGTGACACACGTACCTTGTATGGCTCACGTGTTGAACCTTGTCGTCCAGCAATTTTTAACACACTATCCCGGCCTAGATGGCCTTCTGAACAGGGCACGAAAACTGTCTGCTCACTTCCGACGTTGAAGCGCCGCAGCTGAGCGACTTGCATCGCTCCAGAAGTCTTTCGGCCTGCCGGTTCATCGCCTGAAATGCGATGTGGCGACACGCTGGAATTCAACTCTCCACATGTTACAGCGACTGTGGCAGCACTGCCGAGCCCTGGTGCAATACGTCATGACGTATAGCCTGGGCCAACGAGATGCAGAGGTGGGTCAGATCACCCTGATGGAGTGGTCTCAGATCAAGGACCTATGCACCCTTCTGCACAGTTTCGACATGGCGACGAATATGTTTAGTGCTGACAATGCCATTATCAGCATGACGATTCCAGTCATTTACATGCTGGAGCACACGCTAAACACTATTCGGAGTCAGGGGGTGGGACAACAGGAAGGGGATGAACTACAGGAGGATTCATATGCGCAAGACACAACAACATCACCAAGGTCCAGACGTTCATCATCACCAAGGCGGCAGGCATGGGACCATGGGGGACAGGGATCAACAAGGGCGCATGGTAGCAGGCGAGATGTTGAGGAAGGTGCAGGAGAACATGAAGAAATGGAGGACGAACTGTCCATGGACATGGACTCAGCGGATGAGGGAGACCTTGGTCAAATTTCAGTTGAAAGAGGTTGGGGGAGATGTCAGAGGAAGAAAGAACGGTTAGCACCTCTATGCCACAAACACAGCGTGGACTTGGTCCGCATGGCTGCGCAAGACACATGAGTGCCTTCTTGTTGCACTACCTCCAACATGACCCTCGTATTGTCAAAATTAGAAGTGATGATGACTACTGGCTTGCCACACTATTAGATCCCCGGTACAAGTCCAAATTTTGTGACATAATTCCAGCCATAGAAAGGGACGCACGTATGCAGGAGTATCAGCAGAAGCTGTTACTCGATCTTAGCTCGGCTTTTCCATCAAACAACCGTGCAGGTGCAGGGAGTGATTCTCCCAGTTGTAACTTGCCAAACATGGGACGGTCTCGTCATGTTCAACAGTCTACCCGTACCAGTAGGACCGTATCTGGTGCTGGTAACAGCAATTTTATGGAATCTTTTCATAATTTTTTTAGACCCTCTTTTGCAAGGCCACCAGAGACAACAAGTCTGACACATAGTCAACGGCTGGAGAGGATGATACAGGAGTATCTCCAAATGAACATCGATGCCATGACTTTGCAAATGGAGCCTTGCTCCTTTTGGGCTTCAAATCTAGAAAAATGACCAGAGCTCTCCAGTTACGCCTTGGAGATTTTGTCGTGTCCAGCTGCCAGCGTTGTCTCTGAACGTGTCTTCAGTGCTGCTGGGTGTGTGCTGACAGATAAGCGCACGCGTCTGTCCAGTGACAATGTGGACAGACTGACGTTCATCAAAATGAACAAGTCATGGATCCAGAAGGAATTTACTACCCCTGTGTCATCCTGGGGAGAGTAAATGCTTGTGGATTTGGAATGTGCTTGATGCAAATCAAAACATCCTGTTTGCAACTAGGGCACAACTGCTGCCACTGAAGGGGTGGGTGTGTGTGGGGCCCAATTTTTGGAAAAAAGGGAGACTCCGCTTGTAGTAACCCTTGCTTACATTGTTTTTAAAAAGAGCCAAGATGAACAAGTCATGGTTCAGCAAATACTTTATCTACCTACTCCAGAGTCATCCTGGGGACGTTTAATTATGACGTATTTTTGAATGTGCTTGATGCAAATCTAGCTGTGAAGTGTACAACTGGGGCACAACTGCTGCCACTGAAGGGGTGGGTGTGTGTGGGGCCCAATTTTTGGAAAAAAGGGAGACTCCGCTTGGAATAACCCTTGCTTGCTGTGTTTTTTAAAAGGAGCCAAGATGAACAGAGCTGGGATCAGGAAAGAATTTTTTTACCTACCCCAGTGTCATCCTGGGGACGGTTAATTATGGCGTATTTTTGAATGTGCTTGATGCAAATCTAGCTTTGAAGTGTACAACTGGGGCACAACTGCTGCCACTGAAGGGGTGGCTGTGTGTGGGGCCCAATTTTTGGAAAAAAGGGAGACTCCGCTTGGAGTAACCCTTGCTTACATTGTTTTTAAAAGAAGCCAAGATGAACAGAGCTGGGATCAGGAAAGACTTTGCTACCTACCCTGGTGTCATCCTGGGGACGGTTAATTATGGCGTATTTTTGAATGTGCTAGATGCAAATCTAGCTGAGAAGTGTACAACTGGGGCACAACTGCTGCCACTGAAGGGGTGGGTGTGTGTGGGGCCCAATTTTTGGAAAAAAGGGAGACTCCGCTTGGAGTCACCTTGCGGTGTTTTACATGATTTTAGAAGGGCGTGCCATGCCTATATCTGTGTCTCCTCCTCTTTTTCCTTGTCCAGCTCTTTTGTTTTCGCATGAGTATATGTCCTTGTCACTTTCCCATGTGTTTATGTTGTGTTGTGAGTTGTTTGTCACCTTTTGGACACCTTTGAGGGTGTTTTCTAGGTGTTTTTATGTGTTTGTGATTGCCTGCCATTGTTTCCTATGCAGTTCGAGTTCGGTTCGTCGAACGTTCGACGAACCGAACTCGAACGGGACCTCCGTTCGGCGAACCGACCTCGAGCCGAACCGGGACCGGTTCGCTCATCTCTACTAATAACACACTGAGCTATCAGGCAATGTAAGAACAGGTTGTAATTTGTAGTGATGAGCGAGTATGCTTGTTACTACTCCGTACTCGCACGAGTATCACTGTACTCGGGCTACTCGGCGGGTACCGAGTAATTTCGCGATACTCGTGCTGTACTCGTGGTCTTCATCCCTGCATGTTGGCGCTCTTTTGAGAGACAGCCCTCATGCAGGGATTGGCTGGCAGACCACTGCAATGCCACAGCCCTGTTAGTTGTGGAATTGCAGTGATTGGCCGGCCCGCACAGCGTGACCGAGCCTTTATACCGGCGGGCGCGCTGTGCTCTGCACACAGCCATCTCATATTCCCTGCTTTCCCCGCCCACAAGCACCTATGATTGGTTGCAGTGAGTCATGCCCCCACGCTGAGTGACAGGTGTCTCACTGCACCCAATCACAGCAGCCGGTGGACGTGTCTATACTGTGCAGTAAAATAAATAAATAAATAATTAAAAAAAACGGCGTGCGGTCCCCCCAATTTTAATACCAGCCAGATAAAGCCATACAGCTGAAGGCTGGTATTCTCAGGATGGGGAGCCCCACGTTATGGGGAGCCCCCAGCCTAACAATATCAGTCAGCAGCCGCCCAGAATTGCCGCATACATTAGATGCGACAGTTCTGGGACTGTACCCGGCTCTTCCCGATTTACCCTAGTGCGTTGGCAAATCGGGGTAATAAGGAGTTAATGGCAGCCCATAGCTGCCACTAAATCCTAGATTAATTATGTCAGGCGTCTCCCCGAGATACCTTCCATGATTAATCTGTAAATTACAGTTAAAAAACACACACACACGAAAAATCCTTTATTAGAAATAAAAAACAATAACAAAGTCCCTCATCACCAATTTATTAACCCCGACAAAGCCCTCCATGTCCGGCGTAATCCACGGACCTCCAGCGTCGCGTCCAGCTCTGCTGCATGCAGGTGACAGGAGCTGCAGAATACACCGCCGCTCCTGTCAGCTTCACACAGCAACTGAGGTGAGCAGCGCGATCAGCTGCTGTCAGTCAGGTAACTCACAGCCACCGCTGGATCCAGCGGTGGCCACGATTAACCTCAGTGACAGCTCAGCTGATCGCTATACTCACCTCAGTTGCTGCGTGGAGCTGACCGGAGCGGCGGTGAGTAGCGCGATCAGTTGAGTTGTCACTGAGGTTACCCGCGGCCACCGCTGAATCCACCGCTGGATCCAGGTAACCTCAGTGACAGCTCAGCTGATCGCTATACTCACCTCAGTTGCTGCGTGGAGCTGACCGGAGCGGCGGTGAGTAGCGCGATCAGTTGAGTTGTCACTGAGGTTACCCGCGGCCACCGCTGAATCCACCGCTGGATCCAGGTAACCTCAGTGACAGCTCAGCTGATCGCTATACTCACCTCAGTTGCTGCGTGGAGCTGACCGGAGCGGCGGTGAGTAGCGCAATCAGCTGAGCTGTCACTGAGGTTACCCGCGGCCACCGCTGAATCCACCGCTGGATCCAGGTAACCTCAGTGACAGCTCAGCTGATCGCTATACTCACCTCAGTTGCTGCGTGGAGCTGACCGGAGCGGCGGTGAGTAGCGCAATCAGCTGAGCTGTCACTGAGGTTACCCGCGGCCACCGCTGCATCCACCGCTGGATCCAGGTAACCTCAGTGACAGCTCAGCTGATCGCGATACTCACCTCAGTTGCTGCATGGAGCTGACCGGTGCGGCGGTGAGTAGCGCGATCAGCTAAGCTGTCACTGAGGTTACCCTCGGCCACCGCTGCATCCACCGCTGGATCCAGGTAACCTCAGTGACAGCTCAGCTGATCGCGCGGCTGTCTTCAGTTGCTTTGTGAAGCTGACAGGAGCGGCGGTGTATTCTGCAGCTCCTGTCACCTTCATGCAGCACAGCTGGATGCGACGCTGGAGGACTGTGGAGTACGCCGGACATGTAGGGTTTGTCGGGGTTAATAAATTGGTGATGAGGGACTTTGTTAGTGTTTTTTATTTCTAATAAAGGATTTTTCGGGTGTGTGTGATTTTTAACTGTAATTTACAGATTAATCATGGAAGGAATCTCGGGGAGACGCCTGACATGATTAATCTAGGATTTAGTGGCAGCTATGGGCTGCCATTAACTCCTTATTACCCCGATTTGCCAACGCACTAGGGTAAATCGGGAAGAGCCGGGTACAGTCCCAGAACTGTCGCATATAATGTATGCGGCAATTCTGGGCGGCTGCTGACTGATATTGTTAGGCTGGGGGGCTCCCCATAACGTGGGGCTCCCCATCCTTAGAATACCAGCCTTCAGCCGTATGGCTTTATCTGGCTGGTATTAAAATTGGGGGGACCGCACGCCGTTTTTTTAAATTATTTAATTATTTATTTCACTGCACAGTATACACACACACACACCGGCTGCTGTGTTTGGGTGCAGTGAGACACCTGTCACTCAGCGTGGGGGCGTGTCTCACTGCAATTAATCATAGGCGCCGAACAGCAGAAAAGCAGGGAATACGAGATTGTTTAATGAGCGGCCGGCTTTTTCAAAAGAGGAAAAGCCGCCGGAGTTTAGTGAACAGCTGTGCAGCGCCGCGGCAGTGATCGGGGAACAGTAAGTAAGAGAGAGGGGGGAGACTGACCGACAGACTGTGAGAGGGGGACAGACAAGACAGAGAGAGACAGACAGAGCGAGACCGACCGACGGGAGATAGAATGAAAAAAAAAATGACCGACATCGCTAGTAAAAAGCACAAAACGTGCGTTTTGGACATCGGAGTGCCACACAATGTTTTACATAAAATCTTTCATGTATTAATCTCAAAAAGTAACATACACCAGCTCTATCTCACTATTGGGTATGTGCCCTTAACATTTCCGCCATGAAAATTCATTTGGTGTCATTTTGGAAGGTTTTCTGGTGAGTCCGTAAAAATGGCGTAAAAGTCGGACAAAATTGTTCACAGCTGTGACTTTTGAGTGATAAATGCTTCAAGCGGTTTTCCCCATGCTGTTGCCATGTCATTTGAGCACTCTTCTGAGACTTTTGTGACATTTTTAGGGTTTCTACATGCTGCCGGGGGTCATTTCAGAAAAATACTCGGGTCTCCCATAGGATAACATTGGGCTCGGTGCTCGGGCCGAGTACACGAGTATCTTGGGATGCTCGGCCCGAGCCTCGAGCACCCGAGCTTTTTGGTACTCGCTCATCACTAGTAATTTGTAGTATTTTACAAATTGACTCTGTTCATAACCATAATACAACAGTCATAAAGGCTAAATAAACCAGAAAAAAATATTAGAAATATATTAAGGCTTTATTGTGCGAAACACGGACAGGATCACACAGACAATAATAATTAAAATCAACACACAAGACAACACAGCGCAGTGTGAATGATACAGGGCTTCGTATATTATTACAGATGAAAGAGCATAGGGGAGCTATGTAAATGTGAAAAGATTTTTACCAATAGTATAAACCATAAATGGTCTGAACAAGTTACATTGTTTTAGATCTTATTACCTAAGTCTGGTTTCACACTACGTCTTTTTAACATCCGTTGAAAACGTTATTTTAGCGGAAGTACGGATCCTGCTTTTACAGCAAATAACGTATGCAAACGCATCTGTTATTTTGCAGGATCCTGCACTGGATGTTTAGGGGCGGGCATTGGAGTCATGTGATCGGGAGTGAGGGGAACTAGACTGGGAGCCGGCTTCTGACAGCTGCAGACGCTGGTAACCAAGGTAAACATCGGCCTTGGATACCCGATATTTATCTTGGTTACGAGTGTCTGCAGCTGCTAGGAGCCGGGCTGCCTGCACACGTAACCAACGTAAACATCGGGTAACTAAGAGAAGTGGTTACGCGATATTTACCTTGGTTACGAGTGTCCGCAGCTCTCAGGTGGGAGAGAGAGGGAGGGGGAAAGACATAGATAGAGAGAGAGAGGGTGAGGGAGGGAGTAGAGAGATAGACAGATCACGCGAGACTGGTTCTGGGCATGCTCAGTACTTTCTGGGCATGCTCAGTACAAAAGCAGGATCCTGTCTATCAGCACGCCAGCGTTCACCTGCGTTCGCGTGCTGTTTAGTCAGGATCCGGTGACTTGCAGTATTTTGACGCAGCTCAAAAACGCTACAAGTAGCGTTTTTGAAACATGTTAAAAAACTGCAAGTCACCGGATCCGCACTATAACGCACGCAAACGCAGGTGAACGGATGTTAACGCGAGTCCATTGCAAATGCATTGAAATGAAAACGCATTTGCACTGGATCCGTACTTCCGCTAAAATAACGTTTTCAACGGATGTTAAAAAGACGTAGTGTGAAACCAGCCTAAGACAGTGACCAAAAACCACTACATAATAATGTGGAAATTGTATAACCTGCGTTCATGCAGCATCACATGGCAAAAGACTAAATATTAGTAGATCATTTGACATTACATAGTAATAGTAATACCAGACCCAAGGTCACATAACATTAAATATTTGATATAATGCCCACCAGCACTAAGTTGATGCCTGATAATAGGAATGTACTTATTTTGCTGGCGATTATTAATATGCCACCTACAAGTTTTAAAACATGCAGTTAAATACTGCTTGTTAATTGCTGCTGATGGAAATGAACAACAAATGGTGGATCAAAGTCCCATGGTTGCTCCCATGATGGATACCCACCGAATGATGCCCTGACCAAACACTCCGCCCTGCACCTCGACGTGCGTTTCGCAGTAGCTTTGTCGGGAGGTGCAGGGACCGTGTGTTTGGCTGCTTAAATTCCCAAATATCCTGCTTACCGGCCTATTGCGGCACGCACCGGCTCCCCGAGGCCAATCCCTCACTGCACGTCGGCGTCCCGGAAGTCCCCATGTGCAGCCGCAGCACATGGACACCCGATTGGATGCCAGGCACAGGAAGAAGAAGCATCAGAGAGCCGGCGCGCGCACAGGCTACAAGCTGTGGATGCCATTATAGAACTGGGCAAATATAAGGGCACCCAGTAAACCCTTAGTAAGAGTGTATAAAGCACATAAAATGTAAAATACTATATGAAACTGAAATCTTACTTGGCACAATTCCCAAATAATACCATTCAAATACAGTATAGTTTAGAATCCAGTCTGTGAAGTCAGACACGTGACCACAGTATATATTAGAATAGAGTCCATGGAAGTAAACATCTTTCATGCTTGGATTTCACTGAATGACGATTATTCTTTATAAATTGCCACAGAAAGGCTCCTCAGCACATAATCATAGGGGGTAGCCAGATCTATAATGAAAAGCATAAATTAAAATCACAATTTTTGTAAAAATGCACAGCAAAAACCACATATTCCCCAAATCCTCTGCAGCATCAGAACTGAAACCAATTTCAATATTATGAATACTAGGAATGGGCTAGGCACTATACAAGGAACGGCTTATAAGTGACAGCATCATTCAATCCTTTAGGCTTGATGGTATCCAAAATTGTGATACACCGAGCTTCCTTTTTGTGGAGACTTTTTTATATCACCACCTCTCACCCCCAGGTTGACTTTGTCTATTCCCCTAAATTTCAGTTGTCGCCAGTTACATCCATGTTTTTCTATAAAATGTTTGGGTATATTCTTAAGCTGAGCTACTTCATCTGGTTTTTGAATTGTTGCGGCATTTTTAATGTCGCGGACATGTTATAAAATTCGAACCCTGAACTCGCAAGTGGTAAGGCCTACATAAATATACCCACACGGGCATATGGCCCAATAGACGACATTAGAGGAACGACAATTTACAAATTGTAAGATTTTATAAGTCCTTGATTGTGAGGAGTCCCAGAATTTGAAGGCACAATCCATTTGTGAACACGCACCACAGTCACCACAGGGAAAAGATCCCCATCTGGGACCTCTAGTTGTCAAAAAAATTAGTAATCTTTTCTGGTACATAATGGCTATTCACAATCAAGTCCTTCAGTGTCCTGGACCTCCTGGGGGTAATAGCTGGCCTGGGAGTAAAAATAGATGTCAGATCACGATCGGCTGTAAGTACAGGCCAATATTTAAATATTATTGTTGACATTTCACGCCACTGTGTGTGATGGGGGTAATTAATCGGATTGTATCATCTGCTGTTTTTGATTGTGACTTCAATAATTCATCTCGTGCTTTCTCTTGGCTCTCTCATATCCTTTTGGATGGATTGATGGGAATAATGTCTGTCCCCAAACCGTCTTCTTAGATCGTTAGACTGACTTTCAAAAAAGGCATCATTTGAGCAGATTCTACCTGCCCTTAAGAATTGTCCAGTAGGGATGGAATTAATTACCAGGAATGGATGAGAGGACTTGGCATTCAGGAGGGAATTGACTGCTATCTTCTTGCGGAAGATGTCCATGTACAAAGAGCCATCATTGCCCTTGGTGATCAGAACTTCCAGGAATTTGATACTTTCAGTGCTGGTGGTGAAAGTGAGTTTAATATTTTTAGTATTGATGTTGAGCCGCTGTATAAACATTTCCAACTGGTGGACCTCACCCTGCCAAATTAAAAAGATGTCATCAATAAAGCACAGCCACATGTGGACTGCGCCAACCTCAGAATCCGGAAAATGAATGGACTGTTCCCAATATCCAAGAAAGAGGTTTACATGTGAGGGCGCACAAGACGCCCCCATTGCATCTCCTCTCTCTTGGAGATAGAAACGGTCCTTAAATAAGAAAAAATTGTTAGTAAGAATGAATTTAAGTAATAATAGAAGGAGGTCCACCAGTTGATTGTCAAGATTTGTTGTTCTTAGAAAAAATTCTGCTCTTCCATACCATCATAATGACTAATAGATGTGTACAGCGACTCAACATCAGCAGTTACCATAATTATATCTGCTTCTAACATCACCCCATCCAGTCTATTCAGAAGTTCCGTGGAATCCCGGATGTAAGATGGTAACGTGATCACCAACGGTTTAAAATATAGTGGTCCAGAAATTTACATAGTGGCTCACAAAGATTATTGTTCCCAGAAACAATTGGCCTCCCGGGTGGATATGTCAGGCTTTTGTGCACTTCTGACAAAAAGTAGATGGTTGGAATAGGTGGGAATTGGACCACTAAACCCTCCAATATAGACTTCGGAAATTATGCCCTTGTCATGGGCAATATAAAGTAACTCAAAGAGTTCATTCCGAAACCTACCTACCTATGAATTATCATTAAGCTGTCTGAGAGCCTCAGCCTCATATTTCTTTTTTGACCACAAAACCACATTCCCACCTTTGTCAGCCTGTCGAGGTGCAGGGAGGAGTGTTTGCTCGGGGCATGATTCGGTGGGTATCCATCATGGGAGCAACCGTGGGACTTTGGATCCACCATTTGTCGTTCATTTCCATGGGCAGCAATTAACAAGCAGTATTTAACTGCATGTTTTAAAACTTGTAGGTGGCATATTAGTAATTGCCAGCAAAATAAGTACATTCTTATTATCAGGTATCAACTTAGTGCTGGTATCTTGGTTCTGGTATTACTATTACTATGTAATCTCAAATGATCTACTAATATTTAGTCTTTTGGCATGTGATGCTGCATGAACGCAGGTTATACAATTTCCACATTATTATGTAGTGGTTTTTGGTCACTGTCTTAGGTAATAAGATCTAAAACAATGTAACTTATTCAGACCATTTATGGTTTATATTACTGGTAAAAATCTTTTCACATTTACATTGTGTATACATAGCTCCCCAATGCGCTTTCATCTGTAATAATATACGAAGCCCTGTATCATTGACACTGCCCTGTGTTGTCTTGTGTGTTGATTTTAATTATCATTGTCTGTGTGATCCTGTCCGTGTTGCGCACAATAAAACTTTCATATATTTATAACAATATTTTTTTCTGGTTTATTTAGCCTTTATGACTGTTGTATTATGGTTATGAACAGAGTCAATTTGTAAAAAACTATTTATGGTATGGTGACTTTGGTCAAGGATATGTTTTGATGCACACACTATGGACCAACTTTTTCTTATTTATGTAATATATTCTGTAATTTGTACTATACAGGAAGAAAAAGATTTTTCCACCACCAGGAGCAAAACAATAACACTGCAGTGACATGACAAGAATCTGTATAACTAATCATATGCTAAATAGGTATAAGTCAATGTTTGAACTAGCCAAGATGATTGTCTATAAAATGAAGGCAGTCTCACTTTCAAAGCTGTAGTGGGGGGTGAGATATGGAGCTGGAAAGTCAAAAATTCAAAACATTGTTACCCTTTTGCTCATCATCAGCCATGGAATGCTAAGGACCTGAATCTGTAAATATCAGTGCTTATACAATGAAATTCACATGCTTGCCTGCTCACTCAGGTGATCAGAGGTGTTGTTTATTTATATACCTAAACACTAAAAGCCAATCACTTGCTCTTTAGCTTACACACCCAAAGTCATGAGCTTGCTTACTTACGCATGCTGAGACTACACATATTATGCCTGACAGGGGCAGACATATCATTGGTGCAACCTGTGGAGTTATAGAGGATACTGGGAGGTAAAGGGACCTACTTCCACCTCAAAATCATCAAGCAACTTCTGTCATGGACACATTATTAATCATGATCATTAAAACACTATAAGTGCATGTACAAAAAACACACTCCATAAAAAGAGGGTGGATTAGAGGGTAAGTGCCGGTAAAAAAAAGGTAAAGATGTATTAATATGCCTAATGACCTTTAACTCAAGCCTTGTAAATTTATAATAAGGATTTTCAATTCCATTCATTGCTGAGCACGGTGGTGCACACCAGTAGCCCTAGCGGTTTGGATTTGTTTTTTATGCTGGGTCTATTTTGGTTCAGTATATTATGTGGCTAGTGGATACAATTTTTGAGATTATCAGTGTCTGAGTTAGGTCATTGTACCTTTTGGTCAGAATTATTTATTTATCTATATTTTGTGGTGGATATCATTTGTGTTGGTTGGACTTATTGTAGGGACTCCATGGGGTCTCTGAGGGTGAGTCTTCGGTGAGTGGGGGTGACATTTGCGTTTAATTTAGGGCACCAACCTCCGCAGCAAGACAGGGTGAAATTTTAGGGGTAACATCAGGGCCTTTTAGTTATATTAATACATCTTTACCTTTTTTCACCTGCAGTTACCCTCTAGTCCATCCTCTTTTTATGGAGTGTGTTTTTTGTACATGCACTTATAGTGTTTTAATGATCATTAAAAATTACAATTGTAAAGGGTTTTTTTGATTGTGAATTGGTATTTGGATCTCTTCTTTATCTGATATTGGTTAGTTGTTACGAACACATTATTGGACTGAAAAAGGCCCAGTTGCCGATCTTGCAAAGGTGACCTTCTCTTCTGTCCACCATTGGTGCCTCATATCCACTCATAATATTGTCCCTTATTTATCCAATAATTCAGTTTATAACAGTTGCACAAGTTGTGCACTTAATTATATAGGAGCCAGCAGTTCAACAATCACTTACACTCAATACTGATTAATATTGAGGGCATACAATGAACTTCCACCTTAGCCTCCAATATCCAACAGTGATTGTCCAGTAAACATTAGTTTTACTACAAAGAGGTAGTATTAAAAATTATCGGGAATATTTTACCAGATTTTACAATACAGGCATAATACGTTAATCTCATCAACCTGTTGAGGCTGGTGTACTTACTGTGAAAATCCTCATACCTGAAATTGAAATGAAAGTTTTATGAGATCAGTAGTCTTTATAAGACGCATCAGATTATAAGACGCACTCCCAAATTTGGTGAAGGAATAGAGATTTTTTTTTTTAATAAATGGGGTCCGTCTTATAATGCCAGTGTCCGTCTAACAAATCATATAGAGTATATGTCCCTCATAGCCCTCCATCCTAAAATTAGCCCGCTTAATCTGGATATGGCCACCTTATATTGAATATAGCCCCCTTGTGCTGGCACATGTCCTCTATGGCTGGCACACGGCCCCCTGTGGCTGGCACATGGCCCCTATGGCTGGCACATGGCCCCTGTGGCTGGCACACACTGCCCCCTGTGGCTGGCACACACTGCCTCCTGTGGCTGGCACACACTGCCCCCTGTGGCTAGCACACACTGCCCCCTGTGGCTGGCACACACTGCCCTCTGTGGCTGGCACACACGGCCCCCTGTGGCTGGCACACACTGCCCCCTGTGGCTGGCACAGATGGTCCCCTGTGGCTGGCATACACTGCCCCCTGTGGCTGGCACACACTGCCCCCTGTGGCTGGCACACACAGCCCCCTTTGGCTGGCACACACTGCCCCCTGTGGTTGGCACACACGGCCCCCTGTGGCTGGCACACACGGCCCCCTGTGGCTGGCACATGGCCCACTGTGGCTGGCACACATCACCCTGTGTTAGATATCGCCCCCATGCTGCTATTTTTAGTAAAATAAACTCTTTCTTTACCTTTTCCAGCACTATGCTCCCTCGTGTCCCCCTCCTTGGGGTTGAGCTCTGGCCTCCTGCCTGCATTTCCTGGTTCACGGTCCCGGTCATGTGATCGGCACAGCAGAGTGAAATCTCTGCGTGCATGATCACAGCACAAGGAGGGAGACCGGGGAGACACGCTGGAGGGGGTAAGTAAAGAGTTTTTTTTATTTTACTATGAGCAGCAGCATGGGGGCTATATCTAACACACTGGTGCATGTGCGATCAAAGGGAGCACAGGCAGATATAATATGCGCCGCTCCCCCAGCCCATCGCCGCGGTGCAGTTTCAGCACCACAGTGATGGACAGCGGCTGTGCATATTATATGAGCAGGAGCAGGAGATCAAAGGCTCCCTCCCGCAGCTTCACCAGCCTCCACCAGCCCCCCCAGCACCGCTCCAGAGCCAGCCCCCACCTCCCCTGGACCCTGCAATATATAATCCGTATATTCGGTTTATAAGACGCACCCCCTACTTTCCCCCAAAATTCGGGGGAACAAAAGTGCGTCTTATAAAGCGAAAAATACGGTAATTGTTTTTCTTGCTTTTTCTTCTTGGCTGTATAGACAGCTGGGAAGCAGAAAAGGTGTTTGAGTTTGTCAATATGCTTCACATGGCAAGGATCACTCGGCTAGCAATGAAGATAAACTGACATAAAAACTACCCATATAGCTCGTGACAATATCAGCTAAATGAATACTACACTTACAACAGGAAAACCTTCTGTGTCTGTTTTCCAATAATAATATAGAATGTTTTTTCTTTTTTGGAATTTTTTCTTTTTCTTGAATTTTGGGAGCTTGATGAGCATAATAGCCCTTATATCAACCATCAACCACTTGAAATTCAGCTTTCATTACTCTAACATAAGTAAGACTAAAGGGGGCTTTACACGCTGCGATATCGTTAATGATTTATCGTCGGGGTCACATTGTTTGGGACGCACATCCGGCGTCATTAACGATATCGCAGTGTGTGACACTGATGTGCGACTTTAAACGATCGCAAAAGCTGTCAAAATCGTTTGCTGCGGAGAGGTCGTCCTGAAACAAAAATCATTCTCTGCTTATTAGCGATGTTGTTCCTCTTTCCTGCGGCACCGTACATCGCTGTGTGTGACACCGCAGGAGCGACGAACATCTCCTTACCTGCCTACATCGGCAATGCAGAAGGAAGGAGGTGGGCGGGATGTTATGTCGTGTGGATGCCGCCGTGTGATGTCGCTATGACGCCGCACAAACCGCCCCCTTAGAAAGGAGGTGGATCGCCGACCAGAGCGACATCACAGGGCAGGTAAGTGCATGTGACGGGGGAAAGCGAGGTTGTGCGGCACGGGCAGCGATTTGCCCGTGTTGAACAACTGACGGGGGTGGGTATGATCGCTTGCAATCTTGCTAGCGAGATCGCAGCGTGTAAAGTACCCTTAAAGCAGTGTATGCATTAGGCTAAATTTAAGGAAAAGTTGTCTTAAAGGGAACCAACCATCAGGATTTTCCTATATAAACTAAAGCCAGTGCTATACTGGCGCTGTCATGCTGATTCCAAAGGTATCTTTAGTTGTGAGATTGGATGTATACTTTCTGAAATACAGGCAAGTAAAGTTTGTGAAATACGCTATTACTTCATTGATAGGTGCTGCAGAATATGTAATAGGTGGGTTGGGTTTTGCTAGTTATGCCTACTCTTGTCCCTACAAACCAACAAAACAAAAACCGAGAGATGGCTCAAAATATGATTTTATTAACTATTATTTGATATTTGAAGGAACAAAATTAGGTAAAAATGACACCAACAAAAAGGAATCCAGAAAAGGCGTGCGTAGGAGAATAAAATGCTCACAAAAAATCAAAAATCAAACTATACAAAGTGCAATAAAGTGCATGTGAGTTTAAATAGTGGCAATATGCAATATAATAAATAATCTCAAATTATGCAAAAATAATTACTATAATTAATTTAAATTATTGCACAAATCCATGTCTAATCCCTGACGAAGGAGTACTGAAACGTACGTAGGGGTTGGCGTTTAGCGTGGTGAATATTGCGATTTGATTCTGGTATGTTTCCTTGCTCACCTATTTTTGTTTTGGCCTTTTTTTAATCTCCCCTGTATAAACGATAGATACATGCATGTAGAGTGGTTCTATTTTCTATCACACTGCATTATTTTCGGTTATTTATATTCTATAGGCCCATGACTGTGCAATATAGCCTTGATTTTGCTGCTAGATATATACAGTTAGGTCCAGAAATATTTGGACAGTGACACAAGTTTTGTTATTTTAGCTGTTTACAAAAACATGTTCAGAAATACAATTATATATATAATATGGGCTGAAAGTGCACACTCTTAGCTGCAATATGAGAGTTTTCACATCCAAATCGGAGAAAGGGTTTAGGAATCATAGCTCTGTAATGCATAGCCTCCTCTTTTTCAAGGGACCAAAAGTAATTGGACAAGGGACTCTAAGGGCTGCAATTAACTCTGAAGTCGTCTCCCTCGTTAACCTGTAATCAATGAAGTAGTTAAAAGGTCTGGGGTTGATTACAGGTGTGTGGTTTTGCATTTGGAAGCTGTTACTGTGACCAGACAACATGCGGTCTAAGGAACTCTCAATTGAGGTGAAGCAGAACATCCTGAGGCTGAAAAAAAAGAAAAAATCCATCAGAGAGATAGCAGACATGCTTGGAGTAGCAAAATCAACAGTCGGGTACATTCTGAGAAAAAAGGAATTGACTGGTGAGCTTGGGAACTCAAAAAGGCCTGGGCGTCCACGGATGACAACAGTGGTGGATGATCGCCGCATACTTTCTTTGGTGAAGAAGAACCCGTTCACAACATCAACTGAAGTCCAGAACACTCTCAGTGAAGTAGGTGTATCTGTCTCTAAGTCAACAGTAAAGAGAAGACTCCATGAAAGTAAATACAAAGGGTTCACATCTAGATGCAAACAATTCATCAATTCCAAAAATAGACAGGCCAGAGTTAAATTTGCTGAAAAACACTTCATGAAGCCAGCTCAGTTCTGGAAAAGTATTCTATGGACAGATGAGACTAAGATCAACCTGTACCAGAATGATGGGAAGAAAAAAGTTTGGAGAAGAAAGGTTACGGCACATGATCCAAGGCACACCACATCCTCTGTAAAACATGATGGAGGCAACGTGATGGCATGGGCATGCATGGCTTTCAATGGCACTGGGCCACTTGTGTTTATTGATGACATAACAGCAGACAAGAGTAGCCGGATGAATTCTGAAGTGTACCGGGATATACTTTCAGCCCAGATTCAGCCAAATGCCGCAAAGTTGATCGGACGGCGCTTCATAGTACAGATGGACAATGACCCCAAGCATACAGCCAAAGCTACCCAGGAGTTCATGAGTGCAAAAAAGTGGAACATTCTGCAATGGCCAAGTCAATCACCAGATCTTAACCCAATTGAGCATGCATTTTACTTGCTCAAATCCAGGCTTAAGACGGAAAGACCCACAAACAAGCAAGACCTGAAGGCTGCGGCTGTAAAGGCCTGGCAAAGCATTAAGAAGGAGGAAACCCAGCGTTTCGTGATGTCCATGGGTTCCAGACTTAAGGCAGTGATTGCCTCCGAAGGATTCGCAACAAAATATTGAAAATAAAAATATTTTGTTTGGGTTTGGTTTATTTGTCCAATTACTTTTGACCTCCTAAAATGTGGAGTGTTTGTAAAGAAATGTGTACAATTCCTACAATTTCTATCAGATATTTTTGTTCAAACCTTCAAATTAAACGTTACAATCTGCACTTGAATTCTGTTGTAGAGGTTTCATTTTAAATCCAATGTGGTGGCATGCAGAGCCCAACTCGCGAAAATTGTCACTGTCCAAATATTTCTGGACCTAACTGTATCAATTGTGCAATAGTTACTATTCTTTTGGGTGCAATAGGGTCTCTGCAATACATTTTTCTATTATGCAAAATTGATTTTTTATAAATTTCATTGCTATTTATTCTTAATGGTGCTATATTTATTTATATATGTAAAGAAGCCTCCATATTTGCTACATTACTGATTTACTAGTGCAATAGATATATAAAAATTACAATTCTGGAGTGATATATTTTTACATTAGTGGATTTGTGCAATAATTTAGATTCATCATGGGAATTATTTTTGCATAATTTGAAATCATTTATTATATTGCATATTGCCAATATTTAAACTTATATGCACTTTAATGCACTTTGTACAGTTTGATTTTATGTGAGCATTTTTATTCTCCCACGCACCACGCCATTTATGGATTGCTTTTTATTGGTGCCATTTTTACCTGATTTTGTTCCTTCAAATATCAAATAATAGTAAATAAAATCCTATTTTGAACCATATCTCGTTTTTTGTTTTGTTGGTTTGTGTTGTTATGACACCGAAGGTTTTTTCAACTTGTCCTATCTATATACACCGTATGATATATTGTGCTTATTGGTGATTTTTTTAGGTGTTTTGTATTGACATAAAAACACTCCTGTCCCTGCTTGTCCTTCATCCTTCTGTCTCTGGTATGACAGGAGAGAAAAGGAAGGAGGAAGGACAGGGGGAGTAAGGACAGGCAGACAGGCAGGGGTGGGAATAACTGGCAAAATCCAACCCCCCTTAATAGATATTCTGTTGCACCTATCACCAAATAACAGTGCATTTCACAAAATTTACTTGCCTATATTTCAGAAACTATACATCCGGTCTCACAGCTAAAGGTATGTATAGAATCAGCATGATAGTGCCAGCATAGCACTGGCTTTAGTTTATATAGGAAAATCCTGGTGGTTGGTCCTCTTTAAGGATCTAGTCACAGAAGTACTAATCAAACCTGTAACTTCAGCTTCTGATAAAAAGAAACTAGATATTGTAATAATATTTGGAAGCACACTATGGATACATTAATCTAGATTCTCTGGACATACTCCTATACAGTATCAGATAACGATTATAGCATAGTAAATATTCCATGTCTGATGTTACTTAGAGTAAGTCCTTTATTTTCGCATGTTTGAGGAAAGTGCTGTTGACACCACAGGGCTTTTTGGGAACTTTTCTGTTCCATCACACTGATATATTATGTTTCTTATAGTAAATGAAGTCTCTTTACAGACTTGAACAAAGCAATTTCAGAGACAATTGGAAATGCATAATGAATCTTATACTATTTTGAGAGACTGGTGACTTAATTATGGATTCACTGTTTCTTTTGTACTACAGAGAGAAACACTGAGAAACATCTCATAGCTCAAGATAAATAATACATAACATAGTTCTCCATTTTTTGATAATGTACATTCATTTTTTTTCTTACATTTTTAAACAGACAAGATACTTGAAATTGTGTAAAGTACAGTGTCAAAAGTACATAAGAATGAATGAGCCATAACAAACTCAACTGATCTTGCAATTATTTAAAAAATAGCGTAGCTTAAAAATCAAACTAATGGATCAGGAGTGCACAATATGGAAAGTGAGGAACAAATATGGCAATTCTGTGTGACCCCCAATTGTCATGACTGTCACTGATGCCTCCCTGTTTTTGGAATTTAGTGGCAGCTTGAAGACTGGAGCCCCTTATTTCTCTGGGATTCTGCATTTACATGTGGGGTTTTTTTTTCGGTCCAGATATAGTTAATGTCAGTTCTGCTAGTAGCTCTTCTGAAGTTAAGGTCAACTGCACCTGCTCTGTAGACACAACCCAATGGGTTTAAATAGCCAGGTTTCCCAGTAAGCTTTGTTGACTATACAAAGCAATTTGTGTACTGGCCCCTGGTGAAGGGGCTGCTGAATAATCATTCTAAATTGGATCTTCTCTATTTTTGGTTGTATCCCCCTGTTTGTCCCACCTATCCTCTTGTTGTATTAGGGCAATGGTGGGCCTTGTGAGCCACACTGCCCTACTCCTTAGCTAGGACTATTGTACGGATTTTTTAGGGCTTCAGTTATTCCTGCTCGGCGACAGGTGCGGAGCCTTTATAGGGTCTGGCAAGGATTGCAGGGTACAGTGCCAGGTGAAGGCAGGAAGTATCCATCTACCCTCTCACTAACGCAAGAGCCCACCATTGTTATTGTGCTCCTGGTGTTTCCGCTTGTTTGTGGTGTTATTGTTGGGTGTTTTTTGTTGCGCCTGAGACATTTGTTAGTCTCAACGCGCTCGCCACACACGTAGCGTGACACCAATCATCTCGTTACATACATGCTTGTTTTTGTTTGGTATGTGCTGACTTAAATCTCGAAGGGTCAGCTTGACGAGGCCGAAAAAGGAGTTGTCCATTTACGATTTGTGGCACTCTAGAAAGGACAAGATGAGGCAAGGAGGTGTCCATGCAACTATTCATACCTTATGGGATTAGTTGGCTAGCACATAATTTAGAATGGTGAACAGAGAAAAGAGGACTCCTATCTGTTAGATATTTATGGCATATACTTTCGATATGCTATAAATGTTCAAGATGGAAATACCGCTTTGAATTTATTGCTGCCTTTCTGGTTGCTTCAGTCCAATCATGTGGTTCACAGATGAAAAAAAAGTTTTTGCATCTCTAGTATAGAGGCTGCATAGTTGAGCAAAGATTTGGGATGCCTTTGTCCAAATGCTACTCTGTGGAAACATCATGATTGTTAGACCGAGGTTTCTGACTACAGAAGTGAAGGCCGCCCTGGTTCTGCTACAGCAGTGAACCAAACTGGACGCCAGATCAAGGTAGCACACATGTTTTTCCTTCACTCTAGCTAACAAAAGACAGCAGTGTATGATAAAGTTGTATGACTGCTTGGGACCCTCTCAACAGCTATGACAAAAGAAGAATGTTCAGCAGTAGAAGATAAAATCCCAATATGGCTTTCGTTTGTTTGAAACAGCTAAAAATATATGATGTCTGATATTTTTAAACATTGCTTAATCATAGCTAAAGAGGAGCAAACCTGAAGTTTGGTGTTCCTAGCAAACACAGACTTTACAAATAATACAGAGTTGGGGTGGTTTATGTATGTAAACCACTCTTACGAGCATCACTGTGCTCGGATACGCCAAGTGCTCAGCCCAGTGTGAGTTGCTTGCAGTGTTTGACTAGCTCGCACTGGGGGTAACAACAGCATGATAGGATTTGGTGTGCCCCAAACAAAAAAAGGAAAAACCGTACCCACCTGCCCACGGAAGTGATCTGCTCATGGCTGGCTGCATGTGGGCAAAGACCAGAACTGCCCAATCAGTGACTTCCATCGGGGTTCAGGTCAAGTATGGTTCACAAACTGAACTTTATCTAAAGTTTGGCTCAACCCGCCGAACCAAACGTGCATCATTCCGTTCATGTTTAATCAAAGCCTTAGAATTATGGTGTAAGTTTTCCTTTCTAAAAATTAGTTTGTCTATTGATAAAAAATTTAGCAATAGCATAGATGCCAGGAGACCCACTGTAGTGACCACCACTCTTAAAAAGCAGTCATTAAAATTTTTAGCATCTTAATATACAGCAATCATCATATTATATAACACAGGGTGCTTACTATTGCTCATTTTACTTTTCTACCCTGTGAATTAATCACTTTTCCATTAGGTCTATGACATAATTTGATAAAAAAGAGACTAGTTGAATCCTTTTAAGTTCTATGTAGAAACATTACTTCTCTTTTCCCTGCAAGAGTAAAGGCCACGTCTCACTAAACGACATCGCTAACGACATCACTGCTGAGTCACAGTTTTGGTGACGCAACAGCGATCTCGCTAGCAATCTAGTTATGTGTGACATCAAGCAACGACCTTGCCCCTGCTGTGACGTCACTGGTTGATGCTGAATGTCCTGGACCATTTTCTTCAAAGGCGATGTCCTGCTGGGCAGGACGCATCACTATGTTTGACACTGTGTGACAGGGTCCAAATGACAGCAGAAATCATTATACAGGTCGCTACTGCGACCTGTATCATTACTGAGTCGTTGGTAAGGTCTGACTGTGTGACATCTCACCTGCGACCTCCCAGCGACTTAGCAGCGATCCTTATCAGGACGCATTGTTTTCGGGATCGCTGGTAAGACGCTAAATGTGACAGGGGCTTTACACTGAAATATGCCTGACGGGTGGGGGAGGAGTGGAGCATTTGTTTCAGGAGTTGAATAGTGAGATGACTCATGCAGGGAAAAGTGACTTCCTGTTTTTACATAGAGCAGAGAAGAATTCAGCTAGTCTATATTAAGAGGATAACAACTTTAATGGGAGTGTTTCTTTAACTGTAGCAACATGCACAGCATGCTGAGACAGTTAAACTTTGCGATAGAGCAGGGAGCCTTGATGTCCCTCCTCTACTGTAATTCATTCTGTAGTACTCTGGTCATTTTAGGCCTGTGGCTTACATAATGATAGAAGTATGCATAGGACATCAGAGTTCCTGTGCAAGTCATTCTGTCTGTACTGAATCACTTACTGTCAAACATTCCAGGATTTGGGGTTAAAGTGAGTAGAAAGTGTTTGTGTTTAGACATTAGTATTTAAGAGGAAGTTATGGATCATCATTCTCTGTTGGGAGAACTGCTGTGACATCATTGTACTGGGAACTATAGCGGGGCCATTATATTGTGTGAAGGTATTACTGTTGGACCATCATGGTCCATCATACTTGAGAGCTGTAGGTGAATAATGCTGTGTAGAGGGCTTCTAAGGGAATTATACTTTGTAGGGGGTAGTATACTTTGTATACTTTGTGAGTGCATTATACAATTTCAGAGGGTAGTGGTGGAATTCTAATGTATTAGAGGGACTGTGAGGGACATCATACTCTCTGAGGAGATGTGGTGACATCACACTGTGTAGCAGGCATAGTGAGGAGCATCATACTGTGTATGGGGTGCTGTGGAGGCATCAAACTGTGTAAGCGAAAATACGGTTAGGTCCAGAAATATTTGGACAGTGACACAAGTTTTGTTATTTTAGCTATTTACAAAAACATGTTCAGAAATACAATTATATATAGAATATGGGCTGAAAGTGCACACTCCCAGCTGCAATATGAGAGTTTTCACATCCAAATTGGAGAAAGGGTTTAGGAATCATAGCTCTGTAATGCATAGCCTCCTCTTTTTCAAGGGACCGAAAGTAATTGGACAAGGGACTCTAAGGGCTGCAATTAACTCTGAAGGCGTCTCCCTCGTTAACCTGTAATCAATGAAGTAGTTAAAAGGTCTGGGGTTGATTACAGGTGTGTGGTTTTGCATTTGGAAGCTGTTGCTGTGACCAGAACTACCATAATTTCACCATAAACTGACCATGACCAGGTGCTCCTCACTAGAGATGAGCGAACCGGCCGTGGTTCGGCTCGAGTTCGGTTCGTCGAACGGAGGACTCATTCGAGTTCAGTTCGGCGAACGTTCGACGAACCGAACTCGAACCAATAGGAAATAATGGGAGGCAATCACAAACACATAAAAACGCATTATAAATGTACACATACAGTTAATAAACATTGCCATAACACTTACCGGTGCCCGCGATGCGTCCTGCACTCTGTCTCCTGTCACTATTCCTTCCGATGATCGCTGCATCCTCCCGATAACCAGCACTGACAGGTCCTTCCGTGACGTCGTCAAAATAGCCATGTGACCAGTCACGTGGCTATTATCTCATTGGCTACAGACTGGTCACATGGCTTTGACGTGATGTCCTGTCCTAGGTCCTGGCATTGCACTCTCCGGTACACGGTGCACATTTGTGTATCGCCGTGTACCGGCGACATGCTCTAGCACATGGTCGACTCCCCGTTCTGTTAGGGACCGGCTGACACAGCCGGTCATTAACGGAGATCACCGTTGCCATAGCAATGCAGTTAGCGGTGACGTCACCGCTAACTGCGGCTCCGGGAAATACATGATCGGAGCACCGTTGCTATGGTAACGCGTCTGTCAGCGTTACCGCTGATACCACTAACAGCCAGCAGCACTGATCACTCACGGAGTGAAGGCTGCACGCTGCTTCCCGTGCAGCCTTCACGGAGTGAAGGCTGCATGGGAAGCAGCGTCTTCCCCCATGCAGCAGTGATGGAGCAGAGCTGCATTTGTTGAACGAGAAAGACAGAAGACCATGGATCGTGGAGGGCTGACAGGGGGAAATAAAGATGGAGTCTCTAATGTGTCTGTGTATTTATTTCTATTAAAGTAATTTTTCTCTGTGTGGTGTCTTTTTTTTAACCCTTTATTGGAGATTCTTAATGGCCGGGTCAAACGTGCCTGACATTAAGAATCTCTGGCTTAATACTAGCTAGTAAAACAAAGCTAGTATTAACTCATTAATACCCAGCAAGCCACCCGGCTTCAGGGCTGTTGGAAGAGTTGGATACAGCGCCAGATGATGGCGCTTCTATGAAAGCGCCATTTTCTGGGGCGGCTGCGGACTCCAATTCGCAGCAGAGGCGCCCAGAAACCTCGGGCTAACCTGTGCTGCGGATTCCAATCCCCAGCTGCCTAGTTGTACCTGGCTGGGCACAAAAATGGGGCGAAGCCCATGTCATTTGTTTTTTAATTATTTCATGAAATAAGTGAAATAATTAAAAAAAATGGGCTTCCCTATATTTTTGGTTCCCAGCCGGGTACAAATAGGCAACTGGGGGTTGGAGGCAGCCCGTGGCTGCCTGCTGTACCTGGCTAGCATACAAAAATATGGCGAAGCCCACGTAATTTTTTTGGTGGGCAAAAAACTTCTGCATACAGTCCTGGATGGAGTATGCTGAGCCTTGTAGTTCTGCAGCTGCTGTCTGCTCTTCTCCATACAGACAGACAGCAGCTGCAGAACTACAAGGCTCAGCATACTCCATCCAGGACTGTATGCAGGAGTTTTTTGCCCCCTGAAAAAATTATGTGGGCTTCGCCATATTTTTGTATGCTAGCCAGGTACAGCAGGCAGGTACGGCTGCCCCCAACCCCCAGTTGCCTATTTGTACCCGGCTGGGAGCCAAAAATAAAGGGAAGCCCTTTTTTATTATTTCATGAATTTCATGAAATAATTAGAAAACAAATGACGTAGGCTTCGCCCCATTTTTGTGTCCAGCCAGGTACAACTAGGCAGCTAGGGGATTGGAATCCGCAGCACAGGTTGGCCTGAGCTTTCTGGGCCCCACTACTGCGAATTCCAGTCTGCAGCCACCTCAAAAAATGGCACTTTCATAGAAGCGCCATCTTCTGGCGCTGTATCCAACTCTTCCAGCACCTGCCTGCTATACCTGGCTAGCATACAAAAAGATGGCGAAGCTCACGTCCTTTTTTTGTAGTTTTTTGGCAAAAAAAATAAAAAATGCTTCCCTGGATTTTCCATTGCCAGTGAAGGTAACACCAAGCAGTGGGGGTTAGCAGCCAGTAGCTGCTTGGATTACCCTTAGCTAGCAATACAAAAAAATGCAGCGGGAGCCCATATATATTTTTTTTAATTATTTATTTAAATAACTAAAAACAAAATGGGCTTCCCTGTATTTTGATTGCTGGACATCACAGTGCTGTAAAAATAAATCTTTAAAAAAAATGACGTAGCGCTCCGCAGTATTTTTGAAAAAACAGTCCCCAAAACATTCCCTCTTTCACCAATTTATTGTAAGAAAAAAAATAAAGGCGTCCCACGACGACTCTGGACCGTCTAGAATATGGGGGGAGACACTCAGGGAACGTATCCCCCATTTTCTAGGAGTGCAGACCCTTCATGTGAGGAGTGTGGGTGCAATGAATCTGCACTCACTCTCCCCGGGTCCACAGCAGCAGAGTCCATGTCGTAATGGTTGCTACCAAAGCTGCAATGCCCTGCTCATGAGGTAAGGGCATGCCTAATCAGGAGAACTATTCTACATTTCCAAATATTGGTATTTGCTGATATTATTGCTATTCCACCTACTATATATTGGGGATAGGATCTTGGAGATGGAATACCCCTTTAAGTCCAGTTATCCAGCTGAATGAATACTTAACAACAGAGCTCGCTATTTAGATGTGTTTTCTTGTGGCGTATAAGGGACTCTCATGTTTGGTAGTCGTTCAGCAGGGAAACTATAAAAGCAAATCCCTCCGTTTGGAAATGTAGTATATAGCTCTCCTTATCAATTATGTTCCTTACCTCATGAGCAGGGCATTGCAGTAATAATAATAATTTATTCATTTATATAGCGTTATTAATTCCATAGCGCTGTATGTCTTTGGAGTGTGGGAGGAAACCGGAGTAGCCAGAGGAAACCCACGCAAACACGGGGAGAACATACAAACTCCTTACAGATGGTGTCCTTGGTGGGAATTGAACCCAGGACCTCAGTGCTGCAAGACTGCAGTGCTAACCACTGAGCCACCGTGCCGCCCATTTAGCTTACAGATGCATAACCACCATTCACTGTGTCTGAACACAGGAACTTGAGCTGACAGCCGCTCTGTGCATGCGGCAGCGTCTATTGTGAAGGAGAGGGCCGCGGGGGATCAACGCTGCATAGGTACCGTGGGACACCGGGGAACACCGGTGGGTTTATAGGGGGTGACCTGCATGGCCTGGGGAGGAGTTTTCTGTCGCATGTGTCATGGCACATGCGACAGAAATCAGAAGAGTAGGGTGAATGCGGCCGGCGCGCTGCTGTGCGTGCGGCCATCTTGGATTTCTGGGAGGGCATCAGGGGGGGGCACTTTGGCGACACCGGGGGACCGGAGGGGACCGGGTAGGAGATTTATCATGTTTGTTTATGCCAGATGGGAGATAAATAATTTTTTACCGACACTGTCATTTACTGTAACGTGATCATCGGTGTACGTTGTATACCGGTGATCACGTGAGCGGGGACCGGAAAAAACGTCCTGAATCATGATCTCCAGGGTCTCAGCTAGCCCTGAAACCCCGGAGATTTTCTGACGCTGGGGGGCGCTATTCACTTATGTCTGCCTGCTGTTTATAAACAGCAGATCAGAATAAGGCTACCTTAACACGACCGATCCATTTTTACGGTCTTCAAAAAACAGTCCGTTTTTTTTCACGGGTGCATCCGTGTGGCATCCGTTTCCGTTCCGTAGACGATCCGTATGTCATCTGTTTGTCATTGCGTACTGCAAAAAAACTGAAGGAGGGAAAATACATAAATTTACCCAGGATCCATAGCTTCAACCTACATGAGACGGTCACATGTTCACTCCAGTGCCATTTTCTACTGCTTTTCACAGCGTAGAGCGCTCTGGTGATTGTCTTGTGCTTGTACACTTCATATCAGTCTTTTCTGTCATTATAATGGCAGAAAGACACATAATGTCCCACTCTCCTGCATTTTGTAATTTTGCACCCTTTGGTGCCTTTCATGTGGCACTAAGGGGTGCTTAGCTTTGTATTTAGCCAAAAAAATGAAAAAGAAAAATGACGTAGGGTTCCCCCTATTTTTCTAGCCAGCTAGGGTAAAGGAGACGGCTGCAGCTTGCAGACCACAGCTGGCAGCTTCACCTTGGCTGGTAATCCAAAAGTGAGGCACCCTACGCTGTTATTTTAAATTAAATAAATAATTTAAAAAAAAAAAAAAACACGTAGGGGTCCCCCCAAAATTGGATCACCAGCCAAGGTAAAGCAGACAGCTGGGGTCTGATATTCTCAGACTAGGGAGGTCCATGGTTATTGGACTCTCCCCAGCCTAAAAATAGCAGGCCGCAGCCGCCCCAGAAGTGGCGCATCCATTAGATGCGCCAATCCTGGTGCTTCGCCCCAGCTCATCCCGTGCCCTGGTGCGGTGGCAAACGGGGTAATATATGGGGTTAATACCAGATGTGTAATGTCACCTGGCACCAAGCCCTGGGGTTGGTGAGGTCAGGCGTCTATCAGATACCCGACATCACGAACCCAGTCAGTAATAAAAAAAATAGACGACACACACATTTTTATTTGAAAAAACACTCCCCAATACATTCCCTCTTTAACCAATTTATTAGAAAGAAAAACAAATCCAGGTCTGGTGTAATCCAAGGGGTTCCCATGACGATCCACACTGTCCCAGCCAATGAAGAGCAGGATGTTCCCCATTGGCTGGGAGAGCAGTGCAGTGACCTGAGCTAACATCAATGGGTCAGCCCAGGTCACTGCAGGGCATGACAAGTGCTGCTGTCAGCTAGGTACATTACCTGCGCTGATCTCCTGCACACTGACTTCAATCACACTTCAACACAGCCAAGTATCGCGAGCGGCCCGTGACGTCACCGCTAGTCAGTCTCGGGTCGGAAGCGAGAGAAGGTGATGTGACAAGCGGGGGCCCTTGGAGGACAGTGACAGCACTGAGGTCGGGACTTCATCACCGCAGGTAAGCCGAGCGGGACGATGTGTGCAGAGTGCCAGGTGGGTGGAGCCTAGCGGGGCAATGTGTGCAGAGTGACAGGTGGGCAAAGCCTAGCGGGACCATGTGTGCAGAGTTCCAGGTGGGCGGAGCATAGCGGGGTAATGTGTGCAGAGTGCCAGGTGGGCGGAGCCTAGCAGGGTAATGTGTGCAGAGTGCCAGGTGGGCGGAGCCTAGCGGGACCATGTGTGTAGAGTGACAGGTGGGCGGAGCCTAGCGGGACCATGTGTGCAGAGTGCCAGGTGGGCGGAGCCTTGTGTGCTGGCGGCGGAGTGAGACATGGGTGGAGCCTAGCGGGGTCATGTGGCGCTGAGGACGTCAGTGTCGTGGACTGCTTGGCTGGGGACAGGTGAGTGTGAGTGTGTGTGTGTGTACATGCCGCGTGCAGGAGGGGGCGGAGTGAGCTGAGCGGGGAAGTGTGGGCTTCCTGCACGTAACTAGGAGAAATATCGGGTTACTAACCAAAGCGCTTTGCTTGAATACCCGATGTTTATCTTGGTTACCAGCTTCTGGCAGGCTGCCAGCGATGGCTCCTGCACACTGTAGCTGTAAAAAGCCCTGCTTTTTTCTGCTAGAACCGTTCTCGAACGTAACTAGAACAATCGAACTTTAGCAAAAAGCTTGAGTTCTAGTTCGATCTAGAACACCCCCCAAAATCACTCGAACCGCGAACTGGAGAACCTCGAACCGCGAACCGCGCTCAACTCTACTCCTCACCAGATTTTGGACAGATGCTAAGAAAGATTTATCAGAAGAGATTTCTAAAATTGAAGGACTACCTGTAGAGAGCAACAGAAAGACCTGGAATCAACAAGTACAATTGTTTCAAAGAAAATAATAACTAATGCACTTAACCACAATGGCCTTTATGCACGCTCACCCTGCAAGACTCCACTACTGAACAAAAAGCATGTTCAAGCACGTTTAAAGTTGTTCAAAAACATTTAGACACGCCTGTGAAGTACTGGGAGAATATAATATGGTCAGATGAGACCAAAATTGAACTCATTGGATGCCATAAAAGACACCAAGTTTGGAGACCCAAAGGCACTGCATATCACTCCAAAAACACATACTAAAAGTGAAGTGGCTGTTTTTCAGCATATGACACTGGCAAATTTTATATCTTTGAAGGAAGGATAAATGGACAAATGTTCTGAGACTTTCTTGCTAAAAATCTGCTGCTGTCTACCAGGATGATGGAGATGAAATGGTGGTTGACTTTTCAGCAAGATAGTGATCCCAAACACACAGGCAAGGAAACAATTGGTTTCAGAGAAAGAAAATAAATCTTCTAGAATAGCCCAGCCAGTCACTTGATATGAATGCAATAGAAAATTTATGGAAGGAACTAAATCTCAGAGTTCTTGAAAGGAGTCCATGGAGCCTTCGAGATTTGAAGAGTATTTTTTACGAAAGAAAGGGCCAAAATCACACCTAAGCAATACATGTGACTAGTTTCTCTATACTAAAGGCATCATATATCTGTCATCCCCAAACATTTTGAAGCTGTCATCAGAATTTGAAGTATAAAAAAATCAGTAAACATGTGTAACAAGGCCAGGGATGGTAACTATGGGTGAGATACTCATCTCCTAAGCCCTGTCATGCTACATTAAAATGGGGGTCCTGGCTGGGTGTGTGTGTGCCTTTTTCGTGGTTGTTACCTGGGTGATACGCCTCTGCAGACTGCTTGTTGCCATTGGAAATGCCTAGCTGTTATCAGATGGTTTGTAATAAATTGAGAAAGACCAAAGTGCAAAAATATTTCTTTTTACTGTACTTCAAATATAACTTCAATTTGATAGAAACCATACACATCAGATAATAGGCACAATGCTTCTCGTACATATCATTTGCATTAAGCAGGCATGGGCACTTCTCAGTTACATACACTGAACAAAAAATAAATGCAACACTTTTGTTTTTGCTCCCATTTTTCATGAGCTAAACTTTAAAATCTAAGACTTTTTCTATGTACACAAAAGGCCTTTTTCTTGTAAATATTGTACACAAATTTGTTTAAATCTGTGTTAGTGAGCACTTTTCCTATTCTGGGATAATCCTCACAGGTGTGGCATATCAAGATGCTTTTAGACAGCATGGTTATTGCACAGGTGTGCCTTAGGATGCCCCGTAGTTTTGATAGAAGTCCTTCACTTTCAGTCCCACTTTACATGCACCTTCTACTTCCCCTGGGTTTCTCTCCATAACATTTAATTGGCATCCTTGGCCTGGATTCCAGTCAATCGAATGTTGCAGTCTTTTACGTATCTGTCATGTTTATTGGGTCTTTAAGGCATTATCTGATGTCTTCCCTCTTCACACACACCCTGTAACATATCAGTCTGCTAACTGACAGACCTTAGGTCTTGCACCACTGAACTCCAGGATTTAACTGTCAACTCATAACTCTATATGTCCCTGATTAAATACATCTCATTTACCAAACACACGAAACCATATTTAAAACAGTGCATTGCATTACACATAACATCACATTTTCTTCGAGGGTGTGTGGATAGCACTAACAGCTCTTTACATTTTGCCCTCTTTTAACGATGGCTGTCCTTAGCCATCCAGAATCTGTAAAATACCAAGGGGAACCACACCACCACACATTATAAAAACAACAATCATTTGTTGACTAGTGTTATTTTTTTTTAATAATAGTATGGTCATCTGCTGTGGTTCCCGTTACCCATTATGATGGGTTACCTAGGTTAGGGGCCACCTCAGATGTGTTTTGCCCCCAAATGTCCTCTGTGCTTAGCACCTAGCCATGCTTCTAGTTTTTAGTTATCCTTAAAAATGTTATTTATATTACAATGCTATGAGAGGAATGTATTTTTGTTTATTTATATAATTATAGAAGCTGAGTGTGTTTCAAATTAACTGTAACTTATTTTCACAAGCAACATAATTTAGTTTTAGTTTTATATGTCAACCTTCTAATGCCCAGGGTGGATTCACTAGTGTTAGAGCCGCTCTTACCGGTTAAAACAGAGGAGGTTCCTGTGCAGGAACCCTCCTCTATAATATCTATATGCTGTAGTAGATCTTGATGAAAGAATACCTTAAATTGATTTGAAACAAACCACAGACATAAGTTCCAAAAATCACATTATTTTAACCTTTTGGATCACTGTTAGAGATTAGCAAATAATGAAATAATTTCTATTATTTGTGTATTCATCACAACTAACAAACCCAATGTAAGTCAATGGGAAGCTTGAACAATTTTCAGGAGGTCTAAAGGGGGCTTTACACGCTGCGACATCGCTAATGCGGAGTCGTTGGGGTCACGGAATTTGTGACGCACATCCGGCCGCATTAGCGATGCCGTTGCGTGTGACACCGATAAGCAATTTTGCATCGTTGCAAAATCGCTAATCGGCGACATGGGGGTCCATTCTTAAAAATCGTTACTGCAGCAGTAACGAAGTTGTTCCTCGTTCCTGCGGCAGCACACATCGCTGCGTGTGATGCCGCAGGAACGAGGAAGCTCCCCTTACCTGCCTCCCGGCTGCTATGCTGAAGGAAAGAGGTGGGCGGGATGTTACGTCCCGCTCATCTCCGCCCCTCCGCTGCTATTGGGCGGCGGTTCAGTGACGCTTCAGTGACGTCGCTGTGACGCCACACGGACCGCCCCC
Source organism: Anomaloglossus baeobatrachus (assembly GCF_048569485.1). NCBI lineage: Eukaryota > Metazoa > Chordata > Amphibia > Anura > Aromobatidae > Anomaloglossus > Anomaloglossus baeobatrachus. The sequence goes on along the minus strand of NC_134353.1, from coordinate 592,994,085 downwards.
CTTAGAAAGGAGGCGGTTCGCCGGTCACAGCGACGTCGCTGGACAGGTAAGTATGTGTGACGGCTCTGGGCGATGTTGTGCGGCACGGGCAGCGATATGCCCGTGTCGCACAACAGATGGGGGCGGGTACCCACACTAGCGATATCGGGACCAATATCGCAGTGTGTAAAGTAGCCTTAAGAGGGCTGTAAAAATGCTTCAATAAATGGAAAAGTGGTGAAACTGAATGGGAACAGCTGCCTGGATGCATTTCTTAATCAACTTTGGTTTCTGGGAATATTGTCAGAGTATTATGTGAATTAATGCAGGACAGTTAGACTTACCTCGTGGCTATCACACTACTTCCGGGTCTACTCATTATATTTCATACTATCCACCGCTTGGTTATTGCCCGCCTCAGCCTAAAAATTTTCCACAGCCACTCAGAATTGTCTATTTAGATGCAAGAACCCCAGTGCTTTAGCTGCCTCATCCCCTATTGCCCTGGCAATCATGGTAATATAAAAGATTAATGACACTAAGCTCTATATTAGTAATGGGGAGGGATCTATGAGTCTCCACCATTACTAATCCTGTAAGTAAAAATAAATGAACACAAAACAAAGAGGAAAATATTTGATTTGAAAAAACCCCCAAAAAGACAAACTCCAATTTATTAACTCCAAAACACCTAAGTCCAACATAATACACACCATGAAATCCCATGATAATCCCGGCTCTGCTACATACTGAAGTCTGAGTGCCAGGGCACACTGAAAAACATGACCGCATGCTGCTTCGTCAGGCAGAGACAGACTGAGTTCATGTGCGGTCACAGCAGAAGGTTCCAATGGTTTCCAACCTGTGACCGCAGATAAACTCACCTCAGGTGAACTGATTGAACTCAGTGACTTCACTGAGTTCAATCAAATCTACATCTCCTGGCAGAAAACCCCTTTTCTTTCCAAGAGCTGCAGATTTGTTGCTGAAATTTAAACACCAAATCTGCATTTTTTAGCAAAAATAATGTATTAAAACGCGATGCATTTTTGATCTTTTTTTTTTTTTTATGAGATGCAGATTTGGTGCAGAAATGTCTGCATCCAAATACTCAATTTGGAGCCTTTAAGCCTTTAAGTTTTTTAGAGTTCCCAGCTGTTGACACTTGGAGGCTATGGTAACACATGATCACAGCCTCCAGGTGTCCCAACAGCTGGGAACTCCAAGAAACTTAAAGGCTCTCTGAAAGGCTCCTTTAAGGTATCCAAGTTCCAAGCCTCACAGCTACTGGGAGACCCACTTTTTTTCAATTATTTATTTAAATAATTTAAAAAAAGCCACATGGGGTCCCTTTTTATTTTGATTCATAGCCATGATAACGCACATGGCTGGTAGCTGCACCCTGTAACCGTCTGCTATAAATATACAGGAGACCCTGCAAGATTTTATTTAAATTTATTTATATATTTTTATACTCCATTAGGGAACTCAGACAGCCTCTGTGAGGGCAGAGAATCAAAAACACTGGCAGTCTGACTGCAGCCAATCACAGTAGGCAGTGGAATCAGTGAATATGTATGAGATCTAATGAGCAGAGCCAGAAGCAGTGTGACAGCCACAGGGAAACTCAGTAAGTAATTTTTTTTTCACATCAGTTGGGATGAGGCTGGTGTTTCCCTCTGTGTGTCACCATTCGACAGTTTCCCTCCACCCCCAGGTCCTGGGCCGTGGAACGGGTCACGGGTGCTTTCCTCACTCCCCGTGAACCCTGGGAATCCCCTTCTTTTCCTAAGAACCCAGGTCAAGTCTCCAGCTCCAGACCACGGACCCAAACTGTTCATTTCACTGCCTGCTCCTCTCCTCCTGAGTGTGACCTCACATGGACACTGTCCGGTGCTGACTGCCTATTGTGTGTAAGGTGGCTCCTAACTTCCCCTGTGGGTGCCCCGCTTCCCGAGTTCCTGAACTAGTGGGCATAAGGTCCCATACCTCCTGATGGCCACCCTAGCACCTACCCTAGCCCAGTCCCAGTGACAGAACCCCCATGTTATGAATTGTTTGAGTGGTTGTGGTTGTTACCGGTGACGACCTCCTCCATATCTGTGATGAATACTGCACCTCGGGTGAGGTGCAGTACCTAGTGGCGCCTGAAGCTTCAGGGGTGCCACACGCTCATCGCCCAGTCCCTACTGTGCAGGGTATTCTGACAAGGAGGGAAAAGCTTCTTCTTGCAGCCCACAGGCAGGTAGACCATTTGATGATTGTGGCTGGTGCAGGTGCTTTACTTCAGATTAATGCATTGCATTTGCCAGCGCCTCACAGAGAAGCTCTCTGCAACTATACCATTGATGGCCGCCAGCCAATCAGAGGCTACTAGCTGATGTCATGCACAAACGTCAGCAGTTTGCCTCTAATTTGCCAGTGGCTGCCACTGGTAAATCTGTGTGCAGAGAGCCTCTCTGTGCAGCACAGCCAATACACTGAACAGAAATAACACGCTGACTGAATGGGCACATTACTACAAGAGAACAAGGATGGTCACATTACTTCAGGATGGGGACAAAGATGGGCACATTAATACAAGGGGACAGGGATGGGCACATTACTATAAGAAGGGGACAAGAATGAGCACATTACTGCAATATGAGGACCAGGATGAAAACAATAATTCAAGATGTTGGCCAAAATTACTGCAGTCATATGAAAAAGTTTGGGCACCCCTATTAATGTTAACCTTTTTTCTTTATAACAATTTGGGTTTTTGCAGCAGCTATTTCAGTTTCATATATCTAATAACTAGAGTTGAGCGCGGTTCGTGGTTCGTGGTTCTCCAGTTCGCGGCTCGAGTGATTTTGGGGCATGTTCTAGATCGAACTAGAACTCGAGCTTTTTGCAAAAGCTCGGTAGTTCTAGAAACGTTCGAGAACGGTTCTAGCAGCCAAAAAACAGCTAAATCATAGCTTGGTTTCTGCTGTAATAGTGTAAGTCACTCTGTGAATCAAACTATTATCACATTTCAGTGTATAGTGTGCGTGAACAGCGCCTTCAGATCACTGCTGTTTCTATAATGGCGATCGCCATTTTTTTTTTTTTTTTTTCTTGTCTTCCTTCCCTAAGCGCGCGCGTCTTGTGGGGCGGGCCAGCATGTCAGCCAATCCCAGACACACACACAGCTAAGTGGACTTTGAGCCAGAGAAGCAACGGCATGTGTGATAGGATCTGCATGTCACATGTCCCTGCATTATAAAACCGGACATTTTCTTCACGGACGCCATTATCTGCCTTCTGCGTCTTTGGTGTCAGACATCACTGTCGCAGCTCCGTCTTCCTGAGTCCTATAGCCGATACAGCTGTATGCGCTGCATACACAGCGTTAGACAGCTTAGGGAGAGCACTTTATAGCAGTCCTTTTAAGGGCTCCAACCGGCAGGGTCAGAGAGCCATAGGTGACAGGTCCTGCAAACAGCAACAGCGTCTGTGTAGCCCAGGTCAGGGATTTCCTACCTGCATTTCACCATTAGGAGGGAATAGAAAGGCAGTCTTCCATTCCTCTACCCAGAGCACCACAATCCTGCCACTGTACCCTCTTGTCCTCTGCACACTCCAACTGATAACTAAGCCATTATACTAGCAAACACTCAGTGTACCTAGTGGCATCCTATACGTGGCTATTGGACTTTGCTATAGTCCCACTAGTGCAAAGACATTTGCAGAGCGCGTCTGCCTGCATTGCACACTACAACTCATTATAACTAAGCCATTATACTAGCAAACACTCAGTGTACCTAGTGGCATCCTATACGTGGCTATTGGACTTTGCTATAGTCCCACTAGTGCAAAGACATTTGCAGAGCGCGTCTGCCTGCGTTGCACACTACAACTCATTCTAACCAAGCCATTATACTAGCAAACACTCAGTGTACCTAGTGGCATCCTATACGTGGCTATTGGACTTTGCTATAGTCCCACTAGTGCAAAGACATTTGCAGAGCGCGTCTGCCTGCGTTGCACACTACAACTCATTCTAACCAAGCCATTATACTAGCAAACACTCAGTGTACCTAGTGGCATCCTATACGTGGCTATTGGACTTTGCTATAGTCCCACTAGTGCAAAGACATTTGCAGAGCGCGTCTGCCTGCGTTGCACACTACAACTCATTCTAACCAAGCCATTATACTAGCAAACACTCAGTGTACCTAGTGGCATCCTATACGTGGCTATTGGACTTTGCTATAGTCCCACTAGTGCAAAGACATTTGCAGAGCGCGTCTGCCTGCGTTGCACACTACAACTCATTCTAACCAAGCCATTATACTAGCAAACACTCAGTGTACCTAGTGGCATCCTATACGTGGCTATTGGACTTTGCTATAGTCCCACTAGTGCAAAGACATTTGCAGAGCGCGTCTGCCTGCGTTGCACACTACAACTCATTCTAACCAAGCCATTATACTAGCAAACACTCAGTGTACCTAGTGGCATCCTATACGTGGCTATTGGACTTTGCTATAGTCCCACTAGTGCAAAGACATTTGCAGAGCGCGTCTGCCTGCGTTGCACACTACAACTCATTCTAACCAAGCCATTATACTAGCAAACACTCAGTGTACCTAGTGGCATCCTATACGTGGCTATTGGACTTTGCTATAGTCCCACTAGTGCAAAGACATTTGCAGAGCGCGTCTGCCTGCGTTGCACACTACAACTCATTCTAACCAAGCCATTATACTAGCAAACACTCAGTGTACCTAGTGGCATCCTATACGTGGCTATTGGACTTTGCTATAGTCCCACTAGTGCAAAGACATTTGCAGAGCGCGTCTGCCTGCGTTGCACACTACAACTCATTCTAACCAAGCCATTATAGTAGCAAACACTCAGTGTACCTAGTGGCATCCTATACGTGGCTATTGGACTTTGCTATAGTCCCACTAGTGCAAAGACATTTGCAGAGCGCGTCTGCCTGCGTTGCACACTACAACTCATTCTAACCAAGCCATTATACTAGCAAACACTCAGTGTACCTAGTGGCATCCTATACGTGGCTATTGGACTTTGCTATAGTCCCACTAGTGCAAAGACATTTGCAGAGCGCGTCTGCCTGCGTTGCACACTACAACTCATTCTAACCAAGCCATTATACTAGCAAACACTCAGTGTACCTAGTGGCATCCTATACGTGGCTATTGGACTTTGCTATAGTCCCACTAGTGCAAAGACATTTGCAGAGCGCGTCTGCCTGCAATGCACACTACAACTCATTCTAACCAAGCCATTATACTAGCAAACACTCAGTGTACCTAGTGGCATCCTATACGTGGCTATTGGACTTTGCTATAGTCCCACTAGTGCAAAGACATTTGCAGAGCGCGTCTGCCTGCGTTGCACACTACAACTCATTCTAACCAAGCCATTATACTAGCAAACACTCAGTGTACCTAGTGGCATCCTATACGTGGCTATTGGACTTTGCTATAGTCCCACTAGTGCAAAGACATTTGCAGAGCGCGTCTGCCTGCGTTGCACACTACAACTCATTCTAACCAAGCCATTATACTAGCAAACACTCAGTGTACCTAGTGGCATCCTATACGTGGCTATTGGACTTTGCTATAGTCCCACTAGTGCAAAGACATTTGCAGAGCGCGTCTGCCTGCGTTGCACACTACAACTCATTCTAACCAAGCCATTATACTAGCAAACACTCAGTGTACCTAGTGGCATCCTATACGTGGCTATTGGACTTTGCTATAGTCCCACTAGTGCAAAGACATTTGCAGAGCGCGTCTGCCTGCGTTGCACACTACAACTCATTCTAACCAAGCCATTATACTAGCAAACACTCAGTGTACCTAGTGGCATCCTATACGTGGCTATTGGACTTTGCTATAGTCCCACTAGTGCAAAGACATTTGCAGAGCGCGTCTGCCTGCGTTGCACACTACAACTCATTCTAACCAAGCCATTATACTAGCAAACACTCAGTGTACCTAGTGGCATCCTATACGTGGCTATTGGACTTTGCTATAGTCCCACTAGTGCAAAGACATTTGCAGAGCGCGTCTGCCTGCGTTGCACACTACAACTCATTCTAACCAAGCCATTATACTAGCAAACACTCAGTGTACCTAGTGGCATCCTATACGTGGCTATTGGACTTTGCTATAGTCCCACTAGTGCAAAGACATTTGCAGAGCGCGTCTGCCTGCGTTGCACACTACAACTCATTCTAACCAAGCCATTATACTAGCAAACACTCAGTGTACCTAGTGGCATCCTATACGTGGCTATTGGACTTTGCTATAGTCCCACTAGTGCAAAGACATTTGCAGAGCGCGTCTGCCTGCGTTGCACACTACAACTCATTCTAACCAAGCCATTATACTAGCAAACACTCAGTGTACCTAGTGGCATCCTATACGTGGCTATTGGACTTTGCTATAGTCCCACTAGTGCAAAGACATTTGCAGAGCGCGTCTGCCTGCGTTGCACACTACAACTCATTCTAACCAAGCCATTATACTAGCAAACACTCAGTGTACCTAGTGGCATCCTATACGTGGCTATTGGACTTTGCTATAGTCCCACTAGTGCAAAGACATTTGCAGCACGTCTGCCTGCGTTGCACACTCCAACTAATTATAACTAAGTTGCATTGTCAGGGATATTTATTCTTTATTATTCTGCTGTTAATAAAGCTAGACCACCACTGCAATCTTCACCACCTCTCAATTTTTACTACCACATTTTCAGTCCACAATCTTGTCGCAATCAACATGAGTGGCAAAATGACAGATGCTGGTGGAAAGGGGAAGAGGCGTGGTGGAAAAGGCAAAAAAGGTTTTGTCCGTGGGGAAGGTGGCAAAGCTCCATTATCATCTGCTGAAGATAGACCATCTACCAGCAAAAGTAAGATGTCTACTACTTACCGTGGACAATCCGATGTGCTCCCTTTTTTACGGACACGAACAACAGGAAGAAAGGTAGATGATGGGCAAAAAAGGAAAATGCTTGAATGGATCTCAAGTGGTCCAACAAGTGCCCTCTCAGCCACTTCAAGTACCGCATCCAAAAAACACCAGTCCTCTGAGTTGTCATCCCAATCACACTTGATTTCTCCCAGCTCTGAAGTCTCCATCAGCCCTGCACAGTATGGTGGAACTGAGATGGCTGAGTCTGCAGAGCTGTTCAGTCACACTATAGCCTGGGAATCAGAGGTCTGCTCCCAAGCTACAGTGAGTACAGAACAGGAAATGGTCTGCAGTGATGCCCAGAACCTTTGTGACTCAGATTCAGGCCGTGAGGACCAAGTTTCTGAGCATAATGTTGACCCTTTGTCACAAACTGTAACACCTGTGGTTATAGACAATGAGGAACATACTGATGAAGATGAGACGCAGATACCCGATTGGGATGACAACTTAAATATTCCGTCAGGGCAAGAAGAGGCTCGGTCTGAGGGGGAGGGGAGTGCAAACACAACAATTGATGATGACGTTCTAGATCCCACCTACTGTCAACCCCCAGTCAGGCACTCGAGGAGGTCAACAGAGGCGGTGGAGGAGGATGCAACCGACGACGAAGTTACCTTGCGCCTTCCTGGACAGAGTCGGAGCACTGGTAGCACGTCTACAACTGCATCCTCAGCCACCACTCTGCCTATGAGCATTATTCGGGGTGGATCAACAGGTCGCATGGCCTCTAAGCCTTGCCTAGCCTGGTCCTTTTTTCACATCGAAAAAGATCGCCCAACTCATGTGATATGTAACATTTGTCATGATTCTCTTAGTAGAGGTCAAAAGCTCAGCAGTTTGACAACTTCTTCCATGAATCGTCACATGAATAAATATCATAAGTCCCGGTGGGAAGCTCACCGTGCTGCAATGCGGCCTAGCGGAGCGAACCATCCACCGCCCGCCCCTTCCACTGCATCCGCGCGCTCTTCATCTTCTAGGACTGTGGGGACAGCTGCCACACCTGTTTTTCCACGCAAAACTTCCACCACTGTAACCGCAACAGGCAGTTTGCTTGTAAGGTCGTCAGTTGGTTTGGAAGGGGAAACAAGTGAGTGTGTACAGCTCTCTCAGACATCGATAGCACCAACGTTGGATGAAGGCAACATCATGTCTCCGCCTGCACTTTCCTCACAAACCTGCATTTTTCCAGGGACACCCTACTCAACACCGTCTACACACAGCAGCCAGATCTCTGTCCCTCAGATGTGGTCAAATAAAAGGCCACTTCCTCCGACCCATGACAAAGCTAAGAGGTTGACTCTATCCCTCTGTAAGCTGTTGGCTACCGAAATGCTGCCTTTCCGCCTAGTGGACACACAGGATTTTAGAGACCTTATGTCTGTCGCTGTGCCCCAGTACCAGATGCCTAGTCGCCACTACTTCTCTAAGAAAGGTGTGCCCGCGCTACACCAGCATGTCGCACACAACATCACCGCTTCCTTGAGAAACTCTGTGTGTGAACGGGTGCATTTCACCACCGATACTTGGACCAGTAAGCATGGACAGGGACGTTACATGTCGCTGACTGGGCACTGGGTAACTATGGTGATAGATGGTGAAGGGTCTGCTGCACAAGTCTTGCCGTCCCCACGACTTGTGTGTCAATCCTCTGTCTGTCCAAGTTCCGCCACTGCTTCTGCATCCTCCACCTCATCTGGGTCCTCCACCTCCGCCCCAAGCCTGCCTGGTCAGGCCACCAGCGTTCTCACTGCGCAGAAGGAATCACGCACCCCTCATTACTATGCTGGCAGCAGAGCGCAACGGCATCAGGCGGTCTTTAGCTTGACATGTCTTGGTAATAAGAGTCACACAGCTGAGGAGTTGTGGTCAGCTTTGCGGTCCGAGTTTAATAAATGGTTGTCTCCACTCAAACTGCAGCCTGGTAAGGCCGTGTGCGACAATGCTGCAAACCTGGGTGCGGCACTTCGCCTGGGCAAGGTGACACACGTACCTTGTATGGCTCACGTGTTGAACCTTGTCGTGCAGCAATTTTTAACACACTATCCCGGCCTAGATGGCCTTCTGAACAGGGCACGAAAACTGTCAGCTCACTTCCGCCGTTCAAGCGCCGCAGCAGAGCGACTTGCATCGCTCCAGAAGTCTTTCGGCCTGCCGGTTCATCGCCTGAAATGCGATGTGGCGACACGCTGGAATTCAACTCTCCACATGTTACAGCGACTGTGGCAGCACCGCAGAGCCCTGGTGCAATACGTCATGACGTATAGCCTGGGCCAACGAGATGCAGAGGTGGGGCAGATCACCCTGATGGAGTGGTCTCAGATCAAGGACCTATGCACCCTTCTGCACAGTTTCGACATGGCGACGAATATGTTTAGCGCTGACAATGCCATTATCAGCATGACGATTCCAGTCATTTACATGCTGGAGCACACGCTAAACACTATTCGGAGTCAGGGGGTGGGACAACATGAAGGGGAGGAACTACAGGAGGATTCATATGCGCAAGGGACAACAACATCACCAAGGTCCAGACGTTCATCATCACCAACGCAGCAGGCATGGGACCATGGGGGACAGGGATCGACAAGGGCGCATAGTAGCAGGCGAAATGTTGAGCAAGGTGCAGGAGAACATGAAGAAATGGAGGACGAACTGTCCATGGACATGGAAGACTCAGCGGATGAGGGAGACCTTGGTCAAATTTCAGTTGAAAGAGGTTGGGGTCAGATGTCAGAGGAAGAAAGAACGGGTAGCACCTCTATGCCACAAACACAGCATGGACTTGGTCCGCATGGCTGCGCAAGACACATGAGTGCCTTTTTGTTGCACTACCTCCAACATGACAGTCGTATTGTCAAAATTAGAAGTGATGATGACTACTGGATTGCCACACTATTAGATCCCCGGTACAAGTCCAAATTTTGTGACATAATTCCAGCCATAGAAAGGGACGCACGTATGCAGGAGTATCAGCAGAAGCTGTTACTAGATCTTAGCTCGGCTTTTCCACCAAACAACCGTGCAGGTGCAGGGAGTGAATCTCCCAGTTGTAACTTGACAAACATGGGACGGTCTCGTCATCTTCAACAGTCTACCCGTACCAGTAGGACCTTTTCTGGTGCCGGTAACAGCAATTTTATGGAATCTTTTCATAATTTTTTTAGACCCTCTTTTGCAAGGCCACCAGAGACAACAAGTCTGACACATAGTCAACGGCTGGAGAGGATGATACAGGAGTATCTCCAAATGAACATCGATGCCATGACTGTGCAACTGGAGCCTTGCTCCTTTTGGGCTTCAAACCTACAAAAATGGCCAGAGCTCGCAACTTACGCCTTGGAGATTTTGTCGTGTCCAGCTGCCAGCGTTGTCTCTGAACGTGTATTCAGTGCTGCTGGGTGTGTGCTGACAGATAAGCGCACGCGTCTGTCCAGTGACAATGTGGACAGACTGACGTTCATCAAAATGAACAAGTCATGGATCCAGAAGGAATTTACTACCCCTGTGTCATCCTGGGGAGAGTAAATGCTTGTGGATTTGGAATGTGCTTGATGCAAATCAAAACATCCTGTTTGCAACTAGGGCCCAAGTGCTGCCACTGATGGGGTGGGTGTCTGTGTGGCCCAATTTTTGGAAAAAAGGGAGACTCCGCTTGGAGTAACCCTTGCTTGCTGTGTTTTTAAAAGAAGCCAAGATGAACAGAGCTGGGATCAGGAAAGACTTTGCTACCTACCCCGGTGTCATCCTGGGGACGGCTAAGAATAGCGTATTTTTGAATGTGCTTGATGCAAATCAAAACATCCTGTTTGCAACTAGGGCCCAAGTGCTGCCACTGATGGGGTGGGTGTCTGTGTGGCCCAATTTTTGGAAAAAAGGGAGACTCCGCTTGGAGTAACCCTTGCTTACATTGTTTTTAAAAGAAGCCAAGATGAACAAGTCATGGGTCAGCAAAGACTTTGCTACCTACCCCGGTGTCATCCTGTGGACGGCTAAGAATAGCGTATTTTTGAATGTGCTTGATGCAAATCAAAACATCCTGTTTGCAACTAGGGCCCAAGTGCTGCCACTGATGGGGTGGGTGTCTGTGTGGCCCAATTTTTGGAAAAAAGGGAGACTCCGCTTGGAGTAACCCTTGCTTACATTGTTTTTAAAAGAAGCCAAGATGAACAAGTCATGGGTCAGCAAAGACTTTGCTACCTACCCCGGTGTCATCCTGGGGACGGCTAAGAATAGCGTATTTTTGAATGTGCTTGATGCAAATCAAAACATCCTGTTTGCAACTAGGGCCCAAGTGCTGCCACTGATGGGGTGGGTGTCTGTGTGGCCCAATTTTTGGAAAAAAGGGAGACTCCGCTTGGAGTAACCCTTGCTTACATTGTTTTTAAAAGAAGCCAAGATGAACAAGTCATGGGTCAGCAAAGACTTTGCTACCTACCCCGGTGTCATCCTGGGGACGGCTAAGAATAGCGTATTTTTGAATGTGCTTGATGCAAATCAAAACATCCTGTTTGCAACTAGGGCCCAAGTGCTGCCACTGATGGGGTGGGTGTCTGTGTGGCCCAATTTTTGGAAAAAAGGGAGACTCCGCTTGGAGTAACCCTTGCTTGCTGTGTTTTTAAAAGAAGCCAAGATGAACAGAGCTGGGATCAGGAAAGACTTTGCTACCTACCCCGGTGTCATCCTGTGGACGGCTAAGAATAGCGTATTTTTGAATGTGCTTGATGCAAATCAAAACATCCTGTTTGCAACTAGGGCCCAAGTGCTGCCACTGATGGGGTGGGTGTCTGTGTGGCCCAATTTTTGGAAAAAAGGGAGACTCCGCTTGGAGTAACCCTTGCTTACATTGTTTTTAAAAGAAGCCAAGATGAACAAGTCATGGGTCAGCAAAGACTTTGCTACCTACCCCGGTGTCATCCTGGGGACGGCTAAGAATAGCGTATTTTTGAATGTGCTTGATGCAAATCAAAACATCCTGTTTGCAACTAGGGCCCAAGTGCTGCCACTGATGGGGTGGGTGTCTGTGTGGCCCAATTTTTGGAAAAAAGGGAGACTCCGCTTGGAGTAACCCTTGCTTGCTGTGTTTTTAAAAGAAGCCAAGATGAACAGAGCTGGGATCAGGAAAGACTTTGCTACCTACCCCGGTGTCATCCTGTGGACGGCTAAGAATAGCGTATTTTTGAATGTGCTTGATGCAAATCAAAACATCCTGTTTGCAACTAGGGCCCAAGTGCTGCCACTGATGGGGTGGGTGTCTGTGTGGCCCAATTTTTGGAAAAAAGGGAGACTCCGCTTGGAGTAACCCTTGCTTACATTGTTTTTAAAAGAAGCCAAGATGAACAAGTCATGGGTCAGCAAAGACTTTGCTACCTACCCCGGTGTCATCCTGGGGACGGCTAAGAATAGCGTATTTTTGAATGTGCTTGATGCAAATCAAAACATCCTGTTTGCAACTAGGGCCCAAGTGCTGCCACTGATGGGGTGGGTGTCTGTGTGGCCCAATTTTTGGAAAAAAGGGAGACTCCGCTTGGAGTAACCCTTGCTTACATTGTTTTTAAAAGAAGCCAAGATGAACAAGTCATGGGTCAGCAAAGACTTTGCTACCTACCCCAGTGTCATCCTGGGGACGGCTAAGAATAGCGTATTTTTGAATGTGCTTGATGCAAATCAAAACATCCTGTTTGCAACTAGGGCCCAAGTGCTGCCACTGATGGGGTGGGTGTCTGTGTGGCCCAATTTTTGGAAAAAAGGGAGACTCCGCTTGGAGTAACCCTTGCTTGCTGTGTTTTTAAAAGAAGCCAAGATGAACAGAGCTGGGATCAGGAAAGACTTTGCTACCTACCCCGGTGTCATCCTGTGGACGGCTAAGAATAGCGTATTTTTGAATGTGCTTGATGCAAATCAAAACATCCTGTTTGCAACTAGGGCCCAAGTGCTGCCACTGATGGGGTGGGTGTCTGTGTGGCCCAATTTTTGGAAAAAAGGGAGACTCCGCTTGGAGTAACCCTTGCTTGCTGTGTTTTTAAAAGAAGCCAAGATGAACAGAGCTGGGATCAGGAAAGACTTTGCTACCTACCCCGGTGTCATCCTGGGGACGGCTAAGAATAGCGTATTTTTGAATGTGCTTGATGCAAATCAAAACATCCTGTTTGCAACTAGGGCCCAAGTGCTGCCACTGATGGGGTGGGTGTCTGTGTGGCCCAATTTTTGGAAAAAAGGGAGACTCCGCTTGGAGTAACCCTTGCTTGCTGTGTTTTTAAAAGAAGCCAAGATGAACAGAGCTGGGATCAGGAAAGACTTTGCTACCTACCCCGGTGTCATCCTGTGGACGGCTAAGAATAGCGTATTTTTGAATGTGCTTGATGCAAATCAAAACATCCTGTTTGCAACTAGGGCCCAAGTGCTGCCACTGATGGGGTGGGTGTCTGTGTGGCCCAATTTTTGGAAAAAAGGGAGACTCCGCTTGGAGTAACCCTTGCTTACATTGTTTTTAAAAGAAGCCAAGATGAACAAGTCATGGGTCAGCAAAGACTTTGCTACCTACCCCGGTGTCATCCTGGGGACGGCTAAGAATAGCGTATTTTTGAATGTGCTTGATGCAAATCAAAACATCCTGTTTGCAACTAGGGCCCAAGTGCTGCCACTGATGGGGTGGGTGTCTGTGTGGCCCAATTTTTGGAAAAAAGGGAGACTCCGCTTGGAGTAACCCTTGCTTGCTGTGTTTTTAAAAGAAGCCAAGATGAACAGAGCTGGGATCAGGAAAGACTTTGCTACCTACCCCGGTGTCATCCTGTGGACGGCTAAGAATAGCGTATTTTTGAATGTGCTTGATGCAAATCAAAACATCCTGTTTGCAACTAGGGCCCAAGTGCTGCCACTGATGGGGTGGGTGTCTGTGTGGCCCAATTTTTGGAAAAAAGGGAGACTCCGCTTGGAGTAACCCTTGCTTACATTGTTTTTAAAAGAAGCCAAGATGAACAAGTCATGGGTCAGCAAAGACTTTGCTACCTACCCCGGTGTCATCCTGGGGACGGCTAAGAATAGCGTATTTTTGAATGTGCTTGATGCAAATCAAAACATCCTGTTTGCAACTAGGGCCCAAGTGCTGCCACTGATGGGGTGGGTGTCTGTGTGGCCCAATTTTTGGAAAAAAGGGAGACTCCGCTTGGAGTAACCCTTGCTTACATTGTTTTTAAAAGAAGCCAAGATGAACAAGTCATGGGTCAGCAAAGACTTTGCTACCTACCCCGGTGTCATCCTGGGGACGGCTAAGAATAGCGTATTTTTGAATGTGCTTGATGCAAATCAAAACATCCTGTTTGCAACTAGGGCCCAAGTGCTGCCACTGATGGGGTGGGTGTCTGTGTGGCCCAATTTTTGGAAAAAAGGGAGACTCCGCTTGGAGTAACCCTTGCTTGCTGTGTTTTTAAAAGAAGCCAAGATGAACAGAGCTGGGATCAGGAAAGACTTTGCTACCTACCCCGGTGTCATCCTGTGGACGGCTAAGAATAGCGTATTTTTGAATGTGCTTGATGCAAATCAAAACATCCTGTTTGCAACTAGGGCCCAAGTGCTGCCACTGATGGGGTGGGTGTCTGTGTGGCCCAATTTTTGGAAAAAAGGGAGACTCCGCTTGGAGTAACCCTTGCTTGCTGTGTTTTTAAAAGAAGCCAAGATGAACAGAGCTGGGATCAGGAAAGACTTTGCTACCTACCCCGGTGTCATCCTGGGGACGGTTAAGAATAGCGTATTTTTGAATGTGCTTGATGCAAATCTAGCTGTGAAGTGTACAACTGGGGCCCAAGTGCTGCCACTGAAGGGGTGGGTGTGTGTGGGGCCCAATTTTTGGAAAAAAGGGAGACTCCGCTTGGAGTAACCCTTGCTTGCTGTGTTTTTAAAAGAAGCCAAGATGAACAGAGCTGGGATCAGGAAAGACTTTGCTACCTACCCCGGTGTCATCCTGGGGACGGATAAGAATGGCGTATTTTTGAATGTGCTTGATGCAAATCTAGCTGTGAAGTGTACAACTGGGGCACAACTGCTGCCACTGAAGGGGTGGGTGTGTGGGGCCCAATTTTTGGAAAAAAGGGAGACTCCGCTTGGAGTCACCTTGCGGTGTTTTACATGACTTTAGAAGGGCGTGCCATGCCTATATCTGTGTGTCCTCCTCTTTTTCCTTGTCCAGCTGTTTTGTTTTCGCATGAGTACATGTCCTTGTCACTTTCCCATGTGTTTGTGTTGTGTTGTGAGTTGTTTGTCACCTTTTGGACACCTTTGAGGGTGTTTTCTAGGTGTTTTACTGTGTTTGTGATTGCCTGCCATTGTTTCCTATGGGCTCGAGTTCGGTTCGTCGAACGTTCGACGAGCCGAACTCGAGCCAGACCCCCCGTTCGGCGAACCGCCTCGAGCCGAACCGGGACCGGTTCGCTCATCTCTACTAATAACTGATGGACTGAGTAATATTTCTGGATTGAAATGAGGTTTGTTGTACTAACAGAAAATGTGCAATCCACATTTAAACATAATTTGACCGGTGCAAAGTATGGGCACCCTTATCAATTTCTTGATTTGAAAACTCCTAACTACTTTTTACTGACTTACTAAAGCACTATATTTGTTTTGTAACCTCATTGAGCTTTGAACTTCATAGGCAGGTGTATCCAATCATGAGAAAAGGTATTTAAGGTGGCCACTTGCAAGTTGTTCTCCTATTTAAATCTCCTATGAAGAGTGGCATCATGGGCTCATCAAAACAACTCTCAAATGATCTGAAAACAAAGATTATTCAACATAGTTGTTCAGGGGAAGGATACAAAAAGTTGTCTCAGAGATTAAAACTGTCAGTTTCCACTGTGAGGAACATAGTAAGGAAATGGAAGAACACAGGTACAGTTCTTGTTAAGCCCAGAAGTGGCAGGCCCAGAAAAATATCAGAAAGGCAGAGAAGAAGAATGGTGAGAACAGTCAAGGACAATCCACAGACCACCTCCAAAGACCTGCAGCTTCATCTTGCTGCAGATGGTGTCAATGTGCATCGGTCAACAATACAGCACACGTTGCACAAGGAGAAGCTGTATGGGAGAGTGATGCGAAAGAAACAGTTTCTGCAAGCACGCCACAAACAGAGTTGCCTGAGGTATGCAAAGCACATTTGGACAAGCCAGTTACATTTTGGAAGAAGGTCCTGTGTACTGATAAAACACAGATTGAGTTGTTTGGTCATACAAAAAGGTGTTATGCATGGAGGCAAAAAAACACGGCATTCCAAGAAAAGCACTTGCTACCCACAGTAAAATTTGGTGATTTGGTGGACGTTCCATCATGCGGATTGCACATTTTCTGTTAGTACAATAAACCTCATTTCAAACCAGAAATATTACTTAGTCCATCAGTTATTAGATGTATGAAACTGAAATAGCTGTTGCAAAAACTCAAATTGTTATAAAGAAAAAAGGTTAACATTAATAGGGGTGCCCAAACTTTTTCATATGACTGTATATAGTGGTAATTGTAAGATGATATTACTTACAAGAAAGGGCTAAAATGTAAAAAAATGAATACATTAAAATAAAGCATGATATATATTTTTGCACAGGATGGGGACTAGGAAGGTGCACATTACTACAGGGTGGGTCAAAAATAGGCACATTACTACAGGATGGAGAATAGTTGATAAAAAAAAAAATCAAAATAAAGCATGATTTATAGTTTTTTACCGTTAAAAAATATTTCTTACATATAAAATAAAATAAAATAAACAAAAAAAAGTGTGCGTTTGATATTGCCACGTCCATAATGACCTAAACTAGAAAAAGTACTATAATCCATACTATGAATGCCATTCAAAAATAAATAAATAAGCAAAAAAACTGCTCAAAAGGGTGATCTAAAGGTGTATGGAAACAAATTATAGTAACACTAGAAATGTCACTTTGCCCTGCAAAGAATGCGGCCCCCAGATGAAATTTTTTCTATATGCGTTGCATATACCCAGCTGAGTTTGAGACCCCTGCTCTATGCTATGTCATCTGCTGTTGAGAAAAATAGAAAGGATCAGTGGCATAAGTGCTCCTTGCGTTTCCCATAAGCAGGTTTTTAAGAATTACTGAATAAAGACTTTATTTTAGGGCGGTCTGATCTTTCCTATTTTTCACTGAAGTATCGTCCACTTTTTTGAAGTTGAGCACCATAAACGTTTTGCCAGTGTAGAGGGTCAATTTTGAATGTGCACAAAGTGCGAGTGAGTAGTGTGGAATAGCCTTCTCTGATTCCTGTATGTCATCTACTGTAGTTATAAGCGACGGGGAAATATGGTGATGCTATTTCATAACGCTAATACACACAATTGTGTTTTTTTACTTGACTGAATGGGGTAACTGCTCCATTTATGAACGCTAAGTGTGAATAAAGCCAAAGTGGTGAACGATGCCATTTTTCTCTTTAGTTAAATTTGCCTTAGAAACATGTGATTATTCAGGAAAAACTGTTTCCTAACATTTTGTCCATTAAAATCTATATTATCATTGGTTATGTACATTTTATTGTCAGGCCGCTAAAGGGGTGTCATACACCAATAACGTTGCTTTCAGCAGTGACCTGGGAGACAGAGATGTGTCCATGTGTCTTCCCCATGCAGTTCCCATTTTATTTCAGTGGCGTTTGCATACATTACAGTGATTTTCAGAGCCCCTTCAGACCTCCCTGGGGGTCCGCTGGAAAAATCCTCCAGTTTACCATTAACTTCCATTGTGGTCATTACTCAAGATGAGCACTCGAGTATAAGAAATTGCTCAACTTGAGTAACAAGCACTCGAGAATTTTAGCGCTCGCACATCACTGTGGTGGCAACTACAGTATATATATATATATACACACACACATATATATATATATACAGTTAGGTCCAGAAATATTTGGACAGTGACACAATTTTCGCAAGTTGGGCTCTGCATGCCACCACATTGGATTTGAAATGAAACCTCTACAGCAGAATTCAAGTGCAGATTGTAACGTTTAATTTGAAGGTTTGAACAAAAATATCTGATAGAAATTGTAGGATTTGTGCACATTTCTTTACAAACACTCCACATTTTAGGAGGTCAAAAGTAATTGGACAAATAAACCAAACCCAAGAAAAAAATTTTTATTTTCAATATTTTGTTGCGAATCCTTTGGAATCAATCACTGCCTTAAGTCTGGAACCCATGGACATCACCGAACACTGGGTTTCCTCCTTCTTAATGCTTTGCCAGGCCTTTACAGCCGCAGCCTTCAGGTCTTGCTTGTTTGTGGGTCTTTCCGTCATAAGTCTGGATTTGAGCAAGTGAAATGCATGCTCAATTGGGTTAAGATCTGGTGATTGACTTGGCCATTGCAGAATGTTCCACTTTTTTGCACTCATGAACTCCTGGGTAGCTTTGGCTGTATGCTTGGGGTCATTGTCCATCTGTACTCCGATCAACTTTGCGGCATTTGGCTGAATCTGGGCTGAAAGTATATCCCGGTACACTTCAGAATTCATCTGGCTACTCTTGTCTGCTGTTATGTCATCAATAAACACAAGTGACCCAGTGCCATTGAAAGCCATGCATGCCCATGCCATCACGTTGCCTCCACCATGTTTTACAGAGGATGTGGTGTGCCTTGGATCATGTGCCATTCCCTTTCTTCTCCAAACTTTTTTCTTCCCATCATTCTGGTACAGGTTGATCTTGGTCTCATCTGTCCATAGAATACTTTTCCAGAACTGAGCTGGCTTCATGAGGTGTTTTTCAGCAAATTTAACTCTGGCCTGTCTATTTTTGGAATTGATGAATGGTTTGCATCTAGATGTGAACCCTTTGTATTTACTTTCATGGAGTCTTCTCTTTACTGTTGACTTAGAGACAGATACACCTACTTCACTGAGAGTGTTCTGGACTTCAGTTGATGTTGTGAACGGGTTCTTCTTCACCAAAGAAAGTATGCGGCGATCATCCACCACTGTTGTCATCCGTGGACGCCCAGGCCTTTTTGAGTTCCCAAGCTCACCAGTCAATTCCTTTTTTCTCAGAATGTACCTGACTGTTGATTTTGCTACTCCAAGCATGTCTGCTATCTCTCTGATGGATTTTTTCTTTTTTTTCAGCCTCAGGATGTTCTGCTTCACCTCAATTGAGAGTTCCTTAGACCGCATGTTGTCTGGTCACAGCAACAGCTTCCAAATGCAAAACCACACACCTGTAATCAACCCCAGACCTTTTAACTACTTAATTGATTACAGGTTAACGAGGGAGACGCCTTCAGAGTTAATTGCAGCCCTTAGAGTCCCTTGTCCAATTACTTTTGGTCCCTTGAAAAAGAGGAGGCTATGCATTACAGAGCTATGATTCCTAAACCCTTTCTCCGATTTGGATGTGAAAACTCTCATATTGCAGCTGGGAGTGTGCACTTTCAGCCCATATTATATATATAATTGTATTTCTGAACATGTTTTTGTAAACAGCTAAAATAACAAAACTTGTGTCACTGTCCAAATATTTCTGGACCTAACTGTATATATATATATAGTATATATATATATATATATATATATATATATATATATATATATATATGCACATATATATATATATATTTTTATATATATATATATATATATTTTTTTTTTATATATATATATATATATATATATATTTATATATATATATATATATATATATATATATATATATATATATATATATATATATATTAATCATATTCTATTCTAAAACATAACTCTTAGTACCTAGTAATTTTTTAGCTGTATTCCATGTTCAGTTAAATGTTCAGGCTGACTATATAATATTATATTAATCTGTGTACTAGTATTGTCAAGGTTCTTGCATTTCATTGTATGGCACTGATCAGTGACTGCATTCTTTAATCCTGTCTTGTTTTGCTAATTGTAACTATTTTGCACTCACCTTTTTTTTGGAGATTCATTCTCTTAAATGAGACCTTTCTTTATACGGTAGGGTCATATCTCTTTTGTGTGATACATTTGTTAGATTTGTTTTCACATTTGTGTTTTAGTTTACAGCTTACTATTTTCATAATTCAAAATGATTTAAGTAAATCATTTGATGCTACAGTTAATATATTTTTTTTTTATTATTATGCAAATATAATATATTTTCTTCTCCTATCTTCCCTATAATCCATGTAACTCGATCAAGCCCTTGTAATAAAGATATTCTTTTGACCAACTGGGCCATGGAAGCTTCTGGAAGTCTTACTTTTACCTGACAATCTTTTCAGCAGTGTAGAAAAGAACTCCCTCTTCCATGAACACAGAATGTGTTGTGTGTGTGGGTATTTCAGAATCCAAACAATATTGTTAGGTGGGCTGATAAACAAAAAAATAAATGTATTCATTGAAGATGGATAGATGCAAGTTAAGAGATGAGAAAAGAGAAGCCCAACACAGGAAACACCGGGAAAGTAATGACATGGTAGCCTAAATAATCTACGTTATGGGGTATGGACGGATAATGGGCCGTCCATACCCCACATCACATGAAAGCCAAATGTATTCTTTTTGCCATCTAAAATCATTAAAAATGGAAGCTGTATATTTAATATCCTGGGATGGTTGTAAGTAATGATTCACACATGCTCCCATGTTTTCTCCTGAAGAACCTATTCCCCCAACTATGGGGGGGGGTGGAAAAATGTTTTATGTATTTTTGGCAATGAGGGATATATACAGTAGGTATTACAGGAAAGTCAATCTATAGATATTCAAAAAGCTTTTTATCTAATGCATATAGTATGTGAATCCATTTCCTGCAGCAGTGATTTTAATTCTTCATTATAATGTTTAGCTGGACGTTTAGTTAATTCCTAAATTTCAGCATTTTCGAAATCAAGTAAGCTTATTATATTCTATACAGCTCAGAGTCCAAAATAACAATTATTCCTCTTTATCTGCTCGAAGGATGATTAGATCTTTACTATCATGTAGGGATTTGAGTTCTTTATGTTCCTCAAAGGACAAATTATTTTGTTTATTGTCACGATTTCCAAGTTTTTGTCCAAATGTATACGTTCTTTTTCAATAATGTCTTGAAACTGATCTGATATCTCTGGCCTCGATTGCAAGGGATAAAGAAAGGGATTTGCTGTAGCGAAGCTTTCATTCAATGAAGTAGTAGTTATTAGTGATTCCATTTCCAATTATTTTAGTTGTAATAAGGATCTCTGTTTTTTGGCTATATTTTCTGTAGATGTTATAGGTTCAAATGGTATCTTTTGGTTGGTCATTAAGAAAATTACTTTTAATTTATTAACATTAGAGATGAGTGAGCAGTAAAATGCTCGGGTGCTCGATGCTCAGGTCGAGCATATTGAAATGCTCGGGTTCTCGACCCAAGCGCCGAACCCAATGTTAACCTATGGGAAACTCGAGCTTTCCCATAGGTTGTCCCGGTTGTCTTAAAAAGTTCAAAAATGTCCCAAATCTATGACAACAGTGCTCAAATGACTTGGGAGCAGCATGGGGAAGACCCCTGTAAGCATTTCTGCCTCCCATGTCACTGCTGTGAGCAATGTTGTCTTTGTATTAGGGGGTGGAAGAATCCTGTGTTCCTCCTTCCGTGTGACATGCACTTTCGCTTAGTAGCGTATGTGCGGCAGCTTGTCTCTGCCTGTACATTTGCTGCAAAATGAACAGTGGAAGAAAAAAAACCAGCATATTCACCTGTCTGCAGACTCCTGGGACACGTACGATCGCTCCAGGACCTGCCAGTGATCAGCTGATGCGGTCACCTGACAGCATCAGCTGATCATATAAGTCACATATATGTGTTTTATTTCTAATAAAAATATTTTTCTGTGTTGTGTTTTTTATCTTTACTAGAAATTCATGATGGCCATGTCTAATATTGGCGTGACACCATGGATTTAGAGCTTGGGGCCAACTTATGATACACAGCTAGCCCCAAACCCATTATTACCCAGTGAGCCACCCGGCACCAGGACCACTGGAAGAGTTGGATACAGCGCCAGAAGATGGCGCTGAAGCGATGGCCGAGAAGACCACCGCAGTGCAGAGTAGGTTACAGTACACAAGATGAGGTGCGAACAAAAAGGGTGTATTTATTAACAGGTGGGGAAAGATGTGGAGAAGGCAGTTTCAGGCACGGGGTATACAGTGGCAAAAACGTGATTTATCAACACTTTTGTATTCTCTAGCTGGTCCACTCAATAGCACAGTGCTCCAACTATTACAGGTTCAAGAAACACAACAAAAACAGTCAGGTACAATGCTACTCTACACGTAACCTCTCTGGCCTCGCTAAACGGGCCACACGGATGCCGTGTTCTACCTACTGAAGCCTACTTTAGCCCCTAGTATGTGCACAATATTCAACTCACAGTGATGCTGGGGACGTGGATCCAGTCCCGGGGGCCCCCCAACAACAGTCTGATCCGGAGGTGCGCACTTCTCCTGGGCCAGGTTAAGGAGATCAAAATCTTCTTCTTGCGTCCGATTACTTGCTGGTTCCCTGGCATATGTGAGTCTCTCTCTCGATTCAGAAGAAAAACTCCAATCCTCCGAGACACACCGGCTGTGTGTTCCTTCACACGCTTCTAAAATCAAAACAGAAACTCACTTCTCTTCTTACACTCGGGCTGTCCATTAGCACACTTTCTGCAGGGGGAGCAGAACATTCCATTACCCCTCAACACGGGGAGGTTTCTGTCTCTTAAAGTGGCAGCGTGTTTCTTATTGTCCATAGCAGTAGTACTCCCCAATATGCCTCCCCACTTAATGATGGTCGTCCTCGGCCATCACAGCTTCGAGCCCACTGTGTTTTGAAGGAAGGTTCAAACCTGTAGAGGAGACAACAATGGCAGTACAGCAGACCTAGTACATTGTTCAACATAGCGGATTGGTGGAACCCCTGCAGTAGACCTCTGAGATCTTCTAAGATCTTGACTATCAGGCCCGGCTTGACTAGCTTCCGGAGGAACACTTGCTGTGGGAGCTGCAGTGGAATCTTGGCTGGTCTCTTCTTCCCGTGGCGGTAGTGGCTCATCCATGGGATCTCCATTTTCGGAAGGCTGAGGGTCCCCCCCTGCATCGGGCACTGTCCACCAGTCATCATCGACTTCACACACAGATTATGTAAGTTCAGGGAGTGGGGCAGAGACTGCAGGAGATCTTGGCATAGAAAGAGCTTCAGACCGGCATGGTCACAACATATTTCTGTGTAGTACTCTAGGGCCGGACGCTCCATTCTCAATTTGCACCTTGTAGACCGGGCCGTCAGCATACACCCGTTCGATTACTCTGTAGGGTTGAACTTCCCATCTTTCACTCAGTTTACCCTTGGGGCATTTCTCTCTGACTAACACTCGATCTCCAGGTTGAAGCGGTATCTCTTGAATCGGTTTAGGGCTCATATGTTCCTTCTTCTTTAGCTGTTGACAAGCCAACCGACGTATCGTCTGTAATCGTTGTCGATGTTCTTTCACCCACGAAGTGACAGTTCTTTCCATGAAATCCTCTGGCTGCTCCAAATTCAGCTCGATGATTTCTTGCCCAACTCTTCCAAACAGCAGTAGATATGGGGTGTAACCTGTAGTGGAGTGAACTCGGTTATTGTAGGCCCAGACCAGTTCTGCCAGGCAATCCGGCCAACATGCCTTCTTATCTTCCTCTAATGTTCTCATCATTTGAAGTAGAGTTCGGTTGAAGCGTTCATATGCTCCATTGCCTCGGGGATGGTAAGCTGTAGTCCGAGATCGCTCGATGTCATACATACGACATAATTCCTCCATCACCTTGCCTTGAAAACATGCACCTTGATCTGAGTGGATCCGCTTCGGGCATCCATACACCCGGATGAAGTCTTGGCAGATGGCCCGTGCTGCCGACTCAGCAGTCTGATCTCTAGTCGGGGTGACTACAGCGAACTTAGAGAAATGGTCGGTCATAACCAAACAGTATTGTAGTCCCCGAGTGGAGTGTCCCACGAGGAGATAATCAATCATCAACAGTTCTAGCGGTTCTTTGGTCTGTATGGTCTGAATGGGTGCCCTTTGTTCGGTGCTTTTAACGAGGTCGCATACTCGACATTGCCAGCAAACCTCTTCCACCACAGACTCCAACCTGGGGCAGTACACGTACTGCTGTAACCATTGGTAGGTCTTTGCAGGTCTGAAGTGAGCGCCAAACTCGTGAGCTTCCTTAGCTACCTCTTGAGCCATTTTTCCGGGGATGACCACCTGCCATCTTGCTTCTATACCTTTTGGCTGTTGTCTCTTACGATATAACACTGATCCTCGAACTTCCAGTCTATCCCACTGGTGTAAGACACTCTTCATCTCGGCGTCCAGGTTAGCCCTTTCTTGTTTGTCTGGCTTCTGCTTCTCAGTTACCCAGTGTTTCATCTGTTGCAGCCCTTCGTCTGCATCTTGAGCACGTCCCCATTCTTCATTGATTCTCCCCAGGGACCGGGGCTGTGTGCAAGCCTGCCTACTCAACTGGGACGCAACCACCGAGGGCCCAAACTTGCTAAAGTCTGGCGTTTCTTCCTCCTCTAATCGTTCATCGAGATCCCCCACTGGGGTCTCCACCGTCACTCTTGACAGCCCATCCGCATTTCCGTTTTCGGTAGCAGGGCAATAACAGATGGTAAAGTCAAACTTTGCAAGTTGAGCCACCCACCGTTGTTCCAAGGCTCCCAAATTGGTATTCTCAAGGTGGGCCAGAGGATTATTGTCTGTCCGGACCTGGATCTTGGTTCCTGTCAGGAAGCCAGCAAATTTCTCTGTCATGGCCCACACTAGGGCCAGGAGCTCTAGCCGAAAGGAGCTGTAATTGTGGGGGTTTCTTTCGCTGTCCCGCAGGCACCTACTGGCGTAGCCAATTACTCTCTCATGTCCATTTTGCATCTGAGACAATACGGCACCGAGTCCATGAAGGCACCCATCTGTGTACAGCAGGAATGGTCGGTCGAAGTCCGCATAGGCCAGGATCGGGGCTGAAGTAAGGGCATTCTTCATAGCCTGAAAAGCCTCATCTTGTCTCTGAGCCCAAGAGATGCCCTGGTTCTTCGACACTCCTGCGGTCCCCCTCAGCAGCTCGTTCAAAGGACCCGACACCTTTGCGAAGTCTTTGACGAACCGGCGGTAATACCCGGCGAGTCCAAGAAATGCCTTGAGTTCCCTCACCGTTCGAGGGACTGGCCACTTCTGAATGGCCGCCACCTTTTCTGCGGAGGGTAGGACTCCATCTTGTGACACTGTGTGGCCCAGGTACTCGATCTCTCTCTTGAAGAGGTGGCATTTTTTGGGCTTCACCTTCAGGTTATGAGCCTGCAGTCTCCCGAGTACCTGTCCAAGAGCCGGTCAAGGTGTTCTTTGAACATGGCCGAGAACACGATGATGTCATCCTGATAGATCAGGGCCACTTCAAAATTAAGGTCTCCCAAGCACTTTTCCATCAGCCGTTGAAACGTGCCCGGAGCATTGGAGAGTCCGAAGGGCATCCGGGTAAACTCAAACAATCCCATCGGGAGGATGAACGCGGTCTTGGCTTTGTCTTTTTCAGCCACAGGTACTTGCCAGTACCCGCTTGCTAGATCCAAGGTGGAGAAGTACTTGGCCTTCCCCAAGGCCGTCAAGGATTCTTCGATTCGTGGTAATGGGTACGAGTCGCGAACGGTACAAGTGTTGAGTTTTCTGTAGTCTACACAGAACCGGATGGTTCCATCCTTTTTCTTGACGAGTACCACCGGGTCCGCCCAAGGGCTCTGGCTGCCCTGCACTATTCCTGAATCCAGCATCTGCTTCAGTAACGTCTTTACCTCTTGGTAAGGGATCTGTTGGTACCGTTCTCGAATCGGACGAGCTTCCCCGGTCGGTATCTCATGCATGATGGCTTCAGTGCAGCCGAAATCTTCAGCGTGGCGAGCGAATGCGGCCTGGTTCTCCCACAGCATAGCTTCTACTGCTTGCACATGCTCAGGGCCCAGCGAATTCACATCCACTTCCATCTGATCGAGGATGGCCTTTCCACTCCACTCTGGGGATGGCATCTCTTTGGCCCTCGTAGAGACTGCTAGGGTCCACCCCACACCTTCTATCGGCGATAAGGATATCTCTTTATGACTCACTACCTCGCCTTTATATACGTACACCAGGGCCAGATCCGTCCCTCGAGGCAAGGTGGCCTCACCGAGGCCCACATTCAAGGCTCTGATAGGGACACGTCCTTGTTGGACCACAGCTACCGTACGAGCTATCATAACTTCTTGGTCCACTCTTCCGGTTGCTACAGGCTGAACAATCACTTCTATCCCATCGACATTGCGATAGGTTCGCACTGGGAGGTGTAATATACTTTCTCGGCCGGGAGGCAGGATTATAGGTTCCTTCCCAGGAGCCCTGATGACCCCTACCGTCTGATGAGATGGCACACTCTTCTGCGTCCCACAGAAGCGGATCAGCCGTTGAAGTGCTTCCTGTGTAGGCTTATGTGTAGTAGCTTGCTTCCAGTATCCGGGTCCCCGTTTGGTGAACATAATCTGATCTAATTCACGTAGGACATTCATCCCCAATATTACAGGTACATCTTCGTTGATGGGCTCGGGGACTAGTAGGATCCCTTTTTTCCCCACGTCTTGCCCACAGATTCGAACATTCATCCACACAACTCCTGTGACCGGGATCGGTTGTTGATTAGCAGCAATCACCCGGATCAGGGTCTCTTTCTCTGGCCTGGCCAGTGTCTGGAAATGTTGATTGAAATATGCTTCTGGCATCGTCGTCACTTGTGACCCAGTATCTATCAAGCAATTCACTGGGACACTCTCGAATTCAGCACGTAGGATGGGACAACCAGCGATCAAATGTTCGTTATGATACGGAGCGGCCTCCCTTCTCGCCTCCCCCGCAGAGTGCCGCACTACTGCGGGGGTTGGTAGTTTAACGATGGCTTCCGTTGGCTTTGAGTGTTATTCCGGCACCCCCTGGCAATATGCCCCCGACCTCCACATCCCCAGCAGTGGATGTCTTCTCCTCGCTGGGGAATACCTCGTGCCTCTGGTGGCTGATGAGAGAAAGCCTGCAACCTCCAGTCTCCCATTGGTAGAGCCGAGGAATTATTGCGTGAGTATGATGGGCTAGGTTGGAAGGAGGAGGATGCAGCTGGGTAGGGATGTTCACCAGACAAGTCCCTCATTCTTTGCTCCATCTGGGTCAGCTTCTCCTGTACGTTGAGAACGGATTTCTGTAAATCTTGCACCACCTGGACCAGTCCCACCTGGCAGTTTGGGTCCACTCTGGAGGTGGCGGTTTGGACGCGCACCACCCCAGATGCATATCTTTCTTCTTTACTTTGGGCTACTGCTTCTGCTAGGATTTGACGAAATTTGGTAGCACACTAAATATGATGCCCATTGGAAGTGTCCTTGCAGGGGTTCGACCATTGCCCACAGCACCCCCATTAATATTAGCATTCCCGCCATTGCTGTCTGCTGCCTCCATCTTGGTGACCGTACCCTGCTCGCAGCGCCACTTGAAGCGATGGCCGAGAGGACCACCGCAGTGCAGAGTAGGTTACAGTACACAAGACGAGGTGCGAACAAAAGGGGTGTATTTATTAACAGGCGGGGAAAGATGTGGAGAAGGCAGGTTCAGGCACGGGGAATACAGTGGCAAAAACGTGATTTAACAACACTTTTGTATTCTCTAGCTGGTCCGCTCAATAGCACGGTGCTCCAACTATTACAGGTTCTAGAAACACAACAAAAACAGTCAGGTACAATGCTACTCTACACGTAACCTCTCTGGCCTCACTAAACGGGTCACACGGATGCCGTGTTCTACCTACTGAAGCCTACTTTAGCCCCTAGTATTTGCACAATATTCAACTCACAGTGATGCTGGGGACGTGGATCCAGTCCCGGGGGCCCCCCAACAACAGTCTCATCCGGAGGTGCGCACTTCTCCTGGGCCGGGTTAAGGAGATCAAAATCTTCTTCTTGCGTCCGATTACTTGCTGGTTCCCTGGGATATGTGTGTCTCTCTCTCGATTGAGAAGAAAAACTCCAATCCTCCGAGACACACCGGCTGTGTGTTCCTTCACACGCTTCTAAAATCAAAACAGAAACTCACTTCTCTTCTTACACTCGGGCTGTCCATTAGCACACTTTCTGCAGGGGGAGCAGAACATTCCATTACCCCTCAACACGGGGAGGTTTCTGTCTCTTAAAGTGGCAGCATGTTTCTTATTGTCCATAGCAGTAGCACTCACAAATCTATGACAACAGTGCTCAAATGACATGGGAGCAGCATGGGGAAGACCCCTGTAAGCATTTCTGCCTCCCATGTCACTGCTGTGAGCAATGTTGTCTTTGTATTAGGGGGTGGAAGAATCCTATGTTCCTCCTTCCGTGTGACATGCACTTTCGCTTAGTAGCGTATGTGCGGCAGCTTGTCTCTGCCTGCACATTTGCTGCAAAGTGAACAGTGGAAGAAAAAAACCCAGCATATTCACCTGTCTGCAGACTCCTGGGACACGTCCGATCGCTCCAGGATCTGCCAGTGATCAGCTGATGCGGTCACCTGACAGCATCAGCTGATCATATAAGTCCAGCGGTGAGACCGGCTTTTTACCGCCCATTCAGTTAAACATCAACTGATGCTGTCAGGTGACCGCATCAGCTGATTAGCAGCGGTTCCTGGAGCGATCGGACGGGAGTCTGCAGACAGGTGAGTATAGTTTTTTTTTCTACTGATGCATCAGCTGATTTTGTAAACGGTTTTTAAGCAATCAGCAGATGTGCCATGTGATTCAGGTCCTTAAACCTCACACATCATCTGATTGGTTTGCCTTCCTTCTGGCAAACCGATCAGATTATATTGGATCTGGATTGGACATCGTGGGACCCTCGACCCAGGACTATGGCGGGGGGGGTTCTTTAGTTCAATAAAGATGGAGTCGCTAATTGTGTTGTGTTTTATTTCTAATAAAAATATTTTTCTGTGTGTTGTGTTTTTTATCTTTACTAGAAATTCATGGTGGCCATGTCTAATATTGGCGTGACACCATGGATTTAGAGCTTAGGGCCAACTGATAATACACAGCTAGCCCCAAACCCATTATTACCCAGTGAGCCACCCGGCACCAGGACCACTCAAAGAGTTGGATACAGCACCAGAAGATGGCACTTCTATGAACACACCATTTTCTTGGGTGGCTGCGGACTTCAATTCGCAGTGGGGGGCCCAGAAAGCTTGGGCCACCCTGTACTGCGGATTCATGTCCCCAGCTGCCTAGTTGTACCTGGCTGAACACAAAAAATGGGCGAAGCCCACTTAATTTTATTTTTAATTATTTCATGAAATTCATGAAATAATTTAAAAAGTGCTTCCCTATATTTTTGGTTCCCAGCTGGGTAAAAATAGGCAGTTGGGGGTTGGGGGCAGCCCGTAGCTGCCTGCTGTACCTGGCTGGCATGCAAAAATATGGCGAAGCCCATGTTGATTTTTTTTTTTTTAAATCAAAAAAAAAAAAAAAAAAAATCTCAAACACATAACCCTGACCCAAGGGTTAGGGGTAAAAAAAAAATGTGTGGGCTACCGCTGCATTTTCTATTGCTAAGAGTAACCCAAACAGATACTGGCTGATAACCCCCAATGCTTGGTGTTACCGTCACTGGCAATAGAAAATCCAGGAAAGCCTTTTTTTAAATTTATACTCACTTATCTGCAGACTCCCGTCTGATTGCTCCAGGAGCCACCGGTAATCAGCTGATGTGGCCAGGTTACCGCATCAGCTGACTACCTACAGGTCCTGCAGCGATCGGATGTGCCCTGGGAGTCTGCAGATAGGTAGACAGGTAAATATGAATATTAAAGAAATCTCTCTCTCTCTTTTTCTACTTCTATTTCGATATAGACTCATCAGGGGATATCGTCCTACAGAGGGGCAGAGGTTCTGCATCCCAGCTCTCAAACAATCTAACTTAGATTGTTTGTGAGCTGGGATGCAGGACTTCTGCCCCTCTGTAGGACGATATTTCCTGATGAGTCTATATCGACGAAATGCATCGGGATGCTATTAGGGAGAGTACAGATGTTGACATTATAGCTAGCTGTGGTCTGCCCTTGTTAGGGCAGAAGTCTGTGGTAACAGTCAAGGATATCTCCCATCACGACTAGGGTTAGTGACGCCATGGCAGCTCTAGGACTCCTAAGAGGGAGAGACTGATTTACCCAGTGGACCACCTAATTGGTGAGACCATTCCAATCTATTCTATATCAACTGTACTATCAATGCTTTATGTATATTTGAACTGTTGACTGCTGTCAACAATCTATATGATTTATGTATTTTGTGTTTTTCTATTAATTTTGTTATGTATATAGGACCACTGTCCGGATAACACGTGGAAACACAATCTATATATATTTTTCTTTTTTTTGTTTTTTGTTTGTTTAGTTTGTTATATTTGTGGCATCCCTGAGGAGCTATCTATTGTGTGGCGTGGTCTGCGACTTATATCCTCATCGCAGTCGGAAATGCTTGGCCTAATTATTAGGTCTTTTAAATACTTTTATTAAAAGTTATATTTTAGCCTCTTATTTGCTTTTTGATAAGTTATATTTTACCATATATATGAGGAATGACTGTCTTCATACTGGATCACCTTCACTTGTTTCCTTGTTGTAATCCTGCTACTGCTGTAGATTGATCCTTGCGGAATCACCTTCCTCTCCGATGCACCTACATCCAGAGTGGTGAGCTGACAAATGATAATTAATTTTGTACACCCAGATGAAACCTTCACAAACATGGGGAGAACGTACAAACTCTTTGCAGAGGTTGTTCTTGGGGAGATTCCAGGACCCCAGCGCAGCACACAGCAGTGTAAGCAACTGAGCCACCGTGCTATCCATTTAAGAAGAGTAAAATGTGATGTGGACAACAACCCATTATCATCCAGTGCTATCAAAATCTGGAACTGCAACCCTCCTGGAGTGCCCAGATGTGCAAGGTGTTCAGTGATTAGAGACATGGCCAAGGTAAGGAAGGATGAAACATAACCACCACTGAACAAGACACATAAATTGAAATGTTAAAACTGGGACAAGAAATATCTGAACACAGTTTGTGGGTTTTATAGACAGATAAGATTAGAGTGACTCTTGACAGACAAGATAGATGGGCCTACTGCTGGATCAATAACAAGAACAGACTTCCTCTATGATTCAGACATCAGCAAGTTGGTAGTGGTGTACTGTTATGGGCTGATATTATCAAAGATGAGCCAGTTAGACCTTTTCAGGTTTTAGATGGACTAAACCAATGCCCAAACCTACTTACAGTTTTTAGAAACACTTTCTTCAAGTGGTGAAAAATGTCTGTATCATTCAAGAAAACCATGATTTTTATACAGGACAATGCTCCATCACATACTTCAAAGTTCTCCATTGCTTGGCTAGCCAGTAAAGGATTTATTTAAAAGAATAATGAATGACCTCCTTCCTCACCAGACCTAAATTAACCCTATTGAGAAGTTGTGGTGACTTCTTAAATGGGAAATTTACAGTAATGGAAAACCCCACATCTCTCTGAACAGTTGATTGTCAGCAGATTAAGAAACTGACTTCATGGATGGAAGGCTTATAACTAAGTTTTTAAAGAAGGGTGTTTATATTGGTCACTGAATTTTTTTTTTACTAAATTTGCACTTGTTTGGTTATTATTCTCTTTTTAACAGCTAAAAATAAACAATTGAGTTGAGAAAATATACAATTTTCATTTAGTTCCATAATAATTCTGCACATTAATAGTTGCCCACATAAAGTAAGTTGAAAATGTATTCAGACCCCGTGAACTTTAACACAATTTTTCATGCTACACCCACGAACATACTCGTAAATGTATTTTATTGACATTTTACCTGATACAACAACACAAAGTAGCAAGTATTAGTGAAGTGTAAAGGAAATGATAATGGTTTTCTAAATATTTTAGAAAAATAAAACTGAAAATTGACATGCATTTGCATTCAGTCAATACTTTGTAGGATCACCTTTCACTGCAATTACTGCTGCAAGTCTTTAGTGATATGTCTCTACCAGCTTTGCACATCTAGCACCATTTTTCTTTGCAAAATAGCTCTACCTCAGTGAGATTGGATAGTGATGCAAAACACTATGTGTGGTAGAAGAATAACTGTGCACATCACACTAAAAACAACATCACCACCGCCCAACATGTTGGGGTAATATCATGCTCTGGAAATGCTTTTCTTTAGCAAGGACAGGGAAGCTGTTCAGAGATTATGTGAAGATGGATATAGCTAAATAAAAGGGAATCGAGGAGGAAAACATGGGGCCTAGGTTCCCATTCCAGTAGGAAAGCATCTCTAAACATACTGCCAGAGCTACAAGAGAATAGTTTAGATCAAATCAAATTTCTGTTTTTGAATGGCCCAGTCACAGTCCACATCTAAAAGATGGAACATTTGTGGCAAGACTTGAAAATTGCTGTTTACACATGCTCACCATCCAATATGCTGCCTCCTCTCTATACTGACTTACATACTACCCAGTCTCTATACTGTGTCCCCTCACACTTTTCTTCCACATATTGTCACTCATACATTTCTTGCCCTACACTGTCCCCTCTGTATATTGCACCCCCATGATGCCAGTCTTTATATTGTTCCCCTTCATACTTCTTTCATATACTGTCCCCTTGCACATTTCACCCCTAATTTTGTCCCTTCGTACAATTCATACAATTATCCCCCTCACATTGTCTCCTTACACCTTTCCATCCTCCTTTTGTCTGCTTATACATTTATCTAATTTACCCTTATTTATTTACCATTACCCATACTGTTTCCTAACACATTAAAGCCTCCTGCCCATACTGACTTTTCACACATTTACCCCCTTTCCCAATACTGTCTCCTCACACATTTATCCCCCTTCCCATACTGTTTCCTCACAAATTTACCCCTTTACATCCCCATACTGTCATCTCATCACACATTTATTCATTACCTCCCATACTGTTGTCTCCTCACGCATTTACTCACTCCACCATATAGTTATGTCCTTACATATTTACGTGCATCCTCCACATTATAGTCTCCCACACGTTTACCCACCTCCCCCCATACAATTGCCTTTTCAGTATTACCCATTTCCCCCATATTGTTGTCTTCTCACACATTTACCAACTCCCACCATACTGTTGTCTATTCTCACACTTAACCAGTCTCCACATATTGTCGTCTTTGAAAATATTTATCCACTCCCTCAAACTATCACCTCTTCACTCTTCCCTATCAATGAAACACTTGTGTCTTTAGCTCCATTAGAGTGCCTACCTTGCCGCCATTCACCTTCTATGCAGCACAGTTTGTGATGTCAGCAGTGTGATCAACTGACCTGATCATGCTACTGATGAAGCCATGACCTGGAATACTGGCAATCAGAGATTTACTGGTGTTTGTGCTTAAAAGACATGAGTACAATTGAATTGATGGATCCCGCAGTTTACTACTTCTCTGAGCTGGCTGTCAGTTTGACAACCGGCTGGTGGAACAGTCAAATTACACTTTGAGGGGAAGCAAAATACCACTGCAAGGGAGATACTTTAGTCTGCCGCATTAGGTGGCCCTATGGTTCCCCTGGCCTGCTGCACCTGAGATAATGCCATCTATGCCCCCCATACCACTAGTTATGTCCCTGATTGTTGGTATAGTTTAAATTGTCTGTACTGTTAGTATAGTTCGTATTGCATTTTATTTTTCAAAACAGCTGCAAAAAACCCTAAACATTTCAGTTCTATTGCTGCAAAAAAAATAAAAAAATCACAACATTGTTTCCACATGTAAATGCATCCTATCTATGAAAAAAACCCATGTTGTGGTTGCACAAAAATGGTTACAGGACTGTTATTAGTGGCCTACCACTTAGGCTATATATTGGAGTAGGCACCAAATGGAATTTTTGCTGTGAAGCTGAAAAACCTAGATTTGCCTCTGATCACAGAAACATTTTTAATTTAAACTTTTGTTAAATTATTGCTCCTATAGCTGCTTTACTTAAATGAAGGTAATGCAAGCATTTTTTTTAATTTAGGAATGCTTGTTAGCGACATTAAAATATACAATTTATTTAACTTTTTATTGAATTTAGCATAGTGATATTTCAGGGCTAAATCTTACTTTAGAATACTATAGACTTCAAAGCTTTGGTTGCAATGCAAATATACCATACTCCAAAAAGTTAGTTCCTTCACTGAAATTAAAATACCAGATGGTATTTTAAAGGGAAAACTTCGTTTATTCAAGTGCAAGCTTTTTTTTAATATACTGTATTCTTTGTTGAATATTTTACATGAGTAAGAATTAACATAAATTGAAAAACATTCACTTTGTCATGATAAGGTAGTTACATTAGTCAAGATTTGTTATCAGATAGAAATCATTGTAAAATTAAAAAAAAATTCAAGTCTAATTGTCATCAAGCAAGAGAAGAAAAAGTACCATGAAAAATATCTTGAGTTGTAAAATACCTTACCAAGTTAAGACAAAACCTAAGACAGACTGAAGACAGAAGACCAAGCAGGAAGGAGATGGGGGGAGGCAATAGTATAATTGCTATATTGAGCCAAAATTAATCCAGAGGCCAAAACAGTTTCAAATGAGTCCACAACTGCATTTAGAATAGCTGTAACGTATAGTTGTACATCAGACATTCTACTAAGCAATTCTTGTAAAGAGGAGGGTTAAGCCTCTTTAAGTGAAGGGCTATAAGATTGTAACGCCAGTGCTGGCATCCCTGTGGCAAGGAAGCCAATGCACTCACACTGTCGGCCACAGAGCCATGACATACTGTATTTCCTATGAGAACCAACAGAGCACCATCACTAACAGGAACGCTGCATTTCTATTGATCAGAGCTGTGCAGCTCTGATGAACAGAACTAAACAAGCAATCAGACTGCTGATCCATAAAGTTCCCTATAGGGACTCGTAAAATAAATAAAAAATGTAAAAAACAAAGTTTTAAAAAATACAAAAAACCTAAAAGTTCAAATCACCCCCCCATTTGCCCCATTGAAACTAAAACAGTTAAAAATGTTTTAAAAAAACATACAGATATTTGGTAACACCGCGATCAGAAATGCTTGATCTACCAAAATGTAAAATCAATTAATCTGATCGGTACAAGTTGGCGCAAGAAAAAAAATTCCAAATACCAAAATTACATTTTTTCGCAAATATTTTTTTAAATGCAATAGCAGACGAAAAAGGATAGCATCGACAAAAAAATGTAATAATTAAAAACGTTAGCTCAACATGCAAACAATAAGCCATCACCGAGCCCCAAATCCTGAAAAATGAGAGAGAATGCTACGAGTCTCAGAAAATGGCACCAAAAGCGCTACTATTTTTCGGACAAACTTGTGAATTTTTTTAACCCCTTAGATAAAAGTAAAAGTTTGCATGTTTGGTATCTATGAACTCGTACTAACCTGAGGCATCATACTCACATGTTAATTTTACCATATAGTGAACACGGTGAATAAAATATCCCCAAAACAATTATGCACTTGCACTTATTTTTGCAATTTCATCACACTTGGACATTTTTTTTACATTTCCCAGTACACTTGTATAGTAAAACTAATGGTCTCATTCAAAAGTACAACTCATCCCACAAAAAAAGCCCTCATATGGCAAGATAGACAGAAAAATAAAAAAGTTACAGCTCTGGGAAGATGAAAAATGGAAAATCATCCGTTGTGAAGGGGTTAAGAAGATAGATCAGAGGGTCTAATGGAACCTTTGTGTATGGCGCTTTTTGTAAAAAAGAGCTAACAGATTCCCAACCCCAGTCAGATTAGGACAAGACGAGAAAATCTGAAACAGTGTACCCGTTTGTGTACCACAATGACAAGCCCTCATATGACTATGTTAACAGAAAAATAAAAAAACGGTATGGCTCTTAGAATAAGGGGATGAAAAAACAAAAACGAAAAATGGAAAATTGCCAGATGGGAAAGAGGTTAATTTGTAGATACTGCATAAATTCACAATTAGATATGGACTAATTGGTTTTAGTATAGGCAAATTAATCCATTTATGTTGTGTTTCTGTCAACCAAATCAGCAAATCTAAATAGACCAGCTGATAACATTGGATGTACCATTGAAGGTCCAATGCTATTTGGAATTATAAAAGATAAAAGAAATCATGGGTGAGCTTGAAGATGCAAGGTGTCACACTGGCGGGTATGGACTTACTGCACTACGACTGGGCTTACCCTGAAGGGGTGTGACTGAGTGTCTCATGGGTCTTCACCAGAGCCTCTGGTAGTGAAGATGGACAGGGCTGCCGGTAGACACCAGGTAACACTCCAGGGCAATTTCCGATACTGCAGCAGTTGACCGGAGGGTCAGAGACACAGGTACAGGAGGGCAGGCAGGAAGGAGTCGCAGCAGCAAGCTGGAGTCGGATCTTGAGGCTAGAAGGAAGGAGACAATTATACTAGTGGGAACTTTGACACACAACTAACCTAATTGCTTACACACCTCCCCACTAGGAAAAGTGCCTTAAATATTCTGTGACTATCAGCTATGAGCTGGGGATACTTTAGGGTGCACATGCTGTCCTTTTAAGAAGCAGGACGTGTCCACGTGTATGCACTAATATATATATATATTTATATATATCTTGACCCCCTGATGTGCTTCACAGAATTGTATACCACGTTTCCAACAAAAAAATTGTTGCTTTAGCCCCAATTTTTTTATTTTCACATGGGTAACAGGAAAAAATGCACCATACAATTTGTTCTGCAGTTTCTTCTGAGTACGTTGTTACCCCATATGTGTTAGAAAACTAATGTTCTGCACAACATGGCTCAGAAGGGAAGGAGCTCTATTTTTGCATCTTTTGCTGGAATAGATTATGAACACTGCCACATTTGAAGAGCCCCTGACATGGTAAAACAGCAGAAATCTCCACAATTGACCTCGTTTCGGAAACTACACCTCTCAATGAATTTATCTAGGGAATTAGTGAACATTTTTATCCCTCAACTGATTCACAGAATTGTAGAACAATGGGCTGAGTAAATTGAAATCACCATTTTTTCCCCCCTAAGATGTAGCTTTGGCCCCAAGTTTTTAATTTTTAGAAAGGCAATGAGAAGAAAACAACACAATTTATAACACAATTTTTCCCTAGTTTGCCAATACCCCATATGTGGTCAAAAACTACTTTTAAGGCCCCCTTCACACGTCCGTGAAAATCACGCACGTGTTTCACGGACATGTCAAAGGTGCGTTTTCCCCTCCGTGAGCCGTGTTTATGGCACTACGTGTGTTCTCCGTGTGTTATCCGTGAAAACACACGAAGAATGAGAAATTTCAACTCACCTGTCCCTGGTGTCGCTGTCCGTGGTGCTGAACTTTGGTCTCCAGCCTGCCGACTTCCCGCTGTTGCTGCTGACCGGCTGCAGTGAAGTGAATATATAATGAGCGGCGGTCGGCAGCAAGTGACAGCAGCGGCAGAGACAGGAGGGCTGGAGAAGGTGAGTAAAGATTTGTTATTTTTTTCTCTGACACATGAGTTTTCTCCGGCGCGTGTCACACAGGCCCGCATCCACACTACATCCGTGTGGTCCATATGCGGGCCGTGTAACACCCGTGATGCCGGAGACAACGTGGACATGTCTACGTGTGGAACACACGGACACACGTATGCTCCACATGTACGCATGTTGCATGGCAAAACACACACGTGTGCGCAGACCCATTGATTTTAATGGGTCTACGTGTGCCCGTGTCTCCGGTATGTGCAGGAATGGACCTAACATGTACCGGAGACACGTGCGTGTGAAGGGGGCCTAAAGCACAGTGCAAAGCTCAGAAGAGAAAGGCGCCATGTAATAATATATTATAATGCAGATTTTGATCTTTTGGTTTATAGGTGCCATGTCACATTGGCAAAGGTTTTGTGGTGCAAAACAACTATAATATTGACACCACAGATATATCACAGAAGTTTTTTATCATTGATTGGTGAACAAAAAATAATTACATTTTTACCACAAAAAATGTAGTTTTAGATTTTACATTTTCACACAGGAAAATGGCATCAAAATGGCATCAAAATTTGTCACACAATTTCTGCTCAACATGGCAATACCCCATATGTGGCTGTACAATACTGCGTGGTCACATGGCAAGGACTCAGGAGGGAAGGAGTACTATTAGACTCTTGGAATACAATTTTTCTTACAATAGTTTGTGGCCTCCACATACAGAGCCCCTAAGTAGCAGAAGAGCAACAGAATCTGTCTCAAGTGACAGGATTTTGGAAATTATACCCATCTAGGAATTTATCGACAGGTGAATTGATGGTTTCGACAACATGGGCGTTTTCCAGAAACAAGCAGCAATGGATGTTGCTGAATGAAAATTGTAATCCCAAGATCATTGTAGTGCCCATTACATTTTAGTGACCCTAGATTGTGCCCAACTCCTGCTACTGAAGACACATCCGATAAATTAAATGGGCTTACCTCTCTACAGAAATGCTAAACATGTGGAAGCTAAAGTGCTTTAGGCACATTGTGGAACTGGGAAAGGGGGAATTTGGATTTGGGAATGCAGATATTGTTGGATTTCTTTTTGTGGGGAGCCATAGCACTTTTACAGAGCTTTTGTGCCACCAGTAACGTGGAAGCCCCTCATATTTCCATTAACACATGATGGACCAGAAGGGGATTTATGTTTTTCTGGGTTGATTTTAATGCTATTTAGTGGCAATTTTGGGTACAGAACATTTTTAGATCAGTTTACATTTATCTTGTGCTCTATGCTGAGCACATACACTAAATTTTTCATTTACATCTCCAAAATATGTGATTATGGTGAAACCCCTGTTGGATCCATTCACTAATGAGGCAGAAGAGTTACTCTGGACTCTGTTTGGCCTCTGTTCAGCAGCATCCATCTTGTCAAAGGTGCACAAAACTGTTGTTGACAGCACTTTTTTGTATGCCTAAAAGATGAGTCAAAAGATGGACACCGCTGGATCACAGGCCAGTTAGTAGGTAAAGTGGCTCCATATGCCTCACTGCAGTGAATTTTCCACTGGGAATTTGGTCTGTATCACAATTTTCAAAGATTTAGATGTAATCTCCTATGCAAGTGCTCAGTGTAGGGCACAGCATAAATGTGAGCTGAGCCTAAAGCGGGCTTTACACGCAACGACATCGCTAACGAGATGTCGTTGGGGTCACAAAATTCGTGACGCACATCCGGCCTCGTTAGCGACGTTGTTGCGTGTGAAACGCACGAACGACCGCTAACGATCAAAAATACTCACCATATCGTTGATCGTTGTCCAGTCGTCGTAATCCCGATTATCGTTGCTGTTACAGTACGCAGGTTGTTTGTCGTTCCTGCGGCAGCACACATCGCTACGTGTGACACCGCAGGAACGAGGAACATCACTGTACCTGCGGCTGCCCACAATGAGGAAGGAAGAAGGTGGGAGGGATGTTCCACCCGCTCATCTACGCCCCTCCGCTTCTATTGGGCGGCTGCTTAGTGACGCCGCTGTGACGCCGAACGAACCGCCCCCCTTAGAAAGGAGGCGGTTCACCGGCCACAGCGACGTCGCTAAGCAGGTAAGTATGTGTGATGGGTGTAAGCGATGTTGTGCGCCATGGGCAGCGATTTGCCTGTGTCATCAACCGACGGGGGTGGGTGCTTTCACCAGCGACATCGCTAGTGATGTCGGTGTATGTAAAGCCCGCTTAAGGCTCTGTTCACACTAGAAAAAGGATTTTTCTCAAGAAATTTCTTGAGAGTCTGAAAGATTAGCGCACTTGCGGTCAAAAAACGCACCAATAACGCACCAAAAAAGGCATGTGTTTTTACAGCGATTTTGTGCGTTTTTGATGCGGTTTTGGTGCAGTTTTGGTGCGTTTTTTCCGCAGGTTGGTACCTGCATTTTTTTTATCATTATCTATGGCAAATAACGTAGGTCCATGACATACACATTCTTTTTCTCAAGAAATTCTGCAGAAAGAATGTTCTTGAGAAAAAAAAATGCAGTGGGCGCTCAGCTGTTTTTTTCCATAGGTTTTGCTGGGGAATGTCTGCAGAAAGTTTGCAAACATTTTCTCAAGAAATTTCTGCAGCAACACCGCAAAAAAAAACGCGGGTAAAAATGCAGTGTGTGAACAGGGCCTTACTGCAATCTTTGATAGGTAGAATTAAACAAATTAACAGCAGTTAAAGAATTGGCTTTATAACTATTATTTATGCCATTCACTTTGCACTATAAGTGATAGGGCAGCTTTATTTCTCAAGTCAATATGATTACAGCAATTCCAGATTTATATACAGTTGAAACCAGATGTTTACATACACTATCTATAAAGAGACATATGCATGTTTTTCTCACTATTTGACATGAAATCAGAATAAACCTTTTCCGTTTTAAGTTAATTAGGATTCCCAAAATTATTTATAGTTGCCAAATGCCAGAATAATGAAAGAGTGAAAATGTTTTAATGCATTTTATTACTTTCTGGGACTTTCGACGTAATCCACACAAAGTCCCATGATGATTCCAGCTCTGCTACATTACTGAAGACACAGACTGGGATCATGGAACATGACTGTGTGCTGTAAGCTTCAGGCAGAGACTGAGCCGCAGCGATGAGCAGTGACATCACTCAAGTTAGTTATGGTCACAACTGGAGATTCCCATGGCCCTCCTTCTGTGATCGCAGGTAATTTGATCTCAGGTGACATCCATGAACTTTTACTGAATTCACAGATCTGCATCTCCTGGCAGAAAACTGTGTTATTTTGCCAAGAGATGCAGATTTGGTGCTGAAATTTTTACACCATATTCTTGCACCGAATATACACCTCCTGGCAAAAAGTGCATCACTACCGCATGCAGCATGATGCTGTAGTGTAGTGTAGTGCAATTTTTTTTTCCAGGAGGTGTAGATTGGGTGTTGGAATATGGTCTAAAAATTTCAGCAACAAATCTGCATCTCAAAAAAATGCACAAAAAATGGTTTTGATGTCGTTTCGGTGCAGTTTTCTTCCAGGAGGTGCAAATTTGGTGCTGAAATGTCTGTGCTGTGCCTTCAGCATTGTAACAAAGCTGGAATCGTCATGGGACCTCTTGTGGATTATGTCGGACCTGCAGGAGTGTTTTTGGGATTAATAAAGTGGTAAAAGAAGGTGCTATTTTGTCTTTTATTTCAAATAATGGATTTATGGTGTTTGTGTTTATTTCTTTTCACTTACAGACTAGTAATGGGGGCTCATAGATGCCTCCCATTACTAATCTAGAGCTTAGTGGCAGCTGTGAGCTGCGATTAACCCCTTATTACCCTGATTGCCACCACACCAGGGCAATCAGGATGAGTTGAGTAAAGTGATGGGATTGTCACATCTAATGGATGCAGCAATTCTGAGCTGCTGCAGGGTGCTAATTTTAAGCTGGGAAGGCTTAATAAGTATGAGTTACCCTATATTGAGAATACCAGCTGTCAAGGTTATCATGGCTGAGTATCAACATTGGGTGGGGACTGCATACAGTTTTTTAAAATTATTTATTTAAATTATTTAAAAAAAAAGCTGCATAGGGTCCCTCTTATTTTGATACACAGCCAAGATAAGCACATGGCTAGGGGCTGCAGCCTGTAGCCATGTGTTTTATCTGCACTGGGTATTACATTATGAAGGGACCCTACACCAATTTATTTATTGATTTATTTATTAATTTTTACACTCCTATACAGACAGCATGTGTGATTACAACCAATCGCAGATGCTGTCACACAGGATCGGGGGCGTGGTCTGACTGCAACCAATCATAGATGTCAGGACTGCTGGTGGGCGGGGGAAGAAGTGAATGTGTATGAGGGTTAATGAGCAACCACGAAAGTATTGT
Source organism: Anomaloglossus baeobatrachus (assembly GCF_048569485.1). Classification (NCBI taxonomy): domain Eukaryota; kingdom Metazoa; phylum Chordata; class Amphibia; order Anura; family Aromobatidae; genus Anomaloglossus; species Anomaloglossus baeobatrachus. The sequence goes on along the minus strand of NC_134353.1, from coordinate 592,952,127 downwards.
TACAGCCGCATGGGAGACTTGGTAAGTATAACACCCCTGCTCTAATCCCCTTTGCCCTTTCTACGACCATTTTAAAGCAAAATGTTCAGGTCACCATAGACTTAAATGGGGAGCGGTGTCCAGGCAGATGTTCGGGTTCAAGTCTGGTCCCAAACCGGATTTTTTTTAAAAAAATCCTGTTACTCCTGCTGAACCTGAATATCTGTGGGTTCGCCCATTTCTATCCAGGGCACTGTCTTGTAAATGAATGACGCCATTCAAAATTACAACTCTTCCCTCAAAGACAAGCCTTCATACGTCAATGTGGACAGAAAAATAAAAAAGTTATAGCTCTGGGAACAACTTGCGGAAAAAAGAAAAGTACAAAAATGGAAATTGTGCTTGTCAAGAAGGGTAATACAGCAATCCCAAATTGACAGTATATGTAACAGCATTAAAATTAATCCTTTATAGTAAATATTCTAAAAAAAAAAGAACACAGTTCCTCTAGTTCATACTTCATCAGCTCACAAAGCCCTCACCATGTATACATCATATGCGTGCCCAGATAGCCTATAGGCAATTCATACCGCACTTAGAAAATCATGGTGGAGGCTACTAGTTCAAATCAAATAAACAAAACCAACATAATAAACAAAACAAAAAGTGATTATGCCAAATCAACGGACGTTAGTCCAATTTGATAGAAAAACTAAGCATAAAAAATTAATATACCTAACAAAAAATGTTATCAATTATCATCTGATACTGACAATGGTCAGATATCATAATTATAAACATATAGTAAGGCATATAAAAGGAATGGTCTCACCAGCTCCTTCCAAAAATGGGGGGCAGGCAGTCTCTCCTTCAGATTCCTGGGTTCAGTATGCTAGTCCAGCATTCACTCTCCCTATCCAATCAGGAGACCACAAAATGGGTGGAACGCTTGTGGAATGCAAGCCTGGGGGACGCAATGAGGAGATGCGCTCCAGATGGGGAGGAGAGGGAGGTCCTCCCCGTTAGTCACGTGCCCCCGCCATTTGGAGACTTTCTCTAGGTGGGACGCTATTGTAGCGTATGCCAGATGACGTATTGAGGAGGCACACTATGGGATGGGGGGGAGGCGTTCCTCTCCTCCTATCATTACTGTCTTCTGACAGCCATGGGCGGCCCTAGGGTGAAACGCACGCCGAGCAGCTCTGGATGCTGCTCCACACGTGTTGAGAACTAATGGGATTACATCAGTATCCACATGACGCTAATGGAATTAAATATCAGGTGAGTTGTCCCTCCTGATTGGAGGAGCCACATTAACGCTATGTCTAAAAGACCCCACTTTTTACGAGACAGACTCTTTTGACATCTGAGGCATGTGAGGGCTGGCAATAAGGACCTGGTATACTTCTAATAATATGTCCCCTGAGGAGTCGATGTGGACGAAACGCGTCGGGACACCAACAGGGTCAGCTTAGGGGTCCAACCTTGCAATAGATGTGGACCGTCTTTGTTAGGACGGGAGTTTGGGGTGGCAGGTAATTTTGTTATTTTGTGGTCTCCTGATTGGATAGGGAGAGTGAATGCTGGACTAGAATACTGAACCCAGGAATCCGAAGGAGAGACTGCCTGCCCCCCATTTTTGGAAGGAGTTGGTGAGACCATTCCTTTTATATTCCTTACTATATGTTTATAATTATGATATCTGACCATTGTCAGTATCAGATGATAATTGATAACATTTTTTGTTAGGTATATTAATTTTTTATGCTTAGTTTTTCTATCAAATTGGACTAACGTCCGTTGATTTGGCATAATCACTTTTTGTTTTGTTTATTATTTTGGTTTTGTTTATTTGATTTATACTAGTGGCCTCCACCATGATTTTCTAAGTGCGGTATGAATTGCCTATAGGCTATCTGGGCACGCATATGATGTATACATGGTGAGGGCTTTGTGAGCTGATGAAGTATGAACTAGAGGAACTGTGTTCTTCTTTTTAGAATATTTACAATAAAGGATTAATTTTAATGCTGTTACATATAGCTTGTCAAGAAGGGGTTAAACTGAATGCAGTAAACTGAGGATGATGAATGTATTAAGTCCCCTTAAAACCTGCATTATTGATGGGGGTAAAAGCTAAGGTAGAAAATGACTTCTCTATACAATGAATATTATAAAAATGTAAAGCCACATAATATAGATCTAAAGGGAATGATATTGCACAAAAGTGGTGAATATACAAGAGAAGGCTCTGTTCACATCTGCCTTTTTCATTTGTGTTGTCCTGCTCTATCACAGGAGCAGAACAACAAAAATGATGGCAGCGCTGAATCTGACTTGTCATAGCGTCAGGCTCCTGTCATGGTGTCCATCACTTTACCAGACAAAAAAGAGCAATATGCTACATTTTTTTATGAATTCTGCAAAGAAGCTTATCTTTTCTAAGTATTACTGTAGTTTTAAATCTGCGGCTAAGAAGCTAATGTTGGAATTTTTTATGTGTCCTTTCATGGAGTGTCACATCTTCACGAAAGGAAAAATTCTTGTCCATTTCGATGCTTCCGAATATTAACCTGTATTATACAGGTAAGTATCAACACCACAATGAACCAGACAACAATAAGGTAAGGTCGTTCAGATCACTTTGGTATGAGTTGATTCCTCTAATTTTAATATTGCCAACATATTCAGTGTAATATATGGTTTCTAAGTGAAATCGGACATAAGATAATTGTTCAGCCATATATGTGCTGTTTGGTGCTAGGATAATCCACTCATGTCTGCTGAGCCAGATCTGAGGCCATGTTCTTATCATGGGAATAATGAGGTATTATTAGATGGTGTATATAGAGACTGTAACCACAAGACCACCCTTTACGCTGTCAACACAGTCTCTAGACTTGATAGACAACAATAGATTGTTTTATGCAACAGGAGAGGAGGAAAGCCTGAAGGGAAGAGCAATGAGATGGAGACTCCCCGAGGCTGTAACTAGCAGCATGCACATCATTTCCATGGAAGGCCCAAAGGAATGCTGATTAATGTCATCCCAGTTATAATGTCTGTCTGATTTTCCCAGAACTAAAATGACCAAAACATCGCCTCTAGTCAGAGCGTCCTGACAAGAAACAAACCATAGTATTTTCTTTGACAACATTTTTATTGCATATGCAAGTAATTCAGAAGAAATGACAAATATATGTGGTATTTATGTATCTGTGGATGAAGATGGGTGGTAAATTCCTGGTGATCTGTCCTGGCATTGGTGAATGTTGACAAGACACATATGCTCTCTCTGTTGATTATTTTTGATGTGGTAAACCTGTCACAAGTCTTTGACGAGTACAACATTATCTGAGATTGAACTGGTATTAATCGTGACAGAAGCCGGTATCATCCTAGTGATAACCTTGTTGTCAGCAGAGAATGAGCCCATCTTTAGAAGGGAACCAATGCAAATACTAAAATTGATTTTCATATTGTTATATTTGTGTTATTACCATAAACATAACATAATAAATACTATGGATAGATGATAGATTAATAAATAGATAGATCGATCGATAGATAGATAGATAGATAGATAGATAGATAGATACAAAATAATACAGTAGTACTCTATATGATCATAGCAGAAGCTCTAATTGGAACTCCCCCGGCAGAAAAAATATATATATATATTTGGCTGGGTCACATAATAACATATCTCCTAATGTTACAAAGTAATTTTCCTCTTATTGAAGCAACTATATTCCCCTTTCATTGCAACCTATAAAGTATGATGCCACCAAAAGTGCCCCACAAACACTGTATGATACCCCTAAAGGGAATTCCTCCACACATATAGTATAATTACCCTGCTGTATCCCCTCAACTATACCGGCACAGTATGATCCCCAACCAACTGTGACCCCCACATAACCCTCCATGCAAGATAATTATTATTATTATTTCTTATTATAGCACCATTTATTCCATGGCGCTTTACAAGTGAAAGAGGGTATACGTACAACAATCATTAACATTACAAAACAAACTGGTATAGGAGGAGAGAGGACCCTGCCCGCGAGGGCTCACAGTCTATAGGGAATGGGTGATGGTACAATAGGTGAGGACAGAGCTGGTTGCGCAGTGGTATACTGGACTGAGGGTTATTGTAGGTTGTAGGATTTTTGGAAGAGATGGATCTTCAGGTTCCTCTTGAAGCTTTCCACGGTAGGGGAGAGTCTGATATGCTGAGGTAGAGCGTTCCAGAGTATGGGGGAGGCACGTGAGAAATCTTGTACGCGATTGTCGGAAGAGGAGATAAGAGAGCAGTAAAGAAGGAGATCTTGTGAGGATCTGAGGTTGCGTGCAGGTAGGTACCGGGAGACTAAGTCACAGATGTAAAGAGACAGGTTGTGGATGGCTTTGTATGTCATGGTTAATGTTTTGAACTGGAGTTGTTGGGCGGTGGGAAGCCAGTGAAGGAATTGGCAGAGTGGCGAGGCTGGGGAATAGCAAGGGGAGAGGTGGATTAAGCGAGCCACAGAGTTTAGGATAGATTGGAGGGGTGCAAGAGTGTTGTCAGGGAGGCCAGAGAGCAGGAGGTTGCAGTAGTCGAGGCGGGAGATGATGAGGGCATGCACTAATGTTTTTGCTGATTCTTGGTTAAGGAAAGCACGGATCTGGGAGATATTTTTGAGTTGTAGTCTGCATGAGGGGAAGAGGGCTTGGATGTGTGGCTTGAAGGGTAGAACAGAGTCGAGGGTTATTCCAAGGCAACAAGCTTGTGAGACTGGGGAGAATGAGCAGCCATCAAGTTTGATGGAAAGGCTTGTTAGAGGAGTTGAGTGAAGAGGAGGAAAGACAATGAATTCTGTTTTGTCCATATTAAGCTTTAGGAATCGCGCAGAGAATAAGGATGAAATAGTAGACAGACATTGTGGAATTTTGGTTAGTAGAGAAGTAATGTCAGGTCCAGAGAGGTAGATCTGTGTGTCATATAATGGACCTACACACAGTATAATGTCCCCCACACCTTTTCACTCTCTATAATGGCTCCCACTAGCCCTCCATACAGTATAATGGACATAAAGTATAATGGCTCACACACCTCTTTGCACTGTATAATGTAATGGCCCACACATAGCCATTGAAATACTGTAATGGCCTCCATATAGCCCTCCAAAAATGATCATGGGTCCTACATAGCCTTCCATATAGTAAAATTACTCAGCATAATCCTCCATATAGTATTATGCACCACCAATAGTCTTCCATTTAGTATAATGGGCCTCAAATTGCTTTTTATATAGTATAATGCACCCCCATAGTCCTTCATATAGTTTAATGAAACCGACATAGTCCTAAATATATTATAATGTACCCCCAGAGTCCTCCATATATTAAATTCACCTTCCATAGCCTTCCATATATTATAATGCACCCCCATAGTCCTTCAGATATTGCAATGCAAGTATAGTCCTCCACATAGTATAATGCACTTCCATAGTTCTCCATATATTATAATGCACCCGATAGTCCTCTATATATTATAATTCACCCTTGTTAGCCTGTCAAATATTATAATGCACCCCCCAGTCCTCCAGATATTGTAATGCACCTATAGTCTTCCAGTCCATGTATTGTAATGCACCATCCATAGCCCTCTATATATTATAATGCACGCAAATAGCCCTCCATATACTATATTGCTCACCCATAGTCCTCCATATATTATAATTCACACCATAATCCTCCATGTTTTATAATGCACCCCCATAGTCCTCCATATATTGTAACATACCCCATAGTCTTCCATTTATAAAACCCTCCCTATATTCCTTTATATTTTAAAATGCAGCCCATTACAATTTCAGCACCAAATCTGCATCTCTTGGGAAAAAAATGCATACAAATGGTTTTGATACCGTTTCATTGCGGTTTTCTGCCAGAAGGTGAAAATTCAATGCTGAAATCTTGTGCAGACATTTCAGCACCAATTTTGCACTACCTGCTAGAAAACCACACCAAAATGATGTCAAAACTGTTTGTCTGCATTTTTTTCAAGAGATACAGATTTGGTGGTGAAATTTTTTCACTATATTCCTGCATCCAATCTACACCTCTTGACAAAAAAAAAAAAAAATTACATCAAAAGCGCATTCGTTATGATGTGGTATTGATGCGATTATATGCCAGGAGGTATAGATTGGGTGAAGGTATATGGTGTTAAAATTTCAGCACCAAATCTGAATTTCTTGGCAAAAAAATGCGTTTTTCTGCCAGTAGATGGAGATCTATGAACTCTGTGACCTCACTGAGGTCACTGAGTTTAATGAGGTTACCTGAGGTCAGGCTACCTGTGGTCACAGGTGGAGGACCGTGGGAACCTCCAGCTGTGACCGCAAATAACATGAGTGATGTCACTGCTCATCGATGCGGCTCCGTCTCTGCCTGAAGCTCACAGTGGGCGGTCATGTTCTATGTCCACATGCTGTGACTTTAGTAATGTAGCAAAGCTGGAATCGTCATGGGACTTCATAACCTGGACCTGGGTATTTTTAGGGTTAACAAAACGGTGGAAGAGGATTTTTTTTGTATTTTATTTCAAATAAAGGATTTTTTGGTATTTATGTTTATTTCTTTTCACACTTACAGTATTACTAATGGGGGTCTCATAGGCTCTCCCCATTACTAATCTAGGGCTTAGTGGCAGCTGTGAGCTGTTATTAACCACTTATTGCCCCGATTGCCACTGCACCAAGGCAATTGTGATGAGCCTGGTAAAGTTCTGGGATTGTTGCATCTAATGGATGCAACAATCCTGGGCAGCTGCAGGTTGCTATTTTAAGGCTGGGGCTCCCAATAATCATGGATCTCCTCAACCTGAGGATACCAGATCCCAGCTGTTGGCTTTATCATGGCTGGGTATCAAATCTGGGGGAACCGCGTGTCGTTTTTTTAAAATTATTTATTTAAATATTTTTAAAAAAAGCCAAGGTGGTCCCTCTTATTTTGATACACAGCCAAGATAAGCACACAGCTGGGGGCTGCAGCCTGTAGGTGTATGCTTTATCTGTGCTGGGTATCACTGTTTTTTACTTATTTTTTTTTTTTTACTTATTTATTTATTTCTACACCAATAGAGACACACACACCTCACATCAGTGTCTCTGACTGTTTCTGAGGTGGTCAGATACTTTTTAAACCTAAGATCCCCCCAGACTAGGTAAAACTGGACTCACTCCCAATAGTTGGAGCACAAATTCTTGTGTGTGATGCCTTGTGTGGTGGACGCCTTGTGTGGTAAATCTTCTCATTCACCTGTATTTACTTTGTGCCTATTACTGGCTTTACATGATTCTATATGACTTTTTTAGCATCTGGCTACCAAATGGAGCAGTTTCCGTTTACATTTTTTTACCTGCAACCTCATATGGCCAGTATATAGTCTACTATAGCCACATATTTGTTGTATGCTACACATATATTTGGGTAATCATTTTGTACTATCTTCATTGCTGCATATTAAGGCAGCAATGGTGATAGCACAAGAACAATAGTCCATTACAAGGGCTATGCCAAGGATTACAAATTGATATTCACACCCTATAATAAAAAAAGCATGCGGGACAGCACATGCATAATTCATGGCATCATATTATAGGCAAACAATTTACATGGAAAAAATATACTCATATTGTTACGCTCATTTCTACCTAAAGCACCAAGTGCGTCAGTGTATGTAATCCAGGTTGCCTATCTTTGCAGAAAGAGTGTTTGCATGCCCACTCCCTGTTTTTCCCTTGTTATGCATATGATGTCTGCAAATATCAGCTTGTTTAATCTTGGACTATCAAACCTGTGCTCATTTTCATGTATACACCTTACACTGGAGTATTCCACTTGTTACCATGCTGTACTTTTATACTTTCGGAATAAAATCTGCTTAATGTTATACATGGGTGAGTTCTGCAAGCCATTCCCCTTATGCTGGTACAAGGTTTCTAAATTACTCACATATCTTTGCTGAGCACCACTGCAGTGTATGAAGGAAATATGTTTGCTGTATGCCAGCATTAACTCTTCAATACTTCCTATGCAATAAATATTCAGCAACTCCTAGCCGGAGTGACATTCGTGGTGAAGGCGAATGGGACACTAGTGGAAAAATGTACCAAAACCTTTAAAGGAATATGTCAGCAGGTTTTTGTTACCTCAACTGAGAGCAGCATAATGTAGGCAAAGATATCCTGAATCTAACGATGTATCACTTAGATTACTGTGTACACTAGATTTTCTCACAGAAGGCGGCGGAGTCCAACTACAGCTCATGAGCTCCTCAGTCAGACTTATGATAAAGCCAGGATGCTTAAACTAACATTGCATGTAAATAATAGAAAACAGTTTGAGACACAGGGCCGTAATCTGAATGTTAACTCTTACAGCATGCTGTTTTAAGATTTTATAGCAAAAACCTGCAGACAGATTTCCTTTAAGAGGCTTGTACCTTTAAATAAATTTTGCACATACTACTCAAGCGTGCCTAATCATGCTAAACACAAGTATAGATGAATCACTTTAAAGGCCACATTACACGCAATGACATAGCTAACTAGAGGTCGTTGGGGTCACGGAATTCGTGACGCATATCCAGCCTCGTTAGCGATGTCATTGTGTGTGACACATACGAGCGACCACTAACAATGTAAAATCCTCACCAAATCGTTAATTGTTGACACGTCGTCCATTTCCCAAATATCGTTACTGGTGCTGCAGGTTATTTGTCGTTCCTGAGGCAGCACACATCACTACGTGTGACACCCCAGGAACGATGAACAACACCGTACCTGCATCCTCCGGTAATGAGGTGGGCGTGACTTTCATGTGGCTGCTCTCCGCCTCTCCACTTCTATTGGACGCCTGCCTTGTGACGTCGCTGTGACGCCGCATGAATGGCCCCCTTAGAAAAGAGGTTGTTCGCTGGCCGCAAAGACATCGTTAAGAAGGTAAGTATGTGTGATGGGTACTAGCGATTTTGTCCGCCATAGGCAGCGATTTGCCCGTGACGCACAAACGACGGGAGCGGGTGCTTTCACGAGCGACATTGCTAGCGTGTAAAGTGCCCTTTAGTATTGTACCTCTCTGCTCCATCCTTGTGTGCCTTGAAGTGGACATACTATGTTTGTATGCCTCATTTCAGTTTAAAAACCATGCTCATAGGCCTCATTTAGTTTTAACCATTAAAGATAACCTATCATCAGGATTTAAATTATTAAAGTAAAGGTATGGCCATAACGACCCTGTTATACTGATTTAATGGATACCTGTAGTGAAAAAACCCATAGTCTGGTTCTTGTTTAATTCACTTTAGACGTTTTGTATAACTCTTCTTGCATTGGTGCCGGACCGTGAGTAAAGACTTTGGCTCTTCCATGGCCCCTCTGCATTTGTATGAGCCTCTTTCTTAACCCCTTCAAGACCTCTAACATACTCCTATCGGACCATGACATATTGAGTATCGGGTACATCATGGTGAGCGCGGAACAGAAAGTGATCAAAAAATATTGTAACCCAAAATGATTCCAATAAAAACTCCAACTTATCCCACAAAAATCAGCCCTCACAAGACTCTGTCGGCATAAAAATAAAATAAACTATAGCCATCAAAATTCGGTGATGCAAAAAAACTTTATTTTGTAAAAAAGCAGGTTTTATCATGATAGTAGCCAAACCTAGAAAAACTATATAAATCTGTTATCACTGTAATCATACTGACCTGAGGAAAAAAGCTGCCTAAGCTCTGATAGCACATGGTGTATGGTGTAAAAAATAAATAAATAAAAGTAATTCTTCAACTGCGATTGGGTTGTTCATTCTGGTTCCAAAGATCAGTTTGGCGTGGCTCACCTTTCTCCTGCATTATATGCTGAGCACGTACATCGGGGATTACGGCTAAATCTCTTAAAATCTTGATTCAAATGAAATTCCCAATGGACAATTCGCTGTACTGAGGAGAGAGAGTCACTTTGCTCACCTGTCAGTCCTGTGGTGCGGCGGTGTCCATCTCTTTACATCTCTTCTAAGTGGGCACAAAATTGTGGTCAACAGTTTTGTTCACCTTTGAAAAGATGGACATCGCTCAACAGAGGCCAAACAGAGTCTGGAGTAACTCTGCTGCATGATTATAGTGAATATATCTTTTGGGAGTTTTACCTGAATCACATATTTCAGAGATGAAGATGGAAATTGTTCTGTACCCCAATTTTCCACCAAATAGCATTCAACTCAACTCACAAAAATACATGTCCCCACTCAGAGCCATCATCTGTTAATGGAAATATAGGGGGCTTCCATATTGTATTGTACACAGAGTTGAGCCAATTCTGAAGGCCCCGTTACACGCAACAACATCGCTAACAAGATATTGCTGGGGTTATGGAATTCGTGAAGCACATGCGGCCTCGTTAGCGACGTCGTTGCGTGTGACACCTACGAGCGACCGCTAACGATTCGAATACTTACCAAAATCATTGATTGTTGACACATCATTCATTTATTTCAAATATTGTTGCTCGTTTGTCGTTCCTGAGGCAGCACACTTCGCTACGTGTGACACCCCAGGAACTACAAACAATAGCGTTCTTGTGTCCTCCGGCAACGAGGTGGGCATGACGTTAATGCGGCTGCTCTCCACCCCTCCGCTTCTATTGGTGGCCCGCTGTGTGACGCTGCTGTGACGCCGCATGAACCTCCACCTTAGGAAAGAGTTTGTTCGGCCGGCCACAGCGACATCGTTAAGAAGGTAAGTACGTGTGACGCGTCCAAGCGGTATTGTTCGCCACGGGCAGCGATTTGCCCGTGACGCCCAAACGACGGGGGTGGGTGCAATCGCTAGTGATATCGCTAGCGATGTCGCTGCGTGTAAAGCGGCCTTTAGTCTCGCAGGCCACAGTCACTGCTCCCTCTCTGCTTACATTGACTCTGTGGGTTTTTAGTTCCACTGGAGGCATAAACACTGATAGATGCATCTGCTTGCCACCTGAAAATACTGACAGGCTGCCTGTTCTAAAAATCAACAATGCCTGGATTGGCCCAGACTGCTTAACCCCACCGTATAGCAGCAGCGAAACGTAAAGCCAAATCAATTGCTCCTTTTTTTCTAATGTATTCCCATGCTCTCCTTCCCAGCCTAAAAAGATATACAGTTCATGGTTTCTTCTTTTTCTTGTTCTATTCCTCCTCTCCCATATCAACAGGGTCATCATGCGGCCCTTGCTCAAAATTTTTAGAGGGCCAACAGTCAGTCCTTCCTCACATATACTTAGGAGGACCATCAGACGTCCCTCACTCATAAATTTTGCAGTTACTAGGAAGATCCACTTAACAACCAATGAGTGGACAAGTGCTTGTGGCCAGGAATGCTACATTTCCCTGATGGCACAATGAGTGAACTTTGTGTAAGTTGAGTAACACCCTGTAAGGGCACTCCAACACAGAGGATTGCATGCCCTCATTCCATCAGGGTTTTCTCCACCTCTGACAACAGTTCCAGCACCCTCTCTCCATCTTCGAATTGTCGTCTCGGAGCACATTGTCCATATCAGTCACAAGCTGTGAGCATTGCAGCACTGCCTTTCTGAAGCAGTAAACTAATTTGTTTAAGTGACAAACAGCACACAGCCACAGAGTTGTTGTAAGGTATATCAGACCAGACTGATCTGTGGCTCTTGCCGCTGAACCTACAATCAGGCATGGTCATATTTGATAATAGTTGTAACCTTGTGGTGGCTCTGAAGCTTGGCAAGCTTGGCAAGCTTGCACATGGACTATGCTTGTCCAACCTGCTCAACCTAATGGTTGAGTAGTTTCTGAAACCTACACAGATTTGCCTGCGCTGTTTGTGAAGGTATGCAGTGTATGTGCATATCTCCACAAGTCAGCTACAACTGCTCTGGTCTGGCAGTGTTGCAGCAGTGCTTGCAAGTGCCAGCTCACTGACTGGTTTGCAACATGACCACATGCTGGAACTCAAACGCTCACTGCTTATAATTAAAGAGGAAGCTATGCAAGTGGACCAGTTGGAAATGTTGCCCTAAAAATGTTGATGTTTAGGTGTGTGAACACTAAGAGTTTCTGGAACCTTTAGCCTGCTTTACACGTTGCAATTTCGCAAATGATATCGTATGCGATTTGCAATGCCCCCATCGTATGTGTGGCACGTTCAATTTGTTGAACGTGCTGCACAAACGATTAACCCCCATCACACATACTTACCCGTCCATACGACCTTGATGTGGGCGGCGAACGTCCACTTCCTGGAGTGGGAGGGACGTTCAGCGTCACATCGACGTCACGCGGCAGCCAGCCAATGGAAGCGGAGGGGCAGAGATGAGCGGGACGTAAACATCATGCCTACCTCTTTCCTTCCACATTGCCAGCTGGAGCCGCGGGAGGCAGGTAAGATCTGTTCAATGTTCCCTGGGTGTCTTACATTGCGATGTGTGCTGCCTCGGGAACCTTGAACAACCCGACGTGCAATTCGTCAGGATTCAACGACGTGTATGCGATGAACGTTTTAACATTCAATCGCAATCGCACGTACCTGTCACACACTACAATGTACCTTACGATGCCGGATGTGCGTCACTTACGACGTGACCCCGCCGACACATCGTAAGATATATTGTACCGTGTAAAGCGGGCTTTAGCCATGGTAAAGCAGACAGGTGGGGGCTGATATTTTCAGACTTGTAACTCCCATGATTATTTGCCCATTCTCCGCTTAAAAATATCAGCCTGTAGCCACCCAAGAATTGGCACATCACTTTAGATTAGGCAATTCTGGCACTTAACCCCTCCCTCTCCTCCGTAGCGCCCGCAATCAGCTTCACAGCTGTGACCTGATCTCAAGATCGGGTTACAGTCGCATGACACTCTCGTTCACGCTCACAGCAGAGCCTGAGCCGGGGGTTATTAGCATATCGCATCCGATGCTCTCGCATCGGATGCCATACACTCGTGTGAGTCCAGCCTTACATGTATTACGGTATCTAGTAATCCATTGCGCACATTGCAGTGGTCTTTCAGTTTCTCATGGCTCATCATTTTTTCACTATCAATTTTGATTTTTTTTTGCAGTGCAAGGGAGTGTCTTTGAGGGTTAACCCCTTCACGACCAGCCGATTTTTCGCTTTCCATTTTTTTTCGCCATTCTTCTTCCAAGAGACGTAACTTTTTTTATTTTTCAATATTGTCATGTGAAGGCTCATTTTTTGCGGAATAAGCTGTACTTTTAAATTAAACCAAGTTTTATCATACAGTGTACTGGAAAACGGCAAAAAAATTCCAAATGCAGAAAAATTGCAAAAAAAGTGCAATAGCCCTATTGTTTTTGAGATATTTTATTCACTGTGTTTACTATATGGTACAACTGATGTGTGGGTGCGATGTCTCAGGTCAGTGCGAGTTTGTAGACACCAAACATGTATAGCTTTACTTTTAAATAAAGGGTTAAAAAAATATCGGAAGTTTGTCTGAAAAAAGTGGCGCACGTGAAAATCAGCTGAGATGTGCGCCGATCGCAGCAAACTGCCGGCGGCAGACCGCGGGCAGTAACACTATGACCGCTAGGACGTAATAATACTGCCTGCGGTCGTTGAGGGGTTAAATAATCTCCTTCACTTGATAAATTTGTTATTGCTGTTAGAAATCACAATTTTTGCACTTTCCCCTTGACATTGTTTGGTATTGCAGATACATCGATAGCTTACTCTTTTTTTGGGGGGGAGTGAGCATGTTTCTGCCATCCCAGAATTTGTGGAATTTCTGGACTAATGGACATAAAGTATAATGGCTCACACACCTCTTTGCACTGTATAATGTAATGGCCCACACATAGCCATTGAAATACTGTAATGGCCTCCATATAGCCCTCCAAAAATGATCATGGGTCCTACATAGCCTTCCATATAGTAAAATTACTCAGCATAATCCTCCATATAGTATTATGCACCACCAATAGTCTTCCATTTAGTATAATGGGCCTCAAATTGCTTTTTATATAGTATAATGCACCCCCATAGTCCTTCATATAGTTTAATGAAACCGACATAGTCCTAAATATATTATAATGTACCCCCAGAGTCCTCCATATATTAAATTCACCTTCCATAGCCTTCCATATATTATAATGCACCCCCATAGTCCTTCAGATATTGCAATGCAAGTATAGTCCTCCACATAGTATAATGCACTTCCATAGTTCTCCATATATTATAATGCACCCGATAGTCCTCTATATATTATAATTCACCCTTGTTAGCCTGTCAAATATTATAATGCACCCCCCAGTCCTCCAGATATTGTAATGCACCTATAGTCTTCCAGTCCATGTATTGTAATGCACCATCCATAGCCCTCTATATATTATAATGCACGCAAATAGCCCTCCATATACTATATTGCTCACCCATAGTCCTCCATATATTATAATTCACACCATAATCCTCCATGTTTTATAATGCACCCCCATAGTCCTCCATATATTGTAACATACCCCATAGTCTTCCATTTATAAAACCCTCCCTATATTCCTTTATATTTTAAAATGCAGCCCATTACAATTTCAGCACCAAATCTGCATCTCTTGGGAAAAAAATGCATACAAATGGTTTTGATACCGTTTCATTGCGGTTTTCTGCCAGAAGGTGAAAATTCAATGCTGAAATCTTGTGCAGACATTTCAGCACCAATTTTGCACTACCTGCTAGAAAACCACACCAAAATGATGTCAAAACTGTTTGTCTGCATTTTTTTCAAGAGATACAGATTTGGTGGTGAAATTTTTTCACTATATTCCTGCATCCAATCTACACCTCTTGACAAAAAAAAAAAAAAATTACATCAAAAGCGCATTCGTTATGATGTGGTATTGATGCGATTATATGCCAGGAGGTATAGATTGGGTGAAGGTATATGGTGTTAAAATTTCAGCACCAAATCTGAATTTCTTGGCAAAAAAATGCGTTTTTTCTGCCAGTAGATGGAGATCTATGAACTCTGTGACCTCACTGAGGTCACTGAGTTTAATGAGGTTACCTGAGGTCAGGCTACCTGTGGTCACAGGTGGAGGACCGTGGGAACCTCCAGCTGTGACCGCAAATAACATGAGTGATGTCACTGCTCATCGATGCGGCTCCGTCTCTGCCTGAAGCTCACAGTGGGCGGTCATGTTCTATGTCCACATGCTGTGACTTTAGTAATGTAGCAAAGCTGGAATCGTCATGGGACTTCATAACCTGGACCTGGGTATTTT
Source organism: Anomaloglossus baeobatrachus (assembly GCF_048569485.1). NCBI lineage: Eukaryota > Metazoa > Chordata > Amphibia > Anura > Aromobatidae > Anomaloglossus > Anomaloglossus baeobatrachus. The sequence goes on along the minus strand of NC_134353.1, from coordinate 592,936,847 downwards.
TAGGGTTAACAAAACGGTGGAAGAGGATTTTTTTTGTATTTTATTTCAAATAAAGGATTTTTTGGTATTTATGTTTATTTCTTTTCACACTTACAGTATTACTAATGGGGGTCTCATAGGCTCTCCCCATTACTAATCTAGGGCTTAGTGGCAGCTGTGAGCTGTTATTAACCACTTATTGCCCCGATTGCCACTGCACCAAGGCAATTGTGATGAGCCTGGTAAAGTTCTGGGATTGTTGCATCTAATGGATGCAACAATCCTGGGCAGCTGCAGGTTGCTATTTTAAGGCTGGGGCTCCCAATAATCATGGATCTCCTCAACCTGAGGATACCAGATCCCAGCTGTTGGCTTTATCATGGCTGGGTATCAAATCTGGGGGAACCGCGTGTCGTTTTTTTAAAATTATTTATTTAAATATTTTTAAAAAAAGCCAAGGTGGTCCCTCTTATTTTGATACACAGCCAAGATAAGCACACAGCTGGGGGCTGCAGCCTGTAGGTGTATGCTTTATCTGTGCTGGGTATCACTGTTTTTTACTTATTTTTTTTTTTTTACTTATTTATTTATTTCTACACCAATAGAGACACACACACCTCACATCAGTGTCTCTGACTGTTTCTGAGGTGGTCAGATACTTTTTAAACCTAAGATCCCCCCAGACTAGGTAAAACTGGACTCACTCCCAATAGTTGGAGCACAAATTCTTGTGTGTGATGCCTTGTGTGGTGGACGCCTTGTGTGGTAAATCTTCTCATTCACCTGTATTTACTTTGTGCCTATTACTGGCTTTACATGATTCTATATGACTTTTTTAGCATCTGGCTACCAAATGGAGCAGTTTCCGTTTACATTTTTTTACCTGCAACCTCATATGGCCAGTATATAGTCTACTATAGCCACATATTTGTTGTATGCTACACATATATTTGGGTAATCATTTTGTACTATCTTCATTGCTGCATATTAAGGCAGCAATGGTGATAGCACAAGAACAATAGTCCATTACAAGGGCTATGCCAAGGATTACAAATTGATATTCACACCCTATAATAAAAAAAGCATGCGGGACAGCACATGCATAATTCATGGCATCATATTATAGGCAAACAATTTACATGGAAAAAATATACTCATATTGTTACGCTCATTTCTACCTAAAGCACCAAGTGCGTCAGTGTATGTAATCCAGGTTGCCTATCTTTGCAGAAAGAGTGTTTGCATGCCCACTCCCTGTTTTTCCCTTGTTATGCATATGATGTCTGCAAATATCAGCTTGTTTAATCTTGGACTATCAAACCTGTGCTCATTTTCATGTATACACCTTACACTGGAGTATTCCACTTGTTACCATGCTGTACTTTTATACTTTCGGAATAAAATCTGCTTAATGTTATACATGGGTGAGTTCTGCAAGCCATTCCCCTTATGCTGGTACAAGGTTTCTAAATTACTCACATATCTTTGCTGAGCACCACTGCAGTGTATGAAGGAAATATGTTTGCTGTATGCCAGCATTAACTCTTCAATACTTCCTATGCAATAAATATTCAGCAACTCCTAGCCGGAGTGACATTCGTGGTGAAGGCGAATGGGACACTAGTGGAAAAATGTATCAAAACCTTTATAGGAATATGTCAGCAGGTTTTTGTTACCTCAACTGAGAGCAGCATGATGTAGGCAAAGATATCCTGAATCTAACGATGTATCACTTAGATTACTGGGTACACTAGATTTTCTGACAGAAGGCGGCGGAGTCCAACTACAGCTCATGAGCTCCTCAGTCAGTCTTATGATAAAGCCAGGATGCTTAAACTAACATTGCATATAAATAATAGAAAACAGTTTGAGACACAGGGCCGTAATCTGAATGTTAACTCTTACAGCATGCTGTTTTAAGATTATATAGCAAAAACCTGCAGCTAGATTTCCTTTAAGAGGCTTGTACCTTTAAATAAATTTTGCACATATTACTCAAGCGTGCTAATCATGCTAAACACAAGTATAGATGAATCACTTTAAAGGCCACGTTACACGCAACGACATAGCTAACTAGATGTCGTTGGAGTCACGGAATTCGTGACGCATATCCGGCCTCGTTAGCGACGTCGTTGCGTGTGACACGTACGAGCGACCACTAACGATGCAAAATACTCACCAAATCGTTGATTGTTGACACGTTGTCCATTTCCCAAATATGGTTGCTGGTGCTGGATGCAGGTTGTTCGTCGTTCCTGAGGCAGCACACATCGCTACGTGTGACACCCAGGAACGACGAACAACACCATACCTGCATCCTCCGTCAACGAGGTGGGCGTGACTTTCATGTGGCTGCTCTCTGCCCCTCTGCTTCTACTGAACGCCTGCCGTGTGACGTCGCTGTGACGCCGCATGAACCGCCTGTGGAGACACGGGGCTCAGTGGGTGTTCTCGTCCACTAAAACCCGCCGCCTTTAGAAAGACAGCGTGGCTCAGGGCTCATCCCAACTGAACGCCGGCCTCCTTAACCGTGGGCGTAACACTACTCAGACAACACAGGGTGAGGGAACCACAATAATTAGACTTTATTGGATCCCCAAACAATTAACGGCACATAACACATAACCAGCAAAACACACAAATGTAACAGGCAACAGAGTCTCACCCTTCCGCTGGCTCACCAGGGATTTAGAATGTCCGTGCCTCAGAGCTTCCAGGGCTGCTTACTCCAGTCCAGCAGCACCCCACTTTTGGCGGGCACCCACTGAGAAAGGAATAACGCCAGATTTAGGAAGCTGTGTGAGGTCTGCAAAGTCTGTAACAGGTGACTGAACTGTCCCAACCTGAGTGTCCTCCTTAGGTAGTCCTGGTATGATGATACAATCCTGGCAGCCGGAGTCGAAATCCCTAGGCTGTGGATATGGTCTCCAACCGGGTCCGGAGTCCCTAGATTGAAGCCATAAGATATCCTGATCCTCTAGTCAGCTCCAAAGAGCTTAGACTGGATCCATCAACCTTCATCCACCCTGGTGGCTTAAAGAAGTGCCTTTTATAGCCATAACCTTCCCTTAGGTTACACTGCGTCCTCATCGATTGGTTGGACAAGATTGCTTCTCCCATTGGATGAATTTCAAGCTGCATGGATAATGTTCATTTAAATGATGTGCATAGAAAGACTCAGTATATCTACATGGAGTCGGCAAGTCACAGACTCAACAATGGCTACTAAGGTAATCACATTATCAATACACAACTACAATACAATGGTTACTGGAAAAGTCTGGAGAACAATACGTCTAGCTTTCAGTGGCCAACACAATTACATTGAGTCAACAAGAGTCTTGTAAAAACAATGAGGGACTTCGCCCCATCTATAGACAATCTATCCTGCTGTCTGGCTGGATTTTAAGAAACTTTAACCCATGAGAGTCCATGTCGTCACATTCCTGCCCCTTCTTAATATTAGCCAGACATGATAGGCTTCCGATCAGCCTTCTCCTCTTGATGGGAAAGCCCATCCGCATTTCCATGGTTCTTGCCTTGTTTATGGGAGACGGAAAAATTGTAAGATTGTAATGCCAGACTCCACCTGAGCAAGCGTCCGTTGTCCCCGGCAGTGCGATTTAGCCAACTCAATGGATTGTGGTCAGTGAGGACTGTGAACTCATTGCCATAGAGGTAGGGCTGCAATTTTTTCAGAGCCCAGATTATGGCCAGGCATTCTTTTTCTATGGTGGCGTAAGCCCTCTCTCGGTCCAACAGTTTCCGGGAGAGATACGCTATCGGATGTTCCTCACCGTTGTCCCCCACTTGGCTAAGTACAGCTCCTAGTCCTGTGTCCGATGCGTCTGTTTGGACGATGAACCTGCGACGGAAGTCAGGAGCAGTCAAGACTGGGCTCTGGGCCAGTCGGTCTTTCAATTGGAAGAACGCAGTTTCACATTCTGGGGTCCAGATAAGGTTACGGGCATATCTTTTGGTGGTGAGGTCAGTGAGCGGTTTTGCTATGGTACTGTAATTGGGGATAAACTTTCGATAATAGTTTGCAGTTCCTAGAAACGCGCGGACCTGTTTTTGATTGACCGGGCGTGGCCACTGGGTAATGGCTTCTACTTTTGCAGGTTCGGGACGAATGCACCCACTTCCCACCCGATGTCCCAGGTATAGCACTTCGGCCATACCCATTTGGCATTTGTCAGGTCGGATGGTGAGCTGGGCTTTGGCTACCCTCTGCAGCACCTGGGATACATGCTGAAGATGCTCTTCCCAAGTGTCGCTGAAGATAGCGATGTCATCCAAATAGGCCTGGGCATACCCCTGACATCCCTCTAGTAAATGGTCTACCATCCTCTGGAAGGTGACTGGGGCATTTTTCATCCCAAAAGGCATGCTGGTAAACTCAAATAGGCCAAAAGGGGTTATGAAGGCTGATTTCTCTTGAGCGTCTTTTGTGAGTGGGATCTGCCAGTATCCCTTGCTCAAATCGAGGGTAGATATAAACCAAGACCCCCCTAACCTATCTAGTAGTTCATCCACCCGGGGCATGGGGTAAGCATCTGTAATCGTGACCTCATTGAGCCGTCTATAGTCCACACAGAAACGAGTACTCTTGTCCTTTTTTGGCACCAACACCACACTGGCAGCCCATGGGCTATGGGAGGGGACTATGACTCCCATATTTAACATGTCATCCACCTCGGCCTTCATCATTGCCAACACAGGAGGGGTCACCCGGTAGGCGGGTTGTCTTAGTGGGGTGGCTGACATGATGCTGGACCAGGGGTGTTCTACCAGGCTGACTGGTGAACAGGGTTTCATATGTTCCGAGTATGTCTGATATCTGTCGCTTCTGTGATGGACAAAGCTGCTCCCCTAGTGATACATCTTTTACCCCCATTTCCCTTTTGGAGTCCACTAATAGGTCTGGGATCTGGTCCAACTCTGGATCATCTAACTCTGGACAGCAAACTGCTAAATTGGTGACTTCTCGTTCCTCATAAGCTTTTAGCCTGTTGATGTGGTAGGTACGCTCACGAACACCTGCTCGATCCAGAGCCACGGTGTAGTCAGTATTGCCACATTTCTTGGCAATGGTGAATGGACCCGCCCACATGGCTTGCAGCTTGTTTTTCCGCACCGGTACTAGTACTAGGACCTTCTGTCCACAGGCAAATTCTCGGGGCCGGGCAGTGCGGTCGTAACATCGTTTTTGCCTTTCCTGAGCCACTTCTAAATTCCCATGGGCTAACGCCATGAGGTGCCTCATCCTTTCCCTAAACTTTTGAACATAGTCCAGTATGGGAACCTCTTCTGTGGGGAAGGTGCCCTCCCAACTCTCTCGTACCAGCTCTAGGGGCCCTCGTACTTTTCGGCCGTACAGCAATTCAAAGGGAGAGAACCCAGTGGAGTCCTGCGGCACCTCCCGGTAAGCAAAAAGGAGCTGCTGCAAGTTTTTCTCCCAGTCCCCCCCCTCGGACTCCACATATCGGCTAATGAGCTGTTTGAGCGTTTTGTTGAAGCGCTCACACAATCCTTTTGTTTCAGGATGGTAGGGGGTTGTGCGCATGGGGCGGACTCCATGTTTTTCCCACAGGGTGTGAATCAGTTCACTTTGGAACTGTGCCCCCTGGTCAGTCAATACTTCCTGTGGAAACCCTACCCGGCTAAAGATGTCCAGTAGAGCTTGAGTCACGTGCTCTGCATCTATGGAGGTTAAGGCAACGGCTTCTGGGTAACGGGTGGCAAAGTCTACCAGGGTGAGGATGAATCTTTTTCCACGGCGGCTGGGGATGGCTAAGGGGCGTACTATATCAATGGCAACTCTCTGGAACGGTTCTCCTATCAAGGGCATGGGCTGAAGTGGGGCACGGCATGGGACTCCCCCCATACGCTGACACACTGGGCAAGAGCCTCTGTATTTTTGCACTTCTTGAGTGACCCTTGGCCAGAAAAAACTACGCAGCAGGCGGGCCCGAGTCGTTTTGGTCCCCATGTGCCCAGCCGCAGGAACATCATGAGCTAAACACAATAGTTGGGGTCGCTATTGCTGGGGTACCACAAGCTGATGTACACGGGTCCAGGGTTTTTCTGGGCAGGATGCGGGCTTCTCCCGATATAAGAGGCCTTTTTCCCCATCTATATACCTCCCCCTGATTTCCTCCCCCAGGTTGGGCGGCCGCACTACGGATAAGCTCTAGGGTGGGGTCTGACAGTTGAGCTTCCCTGAACTCCTTACGATCTATCTCCCCCCAATCAATGGCCACAGTTGGATCTGATGTACTCACATTTGTTGGCTCTGATGAGGAGGCTGAAGATTGAGGAGTTGGGTTCTCCTCTGATGGGCTGGAAGAAAGACCTGCACCAGGATGGTGTTTGGCTTGGCTGCGGGTGATGGCGGTGACAAACTGGCTGGATAGTCCTTGTCCTAGGTCATTTCCCAAAATTACAGGGGTGGGGAGGCCATCCATGAGCCCCACTTCAACTTCTCCTTGGTCAGTTCCCCAGTCCAACTGCACTCGTGCCAGAGGGATGTTCGAGCGCTGGCCCCCAGCAAGGGTGATGGTCACTTGGCGGCCAGGTAAATGATGTTCTGTGGGAACAATATCTGGGCTGACCAGGGTGATGGAAGATCCCGAGTCTCGAAGTCCCTGAGCCTGTATATCACCGACCTTGACCGTCTGGATGTGGGGATGGAGGTTAGCTGGTGTACGGTGTTCGGCCTGCCGTAGGGTGTGGACTGGATAAACCACTTCCTCAGCTATTGGTGTTTCTCGGGAGTAGCATTCCTCAGGTCTCGTTGGTTCATCTTGGCATATGCTGACTGGTAGACGGGCTCCAGGCATGGGGCCCCGGTTTTGTAGACACTCTTTGGCCATGTGTCCAAGGCGCCCACACATATAACAGCGCCGTGGGTTAGACAAGTCACCCACCCTGTTGGTAAACCTTTGTCTTGTTGGGGCTTCTGTGGGGTAACGAGTTAGTCCAGCACGTGAGTCTGGGGGTCGCTTTGCTCCATGGTTGAGGGACCTCCTCAGATCGGTGGGCCTATTGGGCCTCCAGCTGGGTCGGTTAGCTGTAAATTCGTCAGCCAATCGCGCTGCTTGCTCTGGGGTGTCGGGCTTCCTGTCAGCTACCCATTCTCGGATATCTGGGTCCATCTGCTCCAGCAGCTATTCAAGCACTATCACATCCCGGAGGGCAGCAGCGGAGTGGGTAGCCCGACCATCGAGCCAGCGATTACAGTGTCGTCGTAGTTGACTGCCAAATTCGACGTACGAGACACCCTGACGAGACATAGTTCGGAACTTAGTGCGATGTCTCTCGGGTGTTATGGTAAAAAGGGCCAACAAAGTGTCCTTAATAATTCCGTAGTCCAAGCAGTCTTGAGGCCCAAGTGATCGGACAGCCTCCTGGGCCCGGACCGGCAAGCTTGTCCACAGGTATTTGGACTACTCATCTGTGGGCACCTGGTGCATACGCATTAGCATCTCAAAGTTTTGCAAGTGTTCATCTATCTCAGTGCTGGAATCATTAAACACTGGCACATCCCTGTAGCGAAGATGACTTCCTTGGTGGTGGTCTATCCTGGAGTTAGGTCCTGATGGTGAGGGAATTGGAAATCCAAACACAAATTGCAGAACACCAGCCCTCTCTTCCCTTGAAGCTTCAGGCCCCAATGCAGTAAACAATTCCTTGACTCGGGCTGCTTGGGTTTGGTTTGTTTCCAGACTGTCACTGGATCTAGGATGAGATACAGGGTTTACCTCCTCTGATACCACAACGGCAGTGTCCTCATCATCCTCTGCATCATTCTGGGCATCCCAACAGACTAATTTCCGGATCAAGTCTGACCGAGTGTCAGTGTTCCTGTAGTCAATCTTTCGCATCTGGCACAGATCCTGTAGCATCCATTTACTGCTGCGGTCGTAACTCCTCTCTGGTCCTTGTCCCATGGCTGAGCTGGTGGGGTTGGACATGGCAGCGTCCGAAACCTGAATGCCTCCCCTATGGCCTGCTGGGTATGCTTATGTGCCTCCCTGGTTGTTGAGCCCTGGACGGTGTCCGAAAACACCAGTCCACTGCAGCTCCCCTGGGTAAACCAGGCTGAGTAGTATCCCACTGCTGCCACCAATTGTGGAGACACGGGGCTCAGTGGGTGCTCTCGTCCACTAAAACCCGCCGCCTTTAGAAAGACAGCGTGGCTTAGGGCTCATCCCAACTGAACGCCGGCCTCCTTAACCATGGGCGTAACACTACTCAGACAACACAGGGTGAGGGAACCACAATAATTAGACTTTATTGGATCCCCAAACAATTAACGGCACATAACACATAACCAGCAAAACACTCAAATGTAACAGGCAACAGAGTCTCACCCTTCCGCTGGCTCACCAGGGATTTAGAAAGTCCATGCCTCAGAGCTTCCAGGGCCGCGTACTCCAGTCCATCAGCACCCCGCTTTCGGCAGGCACCCACCGAGAAAGGAATAGCGCCAGATTCAGGAAGCTGTGTGAGGTCTGTAAAGTCTGTAGCCAGGTGACCGGATTGTCCCAACCTGAGTGTCCTCCTTAGGTAGTCCTGATATGATGTTACAATCCTGGCAGCCGGAGTCGAAATCCCTAGGCTGTGGATATGGTCTCCAACCGGATCCGGAGTCCCTAGATTGAAGCCATAAGATATCCTGATCCTCTAGTCAGCTCCAAAGAGCTTAGACTGGATCCATCAACCTTCATGCACCCTGGTGGCTTAAAGAAGTGCCTTTTATAGCCATAACCTTCCCTTAGGTTACACTGCGTCCTCATCGATTTGTTGGACAAGATTGCTTCTCCCATTGGATGAATTTCAAGCTGCATGGATAATGTTCATTTAAATGATGTGCATAGAAAGACTCAGTATATCTACATGGAGTCGGCAAGTCACAGACTCAACAATGGCTACAATGGTTACTGGAAAAGTCTGGAGAACAATACGTCTAGCTTTCAGTGGCCAACACAATTACATCGAGTCAACAAGAGTCTTGTAAAAACAATGAGGGACTTCTCCCCCATCTATAGACAATCTATCCTGCTGTCTGGCTGGATTTTAAGAAACTTTAACCCATGAGAGTCCATGTCGTCACACCACCCCCTTAGAAAAGAGGCTGTTCGCCGGCCACAGCGACATCGTTAAGAAGGTAAGTATGTGTGACTGGTACTAGCGATTTTGTCTGCCACGGGCAGCGATTTGCCGTGACGCACAAACGACAGGGGCGGGTGCTTTCACGAGAGACATTGCTAGCGTGTAAAGTGCCCTTTAGTATTGTACCTCTCTGCTCCATCCTTGTGTGCCTTGAAGTGGACATACTATGTTTCTATGCCTCATTTCAGTTTAAAAACCATGCTCATAGGCCTCATTTAGTTTTAACCATTAAAGATAACCTATCATCAGGATTTAACTTATTAAAGTAAAGGTATGGCCATAACGACCCTGTTATACTGATTTAATGGATACCTGTAGTGAAAAAACCCATAGTCTGGTTCTTGTTTAATTCACTTTAGACGTTTTGTATAACTTCTTGCATTGGTGCCGGACCGTGAGTAAAGACTTTGGCTCTTCCATGGCCCCTCTGCATTTGTATGAGCCTTTTTCTTAACCCCTTCAAGACCTCTAACATACTTCTATCTGACCATGACATATTGGGTATCGGGTACATCATGGTGAGCGCGGAACAGAAAGCAATCAAAAAATATTGTAACCCAAAATGATTCCAATAAAAACTCCGACTTATCCCGCAAAAATCAGCCCTCACAAGACTCTGTCGGCATAAAAATAAAATAAACTATAGCCATCAAAATTCGGTGATGAGAAAAAACTTTATTTTGTAAAAAAGCAGGTTTTATCATGATAGTAGCCAAACCTAAAAAAAACTATATAAATCTGGTATCACTGTAATCATACTGACCTGAGGAAAAAAGCTGCCTAAGCTCTGATAGCACATGGTGTATGGTGTAAAAAAATAAATAAAAGTAATTCTTCATCTACAGTTGGGTTGTTCATTCTGGTTCCAAAGATCAGTTTGGCGTGGCTCACCTTGCTCCTACATTATATGCTGAGCACATACATCGGGGATTACGGGTAAATCTCTGAAAATCTTGATTGAAATTAAATTCCCAATGGACAATTCACTGTACTGAGGAGAAAGAGTCACTTTGCTCACCTGTCTGGCCTGTGGTGCGGCGGTGTCCATCTTTTTACATCTCTTCTAAATGGGCACAAAATTGTGGTCAACAACAGTTTTGTTCACCTTTCAAAAGATGGACATCACTCAACAGAGGCCAAACGGAGTCTGGAGTAACTCTGCTGCATGATTATAGTGAATATATCTTTTAGGAGTTTTACCTGAATCACATATTTCAGAGATGAAGATGGAAATTGTTCTGTACCCCAAATTTCCACCAAATAGCATTCAACTCAACCCACAAAAATACATGTCCCCACTCAGATCCATCATCTGTTAATGGAAATATAGGGGGCTTCCATATTGTATTGTACACAGAGTTGAGCCAAGTCTGAAGGCCCCGTTACACGCAATGACATCACTAACGAGATATTGCTGGGGTTATGTAATTCGTGCCGCACACCCGGCCTCGTTAGCGGCGTCGTTGCGTGTGACACCTACGAGCGACCGCTAACAATCCGAATACTTACCAAAATCATTGATTGTTGACACGTCGTTCATTTATTTCAAATATCGTTGCTCGTTTGGTACGCAGGTTGTTTTGTCGTTCCTGAGGCAGCACACTTCGCTACGTGTGACACCCCAGGAACGACAAACAACAGCGTTCATGGGTCCTCCGGCAACGAGCTGGGCGTGACGTTAATGCGGCTGCTCTCCACCCCTCCGCTTCTATAGGTGGCCCGCTGTGTGACGCCGCATGAACCTCCACCTTAGAAAAGAGTTTGTTAGCTGGCCACAGCGACGTCGTTAAGAATGTAAGTACGTGTGACGCATCCAAGCGGTATTGTTCGCCACGGGCAGCGATTTGCCCGTGATGCACAAACGACGGGGATTGGTGCGATCGCTAGCGATATTGCTAGTGATGTCGCTGCGTGTAAAGCGGCCTTTAGTCTCGCAGGCCACAGTCACTGCACCCTCTCTGCTTACATTGACTCTAGGGGTTTTTAGTTCCACTGGAGTCATAATCACTGATAGATGCATCTGCTTGCCACCAAAAAAATACTGACAGGCTGCCTGTTCTAAAAATGAACAATGCCTGGATTGGCCCAGACTGCTTAACCCAGCGGAACATAAAGCCAAATCAATTGCTCCTTTTTTCTAATGTATTCCCATGACCACCTTCCCAGCCTAAAAAGATATACAGTTCATGGTTTCTTCTTTTTCTTGTTCTATTCCTCCTCTCCCATATCAACAGGGTCATCATGCGGCCCTTGCTCAAAATTTTTAGAGGGCCAACCGGCAGCCCTCACATAAACTTAGGAGGGCCATCAGACGTCCCTCACTCATAAATTTTGCAGTTACTAGGAAGAGCACTTAATAACCAATAAGTGGACAAGTGCTTGTGGCCAGAAATGCTACATTTCCCTGATGGCGCAATGAGTGAACCTTGTGTAAGTCGAGTCACACCCTGGAACGGCACTCCAACACAGAGGATTGCATGCCCTCATTCAATCAGGGTTTTCTCCACCTCTGACAACAGTTCCAGCACCCTCTCTCCATCTTCGAATTGTCGTCTCGGAGCACATTGTCCATATCAGTCACAAGCTGTGAGCATTGCAGCACTGCCTTTCTGAAGCAGCAAACTAATTTGTTTAACCCCTTAATGACCTTTGACGTACTGGGTACGTCACGGTGACATGGTGCTAAACGACCCTTGACGTACCCAGTACATCATGGCGAAATCGCGGTCCCGGAGCCCCGGGGAGTCCAATTTCTTTGATTAAACGGTAGATTCGGGAAGGAGGGGACCTCTGCCTGACCTCAGGAGGGGTGGTGCCTCCTCCCCGAACCTACAGAGGCTGTGATTGGCTGACAAACGCCGCTCAGCCAATTACAGTCACTGTAATGTTCCAGCCATTGAAAATGGCTGGAACATTTAAATCCAGCCCTGATCAGTGCTGCTGTAGCACTGGCCATTGGCTGGAGCTGGGTGATCGGTGCTTCACCCACCCCCAGCTCTGATTGGAGAGACCGGTCTTGTGACCGCTCTCTCCAATCAATGTGGATCTGCGGCCTGTGACCATCCCTGGAAGCCGAGGAGAGCGGTCTCTGCGGGTGCCCATCAGTAAGTTGCCGCCCGCCCCTGTCCCCGATCGCCCTGCCAGCCCCGCCACTGTCTCCGATCGCCCCGCCGCTGCTCCCGATCCACCGCTGTCCCCGCCGCTATGCTCGCTACTGTCCCCGCCGCTGCTCCGGATCCACCGCTGTCCCCGCCGCCACGCTCGCCACTGTCTCCGCCGCTGCTCCGGATCCACCGCTGTCCCCGCCGCCACGCTCGCCACTGTCCCCGCCGCCGCTCCGGATCCACCGCTGTCCCCGCCGCCACGCTCGCCACTGTCCCCGCCGCCGCTCCGGATCCACCGCTGTCCCCGCCGGCACGCTCGCCACTGTCCCCGCCGCTGCTCCGGATCCACCGCTGTCCCCGCCGCCACGCTCGCCACTGTCCCCGCCGCTCCGGATCCACCACTGTCCCCGCCGCCGCTCCGGATCCACCGATGTCCCTGCCGCCACGCTCGCCACTGTCCCCGCCGCCACCCCCGGATCCACCGCTGTCCCCGCCGCCATGCTTGCCACTGTCCCCGCCGCCGCTCCGGATCCACCACTGTCCCCGCCGCCACTCCGGATCCACCGCTGTCCCTGCCGCCACGCTCGCCACTGTCCCCGCCGCCGCCCCGGATCCACCGCTGTCCCCGCCGCCACGCTCGCCACTGTCCCCGCCGCCGCTCCGGATCCACCACTGTCCCCGCTGCCGCTCCGGATCCACCGCTGTCCCTGCCGCCACGCTCGCCACTGTCCCCGCCGCCGCTCCGGATCCACCGCTGTCCCCGCTGCCATGCTCGCCACTGTCCTCGACGCCGCTCCGGATCCACCGCTGTCCCCGCCGCCACGCTCGCCACTGTCCCTGCCGCACCCACCTTTTTCAGCCGCTGCTGCCCCCTAATCGGCCCCCACTGTTCCCGATCGGCGGCCGCCGCCTCCTTCATTGGCTGCCCCTTCTCCATCGCCACTCCACCTCCTATCCCATCATGTGCTGCAAGCCACCCTCCCCCCACATGTGGGGGGAGGGTGGCTTGCAGCACATGTGGGGGGAGGGTGGCTTGCAGCACATGTGCTGCAAGCCACCCTCCCCCCACATGTACTGCTGCAAGCCACCCTCCCCCCAGGGCCCCCCCTCCTCCATGTGCCATCTCTCTCTCCCATCAGACTCTGCCCCCCTCCCCGATCTGCTGCCTGCTCTCTCCCATCCTCTTCATCTACTGCCCCCTCTCACCCTCCTCAATCTGTTGCCTCCTTCATCTGCTGCCTCTTCTGTCTGCTGTGATCCTGCTGCCTAGATCCATCCTGTAAGGTAGGTATCCCAATCTCACCTCCCCCCCCCCCATCCTCCACCGCTCCTCCATCCGCTGCGCCATTTCCCATCATCCATCTGCTGCGCCCTTTCCCATCCTCTGCCGCTCCTCCACCCGCTGCGCCATTTCCCATCATCCATCCGCTGCGCCCTTTCCCATCCTTTGCCGCTCCTCCATCCGCTGCGCCCTTTCCCATTTTCCATCCGCTGCGCACTTTCTCATCTGCCGCCCCGCCCTCTCGCATCGCATTATCCAGCGCAGTTGCTCGCTTCCAGACTGCAGTGGATGATGCGATGTGAGACTCTTGCATTGCTCTCACGTTTGGCACTGGTCTTAGTGGCAGGCGCTCATTTTTTTTTTTTTTCATTGATTTTTTTTTTTTTTTTACTTATGTCTGTATTTTTTATTTTGCCAAACTAATTTGTTTGTATGGGGGGGTCTAGTTTCCAAAATGGGATCACATGTGGGGGAGCTCCATTGTTTAGGCACCTCAGGGGGTCTCCAAATGAAACATGGTGTCTGCTAATAATTCCAATCAATTTTACTGTGAAATGGCGCTCCTTCTCTTCTGAGCCCCGCCGTACGCCCAAACAATTGATTTCCACCACATATGAGGTACCTGTGTACTCAGGAGAAATTGCACAGTACATTTTATGGTGCATTTTTTCCCGATACCCTTGTGGAAAAAAAAGCTACCTGTTTGAAAAAACAATTTTGTGGTAAAAAAAAGAATAAAATATTTTCACGGCTGAACATTACAAACGTGTGAAGCCTCCAGGGGTTCAAAGTGCTCACTAAACAGCTAGATAAATTCCATGAGGGGTCTAGTTTCCAAAATGGGGTCAATTGTGGGGGAGCTCCATTGTTTAGGCACTTCAGGGGGGTCTCCAAACGCAACATGGCGTCCTCTAATAATTCCAACCAATTTTGCTGTGAAATGGCGCTCCTTGCCTTCCGAGTCCTGCCGTGTGCCCAAACATTTGATTTCCACCACATATGGGGTATCTGCATACTCAGGAGAAAATGCACAATACATTTTATGGTGCATTTTTTCCTGATACCCTTGTGATAAAAAAAGCTACCTGGTTGAAGCAACAGTTTTGTGGTAAAAAAAAAAAAAATTCTTTTCACGGCTCAACGTTATAAACTTCTGTGAAGCCCCCAGGGGTTCAAAGTGCACATCAAACATCTAGAAAAAATATTTGAGGGCTCTAGTTTCCAAAATGGGGTCACTTATGGGGGAGCTCCATTGTTTAGGCACCTCAGGGAGTCTTCAAACCCAACATGGCATCCGCTAATGAGTGCAGCTAATTTTGCACTCAAAAATTCAAATGGCGCTCCTTGCCTTCCGAGTCCTGCTGTGTGCCCAAACATTTGATTTCCACCACATATGGGGTATCTGCGTACTCAGGAGAAAATGCACAATACATTTTATGATGCATTTTTCCTGATACCCTTGTGAAAATACTAATTTTTATGGATAAAGTAACATTTTTGTGTTAAAAAAGTAACATTTTCATTTTTTCGTCTACATTGCTTTGGTTGCTGTGAAGCTCCTAAAGGGTTCATAAACTTCTTGGATGTGGTTTTGAGCAGAGTGAGGGGTACAGATTTTAGAATGGGGTCACTTTTGGGTATTCTCTGTCGCCTAGGTTTCTCAAATCACTCCAAATGTGATGTGATGTACCTAAAAAATTTTTTTTTGTAAATTTTGTTGGAAAAATGAGAAATTGCTGATGAACTTTGAACCCTTCTAACTTCCTAACGGAATTTTTTTTTTCTTCAAAAATTGCGCTGGTGTAAAGCAGACAAGTGGGAAATGTTATTCAGTAACTATTTTGTGTGACATATCTTTTAGATTTATGGGCATAAAATTTCAAATTTTGAAAATTGCAAAATTTTCGCCAAATTTCTGAAATTTTCACAAATAAACGCAAAACATATCGGCCTAAATTTACCACTGACATGAAGTACAATATGTCACGAAAAAACAATCTCAGAATCGCCAGGATCCGTTGAAGTGTTCCAGAGTTATAACCTGGCCGGGTCTTTAAGGTGAAAATAGGCTGGGGGCTGAAAGGGTTAAGTGACAAACATCACACAGCCGCAGAGTTGTTGTAAGGTATAGCAGACCAGACAGATCTGTGGCTCTTGCCGCTGAACCTACAATCAGGCATGGTCATGTTTGATAATAGTTGTAACCTTGTGGTGGCTCTGAAGCTTGGCAAGCTTGCACATGTACTATGCTTGTCCAACTTGCTCAACCTAATGGTTGAGTAGTTTCTGAAACCTACACAGATTTGCCTGCGCTGTTTGTGAAGGTATGCAGTGTGTGTGCATATCTCCACAAGTCAGCTACAACTGCTGCTGGTCTGGCAGTGTTGCAGCAGTGCTTGCAAGTGCCAGCTCACTGACTGGTATGCAACATGACCACATGCTGGAACTCAAATGCTCACTGCTTATAATTAAAGAGGAAGCTATGCAAGTGGACCAGTTAGAAATGTTGCCCTAAAAATGTTGATGGTTAGGTGTGTGAACACTTAGACTTTCTGGAACCTTAGCCATAGTAAAGCAGACAGGTGGGGTCTAATATTTTCAGACTTGTAACTCCCATGATTATTTGCCCATTCTCCGCTTAAAAATATCAGCCTGTAGCCACCCAAGAATTGGCACATCACTTTAGATTAGGCAATTCTGGCACTTAACCCCTCCCTCTCCTTCGCAGCGCCCGCACTCAACTTCACAGCTGTGATCTGATCGCAAGATCGGGTTACAGTCGCATGACACTCGGTTCACGCTCACAGCAGAGCCTGAGCCGGGGGTCATTAGCATATCGCATCCGATGCTCTCGCATCGGATGCCATACGCTTTGGTGAGTTCAGCCTTACATGTATTACGTTATCTAGTAATCCATTGCGCACATTGCAGTGGTCTTTCATTTTTTCACTATCAATTTGGATTTTTTTTGCAGTGCGAGGGAGTGTCTTTGAGGGTTATCCCCTTCATGACCGGCCGATTTTTCGCTTTCCGTTTTTTTTCCGCCATTTTTCTTCCGAGAGACGTAACTTTTTTTTATTTTTCAGTCAATATGGTCATGTGATGGCTCATTTTTTGCAAAATAAGCTGTACTTTTAAATTAAACCATAAGTTTTATCATACAGTGTACTGGAAAACGGCAAAAAAAATCCAAATGCAGAAAAATTGCAAAAAAAGTGCGATAGCCCTATTGTTTTTGAGATATTTTATTCACTGTGTTTACTATATGGTACAACTGATGTGTGGGTGCGAAGCCTCAGGTCAGTGCGAGTTTGTAGACACCAAACATGTATACATTTACTTTTAAATAAAGGGTTACAAAAAAAATCGGAAGTTTGTCTGAAAAAAGTGGCGCACGTGAAAATCAGCTGAGATGTGCGCCGGTCGCGGCAAACTGCCGGCGGCAGACCACGGGCAGTAACACTATGACCGCTAGGACGTAATAATGCTGCCCGCTGTTGTTGAGGGGTTAAATAATCTCCTTCACTTGATAAATTTGTTATTGCTGTTGGAAATCACAATTTTTGCACTTTTTTCCTTGACATTGTTTGGTATTGCAGATACATCGATAGCTTACTCTTTATTTGGGGGGGAGTGAGCATGTTTCTGCCATCCCAGAATTTGTGGAATTTCTTAATCTCCACTATTTCAATTTGAAATTTACTTATTTCTTTACTTCTACCAACATTTCATGTTTGGATCTATCACTCACTAGAATTCATCATAAATATGAGCACATTTGTTAAATCTATTTCTGGCAGTACCATCTTGCATGCCCTTAGTGGACAAACCAAGCACACCATACAGGTTATGCCAGTGGGGGAATATACAAGAATCAAAAGAAACTGTAATGAGAAATTAAAACTAATCAGTGAATTATTAGATTAAAAAAAATCAGATTACATAGCAGAGGATAGCCTACATGGATATTGAATAGAGCACATTGGATTGTAAAAAAAAGGTAAAAAAACATAAAAACCTCATTAAATCAAGAAGGGCAGATAAGAACATTTGATCTTGTAATGACAGCGAAGTGTTAACTCTCCAATTCAGACTTCAGCTCAACCATATCAAATCTATAGTGCATAAATTATTGCCATTCTATATGAGGACGAGTCACTAGCTGAATTTTTTTTGCCAGGCTGCTTGATTGTGGCCAAAAAAGCAAGAACTATTGGTAATATTGTTTCAACCAGTTTTTTGTCCCCCAAATCTACACATAAAACTTGGTTGACATAGAAAGGATTTTTCAAATATAGATGTAGTAAATGTAGGACTTATTCACACACACAGATCAGAATGACGTTTTCCAACCATGATCATTGAATTGAGTATAACTCAATAGTAAAGATGTAATTTAGATTATGGAGTGTGATGAGTGTAAATTTCTATATGTGGGATGTGGATCACATTACAGACTTAATTAGTAGTAAAAATTTGAGTGGTGCGATTTTATAGGTATCTAAGCATTTTATTACTGACCATATTAGATCTACTTCACGTCTGCGGGAATATGGTATTGAAAGAGTGGTGGCAATTGTAGAAGATGTCTTCTCACCAGGGTGGCATTCTGGATCTATCATTTCAGTACATGTGCCCGCAATGGTTTAACACAATATAGGGAAATTATGTTCCATTATTAGGATTATTTATTATCAAGGAATTTAACGTCATTATTACCATCTATTTACCCAGACTTTGGAGGGTACTACATGTTCAAGGTTTAGTAGACTGGGTCCGCATATAAAAAAATAAATAAATAAATAAATAAATTTAAGAACAAAAAATATAAAGAACAAAATAATTTAAACTGCGGTATTTTGTACATTGATCCTATTTATTGGTTAGTTCTTATTTTTGTAGTTATATTGATGAAATGGATGGATTTTTGAGTTAATTAAGATTTAATATTGGTCATCATATATGAATATATCTGTCTAGTTCCACCAGGCCAATTTTTTTAAAGGTGCAAACTGGAGGTTTGTGGTTAATGATTATATATTTTTATTTAAAAAAATTCTTCAGGTATATGTAATGACCTTAGGTGATTGATTTCAATTTCACATGTGATGTCAGACCACATTTAATTACATGATTTTCAGCAAACCAGGGGAAGTACTAAGAGATTTATTTGGACCTCCTGACACACAAGCATGTTGGCTTTGACAAAAGACGTAGTGGAGTCTGAAATGCGTAGCTTAATGCCACCCATAGTCTTTGGTCACTGACTACATCTGAATATCATGGGATCAGCTTGAATTTCGCCATACTGGGTTTAGAATTGGATTTTAATTTTGCAGTAAAGGCTTGGAATTTGTGTCTTTTAACTGGACTTTTTCTCATTTTTGTTATTGCTATCTAGCGTTTGTCTCTTGGCTAGGTTCACACTTCCGTTAAATTGTATCAGTCACAATCCGCTGCTCTGGTAAACAACGGAATCCGTTTGGCGGATTCTGTTGTTCCCATAGACTTGTATGAGCGGCGGATTGTGACTGATGATGCTGCGTTGCATCCTCCGCCCGACTGATCAGTCGTGGAACGATTGACCGCGAGCGGAAGGAATGCAGCTTGTAATGTTTTTTGAGCAGCGCAATCCGTAGGATTTCACTGCGCATGCTCTCTCTGGCTCCCTGCACACATAACCAGGATACACATCGGGTTACTAAGCAATGCGCTTTGCCTAGTTATCCGATATTTACCCTGGTTATGTGTGCAAGGAGCCAGCGCTAAGTGGTGTACGCTGGTAACCAAGGTAAATATCGGGTAACCAAGCAAAGTGCTTTGCTTAGTTTTTACCTGATATTTACCCTGGCTACGTGTGCAGGGAGCCCGACACTTCCCCGCTCAGCTCTGCCCCCTCCTGCACTCCGCATGTATACAGACACACACACACACACACTCACCTGTCCCTCAGCGCCACGGCCCCGCTCGGCTCCACCCACCTCGCACTCCGCCCCCTGCACACAATGGAGTCCGACAATGAAATTCTGTTCTTTGTCATCCGTTGTACAACGCGTCAGTCACTGATGCAAAACAACGGAAATGTGAACCTAGCCTTATTAGGACATATCCTTGAATGCGATTTTCCGAACCATCAGTCATTATAAACAATAACTGTGTTCAAGTGTGTAGAGAAAAGACCGGGCACCACAGACGAGCAACAATCAGCTTCGTACTGGTCTAAGGAAACCAGATCGCTATTGTAGACATGTGACACCTGCCCTGGAGCTGCACGCTCAGAAACAGACCGCAATGCAAAAATTCAGATCCAACACAGAAAAAAGGAAAAAAGCAGCAACTCACCGGGGGATGAGATCAGGGAAACAGGAAAGCCACAATTACTTTTGTTTACACCACCTGTGCATATACACCAGTTAGCCAGGCATCTGTCCACTAAAAAGGATAATTTTTAGACTAATTATATAATATAAGTAGCAAAAAAAGTCAGTATTGCTGTGTGTTGTTAAATAGAGTGTTTGCTACCACCAGTTACCTTGCTTTCCCATAGATAGAAATGTCAAATTGACCACAACCTAAAGGCTTCTTTAGACAGTCGGTACCACACATACTTACCTTCCCTGCGACGTCGCTGTGACCGGCGAACCGCCTCCTTTCTAAGGGGGTGGTCCGTGCGGCATCACAGCGAAGTCACTGAGCGGCTGCCCAATAGAAGCAGAGGGGCGGAGATGAGCGGGACGTAACATCCTGCCTACCTCCTTCCTTCCGCATTGGGGCCGGCGGCAGGTAAGGAGAGGTTCCTCATTCCTGCGGTGTCTTACGGAGTGATGTGTGCTGCCGCAGGAGCGACGAACTACTTCGTATCTACAGCTCCAACGATATTCGAGAATGGACCCCCATGTCACCGATGAGCGATTTTGCACGTTTTTGCGACGATGCAAAAATGCTCATAGGTGTCATATGCAACGGCATCGCTAATGCGTCCGGATGTGCGTCCCAAATTCCGTGAGCCCAATGACTTCGCATTAGCGATGTCGTAGCGTGTAAAGCCCGCTTAAGCTTTTATTTGCATAAAAAGCAAGAGGGAGGTTCAATATAGTCCAAAGAGACCTCAGAGTGTCACACATTTTCTCTGGGCAATGTAACACACTGGGGGTGATATAGGGCGGCACGGCAGTGACAGACAAAAACCAGTCCATATAAAGTAAATGTGAGGCTTTTATTTTCAGCCAGAGACTTGCAAACAAACATACAACAGAAAACAATAAACACTTGCCCATCTGGGCACTTACTAACATACGTTATCCCTGACTCACACTACCAGGGGCTTGAATCCCCAGTCACTGGTCTCTAGTTTGCACCATCATGCATGTCCAGCTCACCACACAGCATGTTACTCCTGAGGCTGTCTCCCTCCTACTGAAGGATTCTTCAGCCTTTGATATGGCTGTGATTAGGCAAACTCACTCAGCTGAGTTGGCTTCGCAGCTAGGCTGCTACTGCAATATCTCGCCCAGGTTAACTTTCTGGTTTAGATATATACTCCATCCATTATCACTCCTGTCTGCCGATTGCAGCAATTATAAACTTAGTAGCTCTTGAGATTCATGTTGAACTGATTCACCACAAATTAACTTTTTGGGAAAAATGAATGAAAGCTAGGAATTCAAATTTCATAACATTAAGAGTGATCACTGCCAGAATAATCCTTGAAGGCCATTTTCAGGTCTATTATTATGGCGTTACAGGTGTATTCTCAACTCCAAGATCCTTTCCCAATATTTAGTAGGAATAATAATAGTAATAATAATAATAATTATTATTATTATAATAATAATAATAATAATAATAGCAAATCCCTCCAAGTAGAAGTGTAGTATAGTTCTCCTGAAAAGCTATGTCTCTTACCTAATGTGCAGGGCATTGCAGCTTAGGTTTCTATGGCTTCATACTGTCACCATATGAGAGGTCAAAACTAGGGATAACTAGGTCGCCGCTATTCGAATATTAAATGCACAGTTTAAGTCTATGGGAAGCCCGAATAGTTCCAAATAGTTGTTAATCGGGTTTCTCATAGACTTACATTGCACATAAAATATTCGCGACTAGTCAAATAGCGTTGACCTATTTGGAAAATATTCGTGGAGCTGAATATTTGAGGTATTCAATCATGCCTATTCATAACCATGATTACCTAAGCTGCAATGCCCTGCACATGAGATAGCTAATCAGAAGAACTATACTACATTTATAATTGGAGGTATTTGCTTAAATTATTATTATTATTACTACACCTATTACATATTGGGTTAGGATCTTAAAAATAAGAATAACCCTTTAACAGCTATCCCTTTCTTATATGGAGAGAAACTGAACAGAAAATGTCTAGGGGTGGTTTCCAAATTAATGCCTTTGGTGGGGGAGTCATCATGTTTTGCTGATGAGTAGCATGGCTACCACAGCATTCTCAATGACATTCAATCTAATTTGTGCTAAGTTGAGACATAATTTGTTTTTCACTACGACATTGACCTTAAAGAAATCTCTAGACTATGTAGGAGCTAAAGTACTTGTGAAAAAGAAGAGCGATGGAGATGATTTAGGATGAGTTACACCGGACACTGCATGGAAAGCAAAGCTGGTTATCAGTGCTCAGCATCTATGGAAATTATTGCAAAACTATTAGAAAAGTATTCTTGGTGGCTCCCTTATAAAGTTAAGAGAATGCCAAGAGTTTGGCACCCTGTTATCAAGACAATGGGAGACGAATTTTAAGATTCTAGATTAATAACACAACATTACCCAACTCTGATTAATTTCTGACAGCAGAAGTGACGACAAGTTTCCACTTTGTGATGAATAGTTTAAATATCAATTTGTGAACAATGAACAGAAATTCTTATAGCAATATTTCTAACTATTCAATAAGCATTAATTTATACTCTTGCATCCATTAGGACCTAATAATGCCATATTACTGTATAGTAATTCAATATCGTGCTATTTTCTATATGCTTTTATACATAATAATATACACCCCATGTTATATTAGAAGCGAAAACGAGGAGGTTAAATGGTTACATTCTAGAAATGTAAGAGGCCAATTGATTTCTTGCATTGAATAAGAGCTTTGCTAAATTTTGGCAGCTTTACGATTTCAGATAGAAAACATGCCAGCAGTATAGGCCAATGCATTATCACACACATCCCTATTGCATAGCTGTGTCTCATAATATGCCACAACATTGGCAAGCACAGCTCAGAGCTCTTTAAGAATGAGAGGAGGCTCATGAATAATGGTTGAATCAGGGAAGTGATAATTAAATAAGACAACTGAATGCCAATGGACTCCCCAGTGGAAAATACTCTTCAGCAGCTATCGTCTATACCTTTCATTTCATTCAGCATTAGCACTGCCTCACAGTTCATTACCGAAGATATCTTCTAAAAAAAGCAGTTTTTACAGAAATATTGGAAGCCTCAAAATACCCCTGATGGCATTTTCAAAGAATCTGTTTTAATGTGTTTTACTTTTTATTTTTTTTAAGCATCAAGAAACTTATCCTGGACATTTATTTAGTTCTAATATAATTTTAGGACATTTAATCTTAGGAAATCGAAGTTACAAACAAAAATTAGAAGTTATGTATTGGTGTGACCTGTCATTACTACAGTAAATGGGAACCAGATTTGTACGCCGGGATCATTGGAACTCATATCGCGGGCTAAATTTAAAAAAAGTCAATATGGGTTTTCCACAAAACATTAAGCTAAGCTTACAGGATTTCCCATATATTACAAAGAACACTAAACTACCGCCACAAGATTTGTGAAGGAGTTAACCCCTTCAGCCCCAAGCCTATTTTGACCCTAAAGACCAGGCCATTTTTTGCAATTCTGACCAGTGTCACTTTATGAGGTTATAACTCTGGAACGCTTTAACGGATCCCGGTGATTCTGAGATTGTTTTTTCGTCACATATTGGGCTTCATGTTAGTGGTAAATTTAGGCCGATATTTGTTGCGTTTCTTTGTGAAAATAAACAGAAATTTCACGAAAAATTTGAAAATTTTGTAATTTTCAAACTTTTAATTTTTATGCTCTAAAACCAACGAGACATATGACATAAAATAATTAATAAATAACATTTCCCACATGTCTACTTTACATCAGAACAATTTTGGGAAAAAAAAAATTAAGGAAGTTATAGGGGTTCAAAGTTTATGAGCAATTTCTCATTTTTACAACAAAATTTACAAAGCCACTTTTTTTAGGGACCACATCACATTTGAAGCGATTTTGAAAGGTCTACATGATACAAACACCCAAAAGTGACACCATTCCACAAATGGCACCCCTCAGGCTACTCAAAACCACATTCAAGAAGGTTAGTAACCCTTCAGGTGCTTCACAGTAACTAAAGCAATGTGGAAGGAAAAAAATGAACATTTCACATTTTGCAACAAAAATGTTAATTTAGCCTCAAATATTGCATATTCACAAGGGCAGCAGGATTAAATGAACCCCCATAATTTGTTGGGCAATTTCTTCTGAGCACGCAGATACCTCATATGTGGTGAAAAACTACTGTTTGGGTGCACGGCAGGACTCGGAAGGGAAGGAGCGTCATTTGACTTTTTGAACAGAAAATTAGCTGGAATCGTTAGCCGCACCATGTTGCGTTTGGAGAGCCCCTGAGGTGCCGAAACAGTGGAGCTCCCCCACATGTGACCCCATTTTGTAAACTAGACCCCTCATGGAATTTATCTAGATGTTTATTAAGCACTTTGAACCTCTGGGGGCTTCACAAAAGTTAATAAAGTTGAGCCGGGAAAATAAAAAAAAACATTTTTTACCACAAAATTGTTACTTCAACCAGGTAGCTTTTTTTTTCACAAGGGTATCAGGAAAAATTGCACCATAAAATGTACGGTGCAATTTCTCCTGAGTACACAGATAACCATATGTAGTGGAAATAAAATGTATGGGCGCATAGCAGGGCTCGGAATGTAAGGAGCGTCAGTTGACTTTTCAAACGCAAAATTGTCTGGAATAATTAGCGTATTCCATGTTGTGTTTGAAGATCCCCTGAGGTGCCGAAACAGTGGAGCTCCCCCACATGTGACCCCATTTTGGAAACTAGACCCCCATGGCATAAAAAAAAAAAAAATCAGGATGCACGCACAGATGTTTTGCAAAAAGGGGGGGGGGACTAGGTGGGATGGAAAAAAGAAGTCCTGTCCAAAGTCGAATTTGACTGCAGGACGATTGATGATCAGGTACCTAATTGTTCAAGTTTTCTTTTTTTTATTTGGGGTGCACAAAAAAAAGCAAAAACTCGAGCAACATTTACGTACCTGATCAGCCAATCACGTAGCTGATCAGCACTTGGTGGCAAGCGGGTGGGGGAGGAGGGGGGGGAGGGAGTGGGAGATGCGATTGGGGATAGTTAGAAAAGAACACGAACAATACTTATAGGATGCATCAGAACAGCGGCAGATGGGGCAGCGGCAGATGGGGGGGCAGTGGCATATAAAGGGAGCATCTGTGAATGTGAGATGGCGGCGGCTGGGATAGAGTGGCGGCGGATGGGAGAGGGCGCAGTGGATGCAGGAGCGGCGAAGAATGGGGGGGAAGGGGGTATGGGGGAAGGGGGGAAGGGGAGTGGGAGGTGAGATTGGGGATAGTTACCTTACAGGATGGATCTAGGCAGCAGGATCACAGGAGATGAAGGAGACAGCAGATCGGGGAGGGTGAGAGGTGGGAGAGGGAGCGCAGATCACAGGGGAGACAGGTGAGCAGAGAGCGGGCAGCAGATCACGGGGGTGACAGGTGAGGGAGCACAGATCACGGGGGTGACAGGTGAGGGAGCACACATCAAAGGGGTGACAGGTGAGGCAGCGCACATCACGGGGGGTGACAGGTGAGGGAGCGCACATCACGGGGGTGACAGGTGAGGGAGCGCACATCACGGGAGTGAGGGGGCGGGCAGCCGATCACGAGAGGGAGGGGTTGGGCAGCCGATCATGAGGGGGAGGGGCTGGGCAGCACATCACGGAGGTGAGGGAGCGGGCAGCACATCACGGAGGTGAGGGGGCGGGCAGCACATCACGGAGGTGAGGGGGCGGGCAGCCAATCATGAGGGAGAGGGGGAGGGTAGCCGATCACGAGATGGAGGGGCCGGGCAGCACATCACAGAGGTGAGGGGGCGGGCAGCACATCACGGAGGTGAGGGGGCAGGCAGCACATCATGGAGGTGAGGGGGCGGGCAATAACAAATAACGTTTGGAACACCATTCTAAGTCTGAACTGGGTGCAAAAACCTAAAAAAACTTCCCATACACGGTAAGTTTTTTAACTGCATGAGAGGACACACACAAGCTAGGGACCCCAACGTAGAGAAATACTTTGGCGTAGTGTTGGGGCTCTATTGCATTGATCAATTCAGTAGCTAAATTTCTCTTTATTCATATGTTCATGGCAGTAATGCAGATTCCATTTTTCACATTTTCACTCTTACATGTAGCTATTGGATTTTTCAAGTCAGTATTCACACAGCAGTTTCTGCTATTTCATGTATTCCCCTTACATAGTCACTGGTGTGCATACCTTATCTCCCC
Source organism: Anomaloglossus baeobatrachus (assembly GCF_048569485.1). NCBI lineage: Eukaryota > Metazoa > Chordata > Amphibia > Anura > Aromobatidae > Anomaloglossus > Anomaloglossus baeobatrachus. Next base: position 592,910,688 of record NC_134353.1, on the reverse strand, counting down.
ATAGTGATGTTTTTTTAGGTTTTTGCACCCAGTTCAGACTTAGAATGGTGTTCCAAACGTTATTTGTTATTGTTAGTAGTTTTTCGTTTGTGAACCCTCCCCACACACCTATTGCCAATCCATATCATACGCATATATAGCCTGGGTCTCAGCTTCCCATACACGGTAAGTTTTTTAACTGCATGAGAGGAGACACACAAGCTAGGGACCCCAACGTAGAGAAATACTTTGGCGTAGTGTTGGGGCTCTATTGCATTGATCAATTCAGTAGCTAAATTTCTCTTTATTCATATGTTCATGGCAGTAATGCAGATTCCATTTTTCACATTTTCACTCTTACATGTAGCTATTGGATTTTTCAAGTCAGTATTCACACAGCAGTTTCTGCTATTTCATGTATTCCCCTTACATAGTCACTGCTGTGCATACCTTATCTCCCCATAGTGAGGGGGCGGGCAGCTGATCACGAAGGTGAGGGGGCAGGCAGCCAATCAGGAGAGGGAGGGGGAGGGCAGCCGATCACGAGGGGGAGAGGCCAGGCAGCACATCACGGAGGTGAGGGGGCGGGCAGCACATCACGGAGGTGAGGGGGCGGGCAGCCGATCACGAGGGGGAGGGGCCGGGCAGCACATCACAGAGGTGAGGGGGCGGGCAGCCGATCACGAGGGGGCGGGCAGCCAATCACGAGGGGGGAGGGGGCGGGCAGCCGGTCACGAGGGGGAGAGGTGGGGGTGCGGGCAGCATATCGAGGACAGCGGTGGGAGATGGAGGAGGGCGGCGGCGGGGATCGTGAGGCTTTTCGCCGGTTTGATACAGTGCAATAGCAGCGCGGCAAGTTCCGGGTCCCATGCTCCGGTCACATAACAGCATGGGACCGGAGCTTGTCGCCCTGCAATTGCACTGTATACACTCACTGTGCTGGTGTTCTGCAAGACCGACAAGTGAAGCTGACCGGCAACAGGTCCTCTATGATTGGAGAGATCGGTCACAATGCCAATCTCTCCAATCAGAGCTGCTGGAGCTGGGGGAGGGTGATCCAGTGAGGTCACCCAGCTCCTGCCAATGGCCAGTGCTACAGCTGCACTGGTATGGGCTGGATTACAATGTTTCAGCCACTTTCAATGGCTGAAACATTACAGTGGCTGTGATTGGCTGACGAACGCCGCTCAACCAATCACAGCCTCCGTAGGTCCGGGGAGGAGGCACCACCCCTCCTGATGTCAGGTACAGGTCCCCTGCTTCCCGAATCTGCGGTTTCTGTGAACCATTCGCAGTCACCGGGGCTCCGGTGCCGTGATTCCGCCATGACAGAAAGATCCATCATTGGTCTTTAAGTACAAGGGCACCATAACGGATCTTTCCGTCCATGGTCGTGAAGGGGTTAAAAATGCAGTAAAAAATATTGCTATGTCCTATGTATATAACTGGTTAGGGCTTATTCAGATGACCATTCCGTTTGTCCTGTTCAGTTCATGTTTTTTGCGGACCCACGGACAGGACCATCTTTTCAATGTCTTTTGTGTAGGATCGGATGGCACATGGAAGCACTTTCGTGTGCATCCGAACCTGCAAAAAAACACATATTATGCCGTATGTCCATTCCGTTGTTATGGAACATGTCCTATTCTGTTCCTTAATAATGAACCATGACTCAATACAAGTCAATGGGTCCACTAAATCCCTGGAAGCTGCACTGAGGCACCTCCATGTGACTTCCGTCGGGTGCCCTTGCAGTCTGTGTCCCCTCCTGTGCCAGCCCAGTGGCTGCCCGCACTGCAGTGTGTCAGCATCTGCCCGCACTGCAGTGTCTCAGCATCATCTGCCCGCACTGCAGTGTGTCAGCATCATCTGCCTGAACTGCAGTGTGTCAACATCTGCCCACACTGCAGCACGTGTCAGCAGCTGCCCACACTGCAATGTGTCAGCAGCTGCCCACACTGCTGTCCACATCTGCCCACACTGCAGTGTCAGCAGCTGCCCGCATTGCAGTGTGTCAGCAGTGGCCCACACTGCAGTGTCAGCAGCTGTCTGTGTGATGCCCTGACAAAATCAGGGTGTCACAGATGACTGCACCCATCTTCTAGGTGCAGGAGTCCCTCCTCTTTGGTCCTCCATCACAATCCCCATCCTGGTGCACATCAGCCAGCAAAGCCTAGTCACCTCACCATTACAATAGGGACACACCAATGGGCGGGGCCAAGTGGATGGCGATGCCAACCTAGGGGTTCTGAGGTGTGATGGGAGGGGCCAGTTTCAGTCAGACAGACAGTTGAGTCAGAGAGTGACGGTTGAAGTGGAGAGTTGACAGTTGGGAGTGGGCGAGGAGCAGCTTCAAGCCCCTTTCCAATTAACCAGCCGGGGACAAGATTTCAGGTTTAGTCCCACAGGAGGCCCAGATAGGGCAAGACAGAAGCCCAACGAGGGGGATAGGGCTCCGCAATTGCCTGCTAAAATCCCATGGGTCAGCTTTCGCGGCCCACAGCTCCCAAAAGACAATAACATGGGGAGTGGACTTCCCCGTTCCACACGGAGTGGTCACAGTAAAAATCTTAAACACAAGGTGCAGGAGGAAGGGCACTTGTTCCACCGTTCTGGGGTGCGGGATCCGAATGCACCCTCCCAAGGCAACCGGACACTGGCAATTTGGTTTACTACCCGGACTCTGTGTCAAGTTATTTCAGAACTGTGAGTACACCGGCACCATCCGGTCCAACCCTGCAGACTGCACTCCGTCACACCATCCAACCTGTACCGGGGTCCTGGGACAACACCTCCCCTACCCGTGAAGGGGTAACATCCAGCTGCCCCACTCCATCAGTCTTGGGCATTACTTCCAGCGGCAGCGGCGGTATTACTACAATCACTGCATGCCACGGGTGGTGTCACTGACAAACTTTTCCCATACATTAAGCAAATTCCCCCTTTTCACTTGCGAGCGACAGACGGATGCTCAGGCCCAGATCCGGCTTCCCTTCAAGCCACCGCAGCGACCCCGGATCCGAGCGTCTCGAGCAGTCCCCCTGATGCTGTCTGTCCCCCGCCCGCAACAACTTGGCATCACGAACAAGATACTTACCCCATTCACTAACCTGGGTGAAGTGTGCCTTTCATGGACTGTTAACCCTTGAAACGCTACAATTTTCCGGACAGCCGCCATCTTGCGTGCCATTTTGGCGCCAAAAAGGACAACCTCGCCATCTTCATCCCTGAAAAGAGCACGAGCCCTGAGCCCCGCCTACCTTCCTGTGAATGCAGCCGGAATCCCGGTGACCTCCGGAGCAGGAAGTGGCAAAGGACTGTGAGTACCGCGAGACTGCTGTTTCAAACCAAGGTAGAGGGCGAGAGAGCGGCATGTGACGAGAACTGATAAAGTGCAGGGATGTCAGGACTCTGCAGAAACCTGGTCCTGGACACCAAGACGGCAGGATGTCAGCGCAGCCCACCAGCGAGTGCCCAGAAAATCTGATTCCTGGAACCGCTTCCTGGGTGGAGGAGCAGGCCAGAAAGATGTGCCGGAGGGTCAAGGCCCAAGCATACCTAATAATGGAGTGGATGTCGGGGATATCGGAGATGAAGGACCTGGTCACAACTGCCCGCAACACCTGCACTGCAGTGTCAGTATGTGCCCCAACGATAGCGTTAGCATCTGCCTGCACTGCAGTGTCAGCAGCTGCCTGCACTGCAGTGTCAGCATCTGCCCGCACTGCAGTGTCAGCAGCTGCCTGCACTGCAGTGTCAGCAGCTGCCCGCACTGCAGTGTCAGCAGCTGCCTGCACAGCAGTGTCAGCAGCTGCCCGCACAGCAGTGCGAGCAGCCACGGGGATGATGAGCATTGCCGTCAGGAAGATAGTAAAGTTCATTAACTGAGGTGATGAAGTCCTGCACTCCTGACATCAGTGCTCGTTACTGACTTTTATGCCCGCCGCATTCTCAGATCACAGCCCGAGACTGCGACTAGCGGTGACATCACGGGCCACTCTCGATACTTCCTTGTGAATTCGGTGGTCATTGAACTCAGTAAAAAGTGCTGACATCAGGAGTGCAGCATACATCATCACCCATGTAATGTACCTAGCTAACCTCCTGAAGTCAGAGCTGGTCATGCCTTGCAGTGACCTGGGCTGACCTCATGATGTTAGCTCAGATCACTGCACTGCTCAAATGGGGAATATTCTCTTCTTTATTGACTGGGACAGTGAGTATGGATCGTCGTGAGACCCCCTTAATGGATTACACCGGACCCGGATTTTTTTTTTCTTTCCAATAAATTGGTGAAATAGGGAATGTTTTGGGGAGTGTTTTTTCAAATAAAAATTTGTTTGTAGTCTTATTTTTTTTTATTACTGACTGGGTTCGTGATGTTGGGTATCTGATAGATGCTGTGACATCACTAAACACTATAGGGTGTAGGACAGGGCATGACCCAAGCATTTCTAACTTTAACATTGATCAGTAGGAGGTGGATGAGTGACAGATGTAGGCCTGGTGCTCTAAGACACCTGCCACTACAAAAAACACACAATAAGGAGACCCAACTTGGAGTCTCCACATTTAAAAAAATTAGATGCAAACACCAGGAAAAGTGGCATCAATTGCCCAGAGTAAAAATAGTATAACAGCACAGCATGATTGCATGGGCCAGAGCCGGGAACAAGGCCTGACCCAGCATTTCTAGCTTAAACATTGATCAGTCACATGTAAATGAGTTATAGGTGTAGGCCTGGTGCTCAGAAACCCCTGCCACTACAGGCAACACACAACAAAGAGACCCAATATAGCATCTCCACATGACAAAAAATTAGGAACACACACCAGTACAGTTGCATCAATTTCCCCAGAGTACAAATAGTATAATAGTGCAGCATGGATGCATAGGACAGGGCCTGGAGCAAGGCCTGGCCTAGCATTTCTAAATTAAAAATTAATCAGTAAGAGATGATTGAGTGACGGGTGTAGGCCTGGTGACTCCTGCCACTACAAGCAACACACAATAAAGAGACCCTAATACAGACCTGGGCAAGGGGCGGCCCGTGGGCCGGATTTGGCCTGCCTACTGTCTGTGACCGGCCCGCCCGTTTTGCTGAGAGTCGGAGGCATGGCCTGAACTACGATTTTTTGCCTCAGCCCCACTCTCACTGCCGGGAGCTATGTATCCCGCACTCTGCCGGTTAAGCCCCCTCTTTCTGTCAGTCATGCCCCCTCTGGATGCTGGTCACACTCTCTGGATGCCTTCTGTGGCATATATGCTGCTAGCCACACCCCCTTCTACCCAGGGATCCTCACGTGACTGGCTCATCTCCACAGCGGCCACTTCAAAAACCTCTGTTCTGCGAACTCAGGTAATGTGCAGCAGTAGCAGCAGGGAGAGTGCAAAATGGTTGCAGGAGGGGGGAGCAGGGCAGCAGCTCTTGTTTCTTGTCAGGTCCCCCCTATGCCTGCAATAGAAGAAGCAGACACACAGGGGACTCAGAGAAGGCAGCCAGAGGAGCCGTCAGGCTCTGCTGCTGCAGTGCTGCCTGCCTGTGCCCTCAGCGCCGCCAGGTCCAGTATGAATGCCCCACTGGCCGCCACTGTCAGTATATATGCCCCACTAGCCACCACTGTCAGTTTGTATGCCCCACTGGCCACCACTGTCAGTATGTATGCCCCACTAGCCACCACTGTCAGTATGTATGCCCCACTGGCCACCACTGTCAGTATGTATGCCCCACTGGCCACCACTGTCAGTATGTATGCTCCACTGGCCACCACTGTCAGTATGCATGCCCCACTGGCCACCACTGTCAGTATGTATGCTCCACTGGCCACCAGGGCCAGTATGTATGCTCCACTAGCCACCAGGGCCAGTATATATGCTCCACTGGCCACCAGGGCCAGTATATATGCTCCACTGGCCATCAGGGCCAGTATGTATGCTCCACTGGCCACCAGGGCCAGTATGTATGCTCCATAGGCCACCAGGACCAGTATGTATGCTCCGTAGGCCACCAGGGCCAGTATGTATGCTCCATAGGCCACCAGGGCCAGTATGTATGCTCCATAGGCCACCAGGGCCAGTATGTATGCTCCATAAGCCACCAGTGCCAGTATGTATGCTCTATAGGCCACCAGGGCCAGTATGTATGCTCCATAAGCCACCGGGGCCAGTATATATGCTCCATAGGCCACCAGGGCCAGTATGTATGCTCCACAGGCCACCAGGGCCAGTATGTATGCTCCACAGGCCACCAGAGCCAGTATGTATGCCATACCTCCCAACATTTAAAGATGAGAAAGAGGGACAAAGTATGCGGCGCGCCGCGGCAATTTTAAGCCACGCCCCCTAACCACACCCATTTTGCAATCCGTCACGCCCACATCCAATCCTTTTCAGCACTGCTGATCACATTGTTTAAGGCTGCGTGCCCACGATCAGTATTTGCAGCATTTTGGATGTAGCGTGTTTTTGCTGTGTCTAAAACGCCGCATTGTACAGTACAAGCACAGTGGAGGGTTTCTAGAAATCCTGTGCTCACTGTGCTTGTTTTTTCTGCAGCAAACACTGACCTGCGGAGAGTCTTTCCAGACTGCAGCATATCAATTGTTTGCTGCAGTTGCATGCGTCCTCCGTAGGGAGAACACAGCAGCAGACCGCAGCGCACTGAACCCTGATCGTGGGCACAGGCAGCTGTGTTCTCCTGCAGAGGAGACGTGCACCCCGAAGGTCAGGACCCGCTGCCTCCAGGACACAGCGAGTCCTGATTGTGGGCACAGGCATCTGTGGTCTCCTGCGGAGGAGACGTGCAGCCCTGCAGGTCAGGACCCGCTGCCTCAAGGGCACAGTGAGTCCTGATCGTGGGCACAGGCATACGCACATATACGATACATATTTGAAGACAAATTCCCTAAAATACATATAAACAGACAAATCTATACACAGTCATCTACACTGACATACATATATATATACATCATACATATACACACATTGGAGGTAATAATATGGGGAAGCCGGCAGCAGCCGCACTCACCCACCCCGCTTGTCTCTATCCAGCTCCTCCTCGCATGTGATCACTTGGCAACACTTTAACAGACCTAGCAACGCACAGTGCACACTGACACCGCTGTGTATGTATCACAAGGGAGGATGGGGGTTTTATATACTAATATATATATATATATATCTATATACACACACACACTGTATATATGCAGTATATACAGCACAGGAGGGGCTGGGGGCTACAGTATATGCAGCACAGGAGGGGCTGGGGGCTACAGTATATACAGCACAGGAGGGGCTGGGGGCTACAGTATAGGGGGCTACAGTATATACAGCACAGGAGGGGCTGGGGCTACAATATATACAGCACAGGAGGGGCTGGGGGCTACAGTATATACAGCACAGGAGGGGCTGGGGGCATAGACAGTACTTGAGGATCTGGGGGCTACAGTATATACAGCAAAGGAGGGGCTGGGGGCTACAGTATATACAGCACAGGAGGGGCTGGGGATATAGTATATACAGCACAGGAGGGTCTTGAAGCATAGACAGTACTTGAGGGGCATACATATTAGGCCTGTTTCAGATGTCAGTGATTCTGGTATGTATGTGCTACTTTTTATACGTACCAGAATCACTGACATACGCAGACCCATTATAATCAATGGATCTGCACACACATCAGTGATTTTTCACTGACCGTGCCTCCGTGCGGCGTACATGCGTATCCGTGATTGCCGCACAGAAACATGTCTGTTTTTTTTCTGGCATCACTGATGTCCCACACACCACACTATGGTGTGATCCGTGAAACACGTACCAGAAAAACACGGACATTTAAAATAAAAATCTTTTTCAACTCCCCTTCTCCAGCGATGCTGAGTTCGGCAGCTGCTCTCTGCTTCTTCCTGGCCGGTTCATTATGGCATGCATATTCACTTATGCAGCCAGAGCCGACCCGGAAGCAGCTGCAGAGGTGACAGAGCGGTGGCTGGATGCTGAATCGCGGGACTCTTCAGCACCACGGAGAGCAGGAGCAGGGGCAGGTGAGTATATGTCCATGTGCAATCACGGAGTACGGATCACGTATCATGGATTGCACATGGACAACCACTGTGTACCGTGAATCACGAAGTATGAAGGAACATATGCGTGTTTAACATGTCAGTGAAGAACGTCTGTGTTTTTCACTGAGGGGCATACACGTTACTAAGGGGTATACACATTACGGGGGGAAATACACTTTACTGTGGGGCATACAAATTACTGGTAGCATAGATATTACTAAAGGGCATATAGCTCTGGTGTTGGGGCTTATACAGCTCTGGGGGCACATACAGCTCCGATGGGGGGGCTGGGGGCATACAAATCTGGTGTTGGGGCTGGGGGGGCACACAGATCTGGTGAGGGGGGGTGGCTGGAGGCATATAGCTCTGGTGAGGAGAGGGCTGCTGGGGGATACATATCTGGTGGGAGGGGGCTGGAGGCATACAGAGCTGGGGAGTGCTGGGGGGTAGGCTAGTTTCACACTTGCGTTGAATGGCATCCGTCACATTGCGTTGTGTAACGCATGTGACGGATGCCTTGCAAAAAGTGTGATAATAAAGGCCACGGATTCCAGTGAAATAACGCATTGCGTTAAGTTTTTTTTGGGACGAGAGAGAGAGCACCCATCATCCCTGCACACAGCCCGACATCCCCGCACACAGCCCGACATCCCTGCACACAGCCCGACATCCCTGCACACAGCCCGACATCCCCGCACACAGCCTGACATCCCCGCACACAGCCCGACATCCCCGCACACAGCCCGACATCCCCGCACACAGCCCGGCATCCCCGCACACACCCCCGCACACAGCCCGACATCCCCGCACACAGCCCGACATCCCCGCACACATCCTGACATCACCGCACACATCACCGCACACAGCCCGGTATCCCCGCACACAGCCCGACATTCCCGCACACATCACCGCACACAGCCCGACATCCCCGCACACATCCCGACATCACCGCACACATCCCGACATCACCGCACACATCACCGCACACAGCCCGGTATCCCCGCACACAGCCCGACATCCCCGCACACAGCCCGACATACCCGCACACATCACCGCACACAGCCCGGCATCCCCGCACACAGCCCGACATCCCCGCACACATCCCGACACTACAGTCCTCATCATTCCTGCACACATCTCGACACTACCGCACCCATCATCACCGCACACACACACCGGCATTACCTCAGTGACGTCCCCGCTGACAGCGCCATTCACTTCAGTTGCTGCGTGGAGCTCACAGGAGCGGCGGTGTTCTACTGCCACTCCTGTCAGCTTCATGTAGGAGAGTTGGATGTGTTGCGGGACCTCTGGATTACGTCGGACCTGGAGGGGTATTTGGGGATTTTAATAAAGTGGTAAAAGAGGGTGTTTTTTTGTCTTTTATTCCAAATAAAGGATTTTTTCGGGTGTGTGTGTTTATTTTCTTTAACTTACAGATTAATCATGGAGGGTATCTCGGGGAGACGCCTGACATGATTAATCTAGGACTTATTGGCAGCTATGGGCTGCCAATAACTCCTTATTACCCCGATTTGCCAACGCACCAGGGCATATCGGGAAGAGCCGGGTACAGTCCCAGAACTGTCGCATCTAATGGATGCGACTATTCTGGGCGGCTGCTGGCTGATATTGTTAGGCTGGGGGGCTCTCCATAATGTGGGGCTCCCCATCCTGAGAATACCAGCCTTCAGCCGTATGGCTTTATCTGGCTGGTATTAAAATTGGGGGGGACCGCACGCCGTTTTTTTTTTAATTAATTATTTATTTATTGTACTGCACGATATAGACACGCCCACCGGTGGCTGTGATTGGTTGCAGTGAGACAGCTGTCAGTCAGCGTGGGGGCGGGTCTGGCTGCAACCAATCATAGGCGCCGGTGGGCGGGGAAAGCAGGGAATACGAGATTGAATAATGGGCGGCCGGCTTTTTCAAAAGAGGAAAAGCCACCGGAGCAGTGTGAACGCCGTGCAGCGCCGCGCCGGGGATCGGTGAGTATGAGAGAGGAGGGGAGAGAGGAGGGAGAGGGGGGACAGAGACCAGGAGTGATTTTAAACGATTTCGATCGTTCTGCTGGACATGCTGAGCATGTGCAGTAGAACGTGACGAAATCCGTCAGCGGATTCCGACGCTTAGCGTATAGCGGCGGAAACCGCCACCATAGACAATCATTAGACACTGTGGCGGATTCCAAAGGAATCCGTCATGGTGCACTATTTTAACGCTCCAAAAAATGTTACATGCTGCGTTCAATCCGCTAGACGCAGAGTCAAAATAACGCCGCTGCGTCGTCCAGCGGATGCAATGCAGACACTTGCGTTACAGTGCGTCATCCATACAACTGTATGGAGAATAGCGCGGTCCGTTAACGGACTGCCCTATTCTCCATAGTGACGGAATGCGCTGAACGCAAGTGTGAAACTAGCCGTATATAGATCTGGTGGGGTGGCTGAGGGGTATACAAATCTGGTGGGAGGGGGCTGGAGGCATACAGAGCTGGGGTGTGCTGGGGGGCATATAGATCTGGTGGAGGGGTATACAAATTTGGTGAGGGGGCCATACAGATGTGGTGAGGGGGGTGACTGGAGGCATATAGCTCTGGTGAGGAGGGGGTTGGGGCATACAGCTTTGGGTAGGTGGGGGGGGTCACATACAGCATTCCTTGGTGTTCAGCTGCTCTTCCTGCAGTCTCTTTATCTGTGGACAGAGCTCAGCATGTTGCTCGGTAGCTCCGCCCACAGATGCACTTCCGTACACAAACAGCCCAGCAGTGAGCAGTGAGTGCACGCTGAGCTGCAGATTTAAAGTGCCGGCAGCCAGAGTGCTGCTGCCGCCCACCCATAGCAGCGGCAGCACAGAGCCAAGCAGTGAAGCAGCGCTCGGCTCTGCTCTGCTCATGTGGAGAAAGTCAGACGGGGAGAGAGCGGGTGGACGGAGCCACAGGCGGGACAAAAAGCCTCACGATCGTGACACCGGGACACCCGCTGAAATCCGGTACAGTCCCGCTGTATCCGGGACGGTTGGGAGGTATGTGTATGCTCCACAGGCCACCAGGGCCAGTATGTAGGCTTCACAGGCTCCAGTAATGTGTATGCCCCCCACATTGCATACACATTAGGTTAACTTACTGTTTGTTTATGAAAGGATAGTATATATACTATATACAGTATTGGGTAGAACGTAGCTAATTATATTAGTCCGGCCCTCTAAAACCATCCCAATTTCTCATGCGGTCCCATTGGAAAATTAATTGCTCACCCCTGCCCTAATATGAGTATCCATTACAAAAAATGTGGCTTGTCGTAACTCAGAGGGAAGGAAAAGGAGAAGGAATAACTGGAATAGTAGGTGCTTCATACAAAAAAGCAAAATTGTAAAAGTAACAGCAGTGGACACACCTTTGGACTGTTGCATCACCAAGGCACCTGTTAGTAACATCATCAGCAGTAGCATCAACAGCCACAGAAGCCACAACAAAGGTGTCACGGACTGCAATAACGCAAGATCACTGCAGCACACTGAAAACTCATCATCACCTAGTCTGCACAGTCTTCGACTGAGGTAGAAAAGTCATCATAGATCCATAACTTATTTATTTCGATGAAAATTAGGCGGTCTACACTTTCAGGGGGCAGCCGGAAGAGCCTATCCGTCAAGACACCACCAGCAGTGCTGAAGACATGTTCTGAGAGAATGCTGGCTGCCGGGCATGATAAAACCTCCAAGGCGTGACTGGCGAGCTCAAGCCACTCTTCCATTTTTGAAGATCAAAGCAAAAAAGGGTCAAAACCCTCCCTGATTACATCAATATTGAGCTCTAGATACTCCTACACAGTCCTCTTCAGTTGTTCTCTATGTGTCAGACTTGTACTCTGTTCTCCTGATGCATGGGATGGACTAAAAAATGTGTGCCACAATTCACAGAAATTGCTTTTGCCACTAAAACTGCTGGTGCTAATGTTTCTGCAATGTTGACTTGACGTTCCTGGGGTTGAAAATCTAAAACTGCAATACACACTGTGTGCCTCACTACTGTCTTGGGGAAAACCACTATTAAGATTCTGAAGAAGCTTGTTTCTATATACACCAGCATGCACATGTCCCTTTCCAGGGGGTGAAGCATCTGGCAAAATTGACTCTTGTACCGTGGACCTAACTGAGTGGCAACCCAGTAGTCAGCATTATTTCTATTCATAACGATACGGACACCATGTTGCAAATAGAGCAGCAAGAAGGCGCACGTGTCGGGCGCTTCCATGAGGTCCCAGTCCATAGTGTGTTGGTGGCGGGGTAACTCTCGAACATTTTTGTCCCTGCATTTTTTTTAGTGAATCCAATGGCTGGAAGGGCTAAAAAATGCAGAACAAAAACGAACAAAGAATTTACATGCAGGAGTTTTTTCTACACTAAAAACTACAAGGAAACAAAAGCAACCTGCTCGCAGCACTTGTGAATTCTTATAGAATTTGCTGGGAGAAGAAAAGCTATGAACTTTTATGCAACAAACTGCACCAAAAAATGCACCAAAAAAAAATACAGCACACAGTCCTGTTCCAATCGAACAGCATATCACATAAATAGCCATCAGATTTTGTTCTGGCCAAAAGATTTTTTTAGCCTGAGGAATTCCCAGCCACACCCCTGTACTATAGCCGCTGCTGCTGCATGCTGCACCCGCTAATTGCCCAAACCCTCTGTCTTGACACTGCCTGCCTGCTACGCCTGGGGATGGGAGGGTTACATAGACTTCCAAGGAGGGCTGTGCGCAGATTGCATGTGTGCCGCCCCCGTGGAAGCAGCTGAGCTACTCGGAGCCGGGTTCGCTGTGGCTCGAGGGTCTCCGGACCCGGTGGTCATGTGGCCACGCGAGTGAAAGGGGGTATTTACAAGAGAGTTATAGTTCGTGACGCCTCCTGTGGTATGTGGTAATTGGGAGTACCACCACTGCCGGTGGGAGTACCCGGGGATGATGGAGCGGGGGCAGCAAGGTGTTGTAACCCTCCACGGGTAGGGGGTGCCCCGGGACTCGGTGAGGGGTTCCGTGGGGTGCAGGGGTCACTCTCGTACTCACTCAGTTCATAAGCAGACACTGACAACTGGGTAAACCAAGTCTCTGGGTACCGCTGCCGCTGAGGGGAGCTCGTCCGGGTGCCGTCCCCAGGTGGTGCTGCCTGGTGATCCGTGACCTGCCTCCTGGCACTTAGTTTGACTTCAAGTTGATGGCCCGGTAGCATGGAACTAGCCGGGCCCCGCTCCCTACTATGGCTAAGTATGGGAGTTTGCTCTCAGGGCTCACGCTTGGGAGTTTTTGGACCGTTTTGGTTGGAAAGTCCTATTCCCCTCGTTGCGCTAATGGATGGGAAAGGATCGTACAGGCTCTGTTCTCCTCAGATGAATTGTCGGGGTGCCTGAAGCCACTCCCCGACCTAGGGTCCGTGTACCTCATGTGCCTTCGGCCCGGACCGGTGATAGTGCTAGGCTGCCGGCTGTCCTCCTCGACAGGTCCGAGCACCTCGCCACAATCCCCTGCAACCGGGGTCCGACTCCTCTAGGTCCAGACCACCGTCTGCAACCTAGGCAGTTACTTCACGAGTTACCACTCCCTACTTCCTCTGAGCTCCTCTTAGCTCGAGGGCTACTCCAACTCTCTCTCCACTCACAGACAGACTAACTACACTCCTCCCCTCCCCTCCCTGACCCCCCAGGTGGGTGACTCTATTCCACTGAAGCCGTCCACTGGTGTGTCAGGTGAGTGTGGTGCAGGATGTCTCTTGGGCTTGATTTGCTGTTGGCAGCAACACCACTTAAGTAGGGACCCAGGACCAAGAGGGAGGCGGAATACTGCACAGAAGGGCAGCTTGGGCAGTAACCTGTGACAACCTGATAGTCCAGGGGCGTCACACATGCATAACGTATCAGCACACCTCCTTAATCTGAATGGCCACCCACCTGCACTGCCAGGCCAGAACTGAATTGTGGTGATGTGAATGCCGTTGGGGGCCTGATGAGCAGAGGAATGAAAGTGGAGGGGTCCTGGCTGTCAGCAGATGGGCCCCATACAGTAGTCATTGTGTTCATGCCCTGATGGCAGCCCTTCAGCTTAGACAAAGCTTTACCAGATAAGTAATGGCGATTCGGTTATTGATATTCGGGGACTGCAATAGCCATCAACTTTCAGAACCCGTCTGTATCCACCAGGCGTAGAGTCAACATTTCAATGGCCAACAGACTGCATATGGTGATGTTTAATTTCTTAGCTTTGTCATTTGTGAAAGGAAATTATCTTTATGTGACCACAAATGTGGGACCGAGGGCTGGCTCCTGTGCTGAGAGAGAGTTTGGTACGGTGAACACGACAAACTGGTGGACTGTCAGGGAGGTACAGGCCAAGATTTTATGATGGATTGAGAAAGCGATGGTGTGCTGAGATCAGTCAAAACAACAGGCAGATCTATTTCCGTAACAGCTCACTCACCCTATGTGAAAACACTTGCCACTGTGACAGAGGAAGAAACAGCAGATCCGGTTGATGAGGTGGCTGATGGCTGTGAAGCCCGCTTGGCCGCGTTTTAGCGCAGTAAGAATTCCAGACTAATGCATGTTGCATGCGTTTATGTCGGTTCATGCAAGAAGTCATCAAACTATTGGAATTTGTGCCTCCACTGAGTGACTGCTTACAAAGTTTGAAGATAATGTTAGTTAGGTCATCTTTTGTGGTCTCAAAAAAATCCCAGGCTAGGCAACCCTTGCAGCCCATATGAACTGCAAATCCACAACTGCTGCTTGCCACAGCCAGAGTTGTGGCTGAGGATGCAGTGCTTGTCATGGTTGCATAATTCTGTGTCTGTGCGGGAAGCCGCAAAGTAACCTCCTCATCTTCCTCCTCCTCCACCTCCCCTGCTGAGCTGCTCAGCTGCATACCTCTGGACTCACACCAAGTGGGATCTAGAATTTTATCGTCATCCTCTCTATTGTCTTTAGAGTCACTCTCTTCCTCTTGATGCTCTGACAGTAAAATACAGTACGCATGTGCCTTGGGTATCGGAGTTTCATCATGACCACCTCCAACCCCGGGGTTTAACATCTAGTGCATCTGGATTCTTCTTAAACCCAACTTCATCCATCCCTAGATCCAACTGATAAAGATTATGGGCTTTGGTGCAGATGCTTTCCTTCTCTTGAGTCTCTGAATCTTTGGAGCAGACATCTGATGCCCATGGAATAGGATGTGTGAATAGCTTTGGTTCCCCGCCGTCAATTGGGCGGTTGGAGAGTTGTAACACAGTTGAAACAAGGGTAATTGGTAGCATATGCACTTTCTGGGCCTCATCTACAAGTCATACTGCTGTGTAGCTGCCAAAGAAATGGAGTCAAGTAGGCCGTCCAGTAACAGAAGTTGTCAATTGTCTTTGCACAGGACGAGTCTGTGTTTCTTCAGTAGAGCTTTCAGTAACATTAGCACCTACCACACGTATACCTCGAACCTCATACCTATTCCCCATACACTCTGACCTCAGTTTTTCCCACTTATGTTTAATTTACCCTTCCTCGCTTTTAACCAGCTGTTTCACAACCCTAGGCCCTCACCTGTCCATCACCTGTCACTAAATTAACAATCAGTATTTATTTGCTGAGATACTGTGGTTGGACCAAAGAATATTAATCAGTATTTATATGCTGAAAAGTCTATTTGTGCTAGGATCACAGAGTTTAGAATTAGTATTTATTTGCAGTGATATATATATATATATATATATATATATATATATATGCTGGAAGCCCACACAAGTATTAAAATTGTTTTATCTCTTTTATATCTGCTGAGATAGTGTGGCAGGAGCACAGAATTAGCACTCAGTATTTATATGCTGAAATGTCTATTTGTGGCAGGACCACAGAATTATCAATCAGAATGTATATGCTGAAATATCCATTTATGCCAGTTGCACAGAGTTATCAA